>NC_090923.1:1233488632-1233848334 GCF_040938575.1 Ambystoma mexicanum | reverse complement strand
TGAGTACTGAGAGAGTCTGTGCCTCTATCATACTAAACTGCAGAGGTCACGCAGCGGTAAGCGTGTGGAAGAAACAGTTACCCAAGCAGACTACATCGTGTAGAGCCATCGCAGCGGAAGACAGGCGTAATGTAAACAGTCTAGAGGTCTCTGGTGGCAGGGTTTCACCAGAGACTCTCGGGAGTCAGGACGACTTCAAACCAACTTGGCTAAGGTGGGAGTGAACAAAGGGAGAAGGTGCGTCTGGTTGGAGGGAGCCACAAATGTAGCAGTCCTGCGAACGCAGAGAGGAGCACCAGGAAGTGACTTACCCGGTGAGTCTAAGCCATGCAAGTGACTCCGGGGTGCAGGTTGCGGGTTCAGAGCAGGCGGGTTCGCTCACTCATGAGTGACAGGCAAACTGAGCAATGCTACTGATACCGAACTGTGGCTAATGTACCATGAGAAGTTAATAAGCATTACAAATACAGAACAGTTACAAAGTTACAGAGGCAAGCTAATAAAGCTTGCGAATACCAAACCATTGCACCTTTCAGAAGGCAAATAAATAAATCTTACGAATACCAAATTGAAAAAAGGGCTGACATGAAACCAAACCATGTCGAGGAGTGAAAGCGGGAGTTTGGGCAAATATCAACAACCTGGTGGGGAGGCCGTATTAGAAAACCAAATATACCTCCAGTACCCAATCCAAGAGACCTGGGAGAACCTGGCAATATCCATTCATTAAAGGGTGCCAAACACAAGAGGGGAATATTGAGAAGCCCCTACGGTTGCCATTCAGGTTCGGGGATAGCTATCATTGTAGTTGGTGTAGATTCACATTGCTACAACGAAGATAGAAGTAGGAGAAGGCCTGATCCTGCACATTATTTTCGGTATTGATGCTGAAGGCATGTGAATGTTCAATCCCTTGGAAGCTGTTAGCCTGCTTATGTAAAGAAGGCTAATGAAGTTGTAATTATTCTGCTGAGAAGTTATCATTGAAGGACAAATGTGTTTTGGTAGACTGGCAGGTGAGCAAACCCGTAGGGCAAGAGGTGATTGCTCCGAAGAGACCCGGTGAAAGGTTACACTAGGTAGTAGAAGGAGCGAGTGCTAAAGAGTGGTATTATTGGAAAAGGAACATATATTATTGAAGCAACCCATTCTTACTAAAGTTTTTGTTGTTGTCAAACTTGAAGCAGACTATTCTGACCATACCATTTGTTGTTGCCCAGGGTGTGAAGGAGTTCACATTCCAGGAGGAGTGAGAGCTTTTAACTTCGGCAAGTTACCTCCTTGAAACAATGGAACGTTGTGTTGAAGCTGGATTTTCTTGGTTTTCCTTTTCAACTGTGAAGAACACCATTGTTTGGATCTGGGGAAGGGGAGTTCGCCCTGCCAATGACAAGAGACATTGATTACACTGTGAACAAGTTTATATGTTTTATACATTTGTGGCTCTGAGTTGCCATATTATACTTGTTTTTATTGATTGTTGTATTACTGTGAGGGGTAGAGATCCCTTGGTTAGAGTGTTCCCTTTCATCCTACGTCGCATCCCCTTTCCTCCATACTTTTGGGACATTCCATCCATCGGGATGGGACCAGAGAACTTTGAAGCATCAAAAAGTGTTGTTCTTCTTTTATGTTTACACGGGACCACTGCACGTGGCTGTAACCCTGCTCTCCTGAGCTGCGCCCCGCGCATCGCCCTTTAATCCTTTTCTCCACACAGTTGGGGTCGGACGCACTTGCATCGTGGGGATTTTTTCTTTTCCCACGTGTCCATCTTCCTGCTCCAGTTCCACGGTCTTCTTCACCTCTGTCTATGCCGGAGCATCAGGGAATTGTGTTGTGTTCTTCGTACTAATGTCGCTTTGCGAGGGCGGATCCCCATTGTCTCTGTCTGGAGTGCTTGGGCCCGGAACATCGGTGGGACTCTTGTCTCTACTGCGTGTCAAGCTGATTGGCCCGAGAGGACCGCGTACCTGTAGTCTTGGTGGTTGGTCTCGCAGAGGTCGCCAGTCTGGAGTCCAGGAACTGATGAAATAGCGGCACGAGGAATCAGCCTCTCCACCACCCAAAAGAGGAACTGGGTGAAGGATGGACCAACCCCCAATGTCACGAAGGCACTCTCCCAGGTAAGCGTGACAAGAGGATGTAGGCTCAGATGGATGGAACCATAGTCCAGGTGGAGCTTGTTGTCAAGACCATGAATCTTCCAAGAACCTCAGTGCAGCGACAGTTGGTAGATAGACCAGTGTAGCAGAAAAGGTATTCGCAGTAGGCAAAAGGAGCTTGGCTGGTGCAGATGGTTCCAATGGTACACAGGATGAGATTCGGAGTCAGGCAAGACAGGAAAGAGTGAGGTCAGTTGGAGCTAGCTGTCTGGCCAAATAGAGAACTGTAGGAACGTGCCCAAGATGGAACAGGGGAATGCAGGCTAGTGTAGGATAAGTCCCATCTACACAATGATGACTCAGGACAGAACTCCGGAATGGGCTGAGGGAAGGCTGACCCAGGGCAGAACCCAGGTAGTAGCTGGAGGCTGGCTGGCCCAGGGCCGGACCCAGGTGAGGATTGGAGGCAGGCAGGCCCAGGACAGGACCCGGGTAAGGACTGGAGTCAGGCTGGCCCAGGGCAGGCCACAGGTAAGGACTGGAGGCAGGCAGGCCCAGGACAGGCCACAGGTAGGACTGGAGGCAGGCAGGCCCAGGACAGGCCACAGGTAAGGACTGGAGGCAGGCAGGCCCAGGACAGGCCACAGGTAAGGACTGGAGGCAGGCAGGCCCAGGACAGGCCACAGGTAAGGCAGGCCCAGGACAGGCCACAGGTAAGGACTGGAGGCAGGCAGGCCCAGGACAGGCCACAGGTAAGGACTGGATGCAGGCAGGCCCAGGACAGGCCACAGGTAAGGACTGGAGGCAGGCAGGCCCAGGACAGGCCACAGGTAAGGACTGGATGCAGGCAGGCCCAGGACAGGCCACAGGTAAGGGCAGGGCAGGAACAACGAGGTGAGCAAAGCGAACCGCGTTGAGACGCGACCCGCTTTGACTCGCGGCCTCTTTTATGGGCCGCCGGCGCCTGAGAGGCCTGGAACGCAAACCGTTCCGTTTCCGGGCGCCGGCGAACCCATAACGAGGCTTGGGAGGCAAGCCCCCACGGCGCATGCGCGGAACCGAGAGAGAGGGCCTCCGCGCATGCGCCGAAGGCCGCCGGCCCCGTAACCCGTCGCTCCCCTCCCGGCGAGTCCCCAGACGCGAACGCGCGGGTAGACTCGCCAGGAGGAAATGGGAGCGGCAGACCCCAGTCTCCCGCGTGACATGACACTGCGACTCACTCTCCATCCGGGCACTCCAGCGTAGGCTCGTCAGGTGGGAGGAGGTGTTCCAACGGCTTCCTCCTTCACATTTACAGCAGTTCATTGACGATAAAAGATCCGGTATGTTCTTTTCTTTTAGGGCACCCCGGCCAGGGCACTCCGTCCTGGGGTCTTTGGGTTCTGAGAGATGTCCAAGTGGCTCTTGTACCTGGGTGCTCCCTGAGGAATCCCAAAAGGGATCTAACTTGGATACCAGAGTTTTCTCCGAGGTTCCCACCCATGGGGCTAAAACGGCTGGAGTTTCCTCCGAGGTTTCCCTTCTGGGAAATAGAATTAAGCCCAAGATTTCTGGGGCAGCCTCAGCTGGGGGTATTCCTGAGGTTTCCCAGTCTGAGACTAAACGTACCGAGCATAGTCTTAAGGTTTCCTGTAAAATGACTAAAAATATCAGGAGCTATAATAAACCCCATTTTGGGACTTTGGCTACGGGGGGTGAACCTAAGCTTTCCCACAAGGAATCTTATGGTTGCACCGGTCCTGCTCAGGGAGCAAAGAAGGAGGGCAGAGGCCCTAAGGCTTTAAGCACCGGTCCAGCTGAGGCTCCCTCACAGAGGGCTAATATTTTTCCTGAGGCTAGAGGGGCTGAAAAACGCTCCAGGTCTTTCAGTACCAGCTCTGCTGAGGTTCCCTGTCAGAGGGTTAAAGTTGACTCCAAAGCTCCTACATTTCCTGTGGTGACACTGGCCTCACAAAAACCTGTGACGCAGATTGCTTCAGGCAGTGACAAAATGGCACCCCAACCCACGCGGCCAGAGGCAGCTATTTTGATGAGCTCCTCCAAACCAACTTTTTCAATGGTGGGACAGGAGGGCCTACGTTTGGGGCCGAGCAACCTTTTCCACAAAACATGGATAATAGAAACCCCTTTCACCCCCAAACTGACTGGTGTGCAAGTTTTCCGCTGCCACACATGGTCTCACTTCCTCCTACATCCGCTCCTCTAGTTTATGTAGATCCAGCTGGAGTAGGGGCCATTTTGGCAACCTGCCTCAATGCAATCTTGGGGATATGCCCCTCCAGAGCAGCCTCTACCCACTCCTCTGCCTAGACCTTCCTCTGAGGACGCATTCTTTGGCAGATTCCATGCCCTCGTCCACTCAGACCCGATGAAGGCTTTCTTTAAGGATAGGTTCAAAGATATATGTCCTAAGCCTCCTGAGCCACAGCCTGCTCCTCATCCTCCTCCTCAGCAGGTTCCGATAGTGCCACCTCTGCTTCCAGTGGAGCCGCCTCCTATACTGCCAACATTGCCTCCGCTTTCCCCGGTTCTTGCGACGCCAGTGGTGCAAATAGCTATGCCCAAGGTGTCTGAGGTACCACATGTCGCGGATCCATTTTCTGTTCCCGCCAAAACAGACCAGGAAAACCCGGACCAGGATAGTGAAGACCCATACCATTCCATCAGAGCGTTTCATGGCCAGGTATTGGATAGGATGACCTTGCTGGAAATTCCAATACCAGAGCCTCCGGTTCCACAAGAGGGAGTTCTCTCAGGAGCTCTAACCCGTACTTCACAGGAGTGCACAGGTTTTTTTCTTCAAAAGGACCTGCTGACTGAAGCCCGTAAGGGGTGATAAAAACCTAATTCTGGGCAGCATATAAATAAAAAATAAATATAAATCAATGCTTGCTACAAGCTCCACTTATAGGAGGACATACGCTTGGCTGCCTGTCCGCTTCCTTCAACAAGGTAGCAGCAGCTACACTCCAGGCTAATCCTTCTTCAACCTCCTCCGCAGTTGCCTCGCATGTCTTATCCAAGGAGGACAAAATTCTGGATGGCATCGGGGAACAAAGTTGTTTCCAATGCAGGTCTTCAGCTGCATCAAGTGAATACTGAAGTCATTCTGGCGGCTGCCAGCCTCAAGATGTGGGGAGAGCTTTCTGAATTCCAAGATTGTATCCCACAGGAAGATTTTAAAGAAGGCCTATCTGACGCCAGAGTTCTGGTTCAGGAACTGCTGGAGGCCGCGGCCCATCATGTGGGCGTCCGCTCAGGGCCTTATGGTCCGAATAGACATTTCCCGCCATGCATGACTTCATGCTACAAAGTTCTCAAAAGAGGTTCAGGACAAAGTACCCGACATCCCCTTTAAGAAAGAGCTTTTCCACTCCTCCACCGACAAGGAACTCAACAAGACAAAAGCAAGCACATTGACGGCTAAATCTTTGTCAGTCCTAACAAAGCCGCCTCCATCTAAAGTGGTCTATACACAAAGGTCGGGGACCCAAAAAAGATCATTTTCAGGTTTTAGAGGTTTCCAGGACCGTCGACGCAAGCAGCAGAGACAGAGTGACTGGTTTTTCTCTCGGTCCTCAGCCCCCTCCGCAACGGGTGCTCTCGCCCCCCATAAAGCATCTAAATTATTTTTTCCAATGGTCACACAAGACTCCGGTGGGAGGACGTATATTGTCTCATCTGGAGGCGTGGAAGACCATAACAGAAAACCAATGGATTTTGTCTGTTGCCCGAGCGGGCTTGCGCCTTCCCCTTCCTCATAACCCACCATCTAATCCTCCTCTTCAACAGACTGGGTCTCCCTCCCTCAGAGCCGAGGTACAAAAACTCTTGAACCTCAGAGCACTGGAACCTGCTCCCCTGAGGGAACAAGGGGAGGGCTGTAACTCCTCTGTATGTTTACAGTGCCCAAACCCAACCAGGTTGGCCTGCGCTCTATCCTAGAACTCTCCGGTTTCAACCTTTTCCTTCCTCAAGAAAAATTCAAGATGATCACGCCTAGCCAGATAATGTCCTCTCTCCGGAAGGGAGATTGGCTTGGTGTGGTAGATCTCCAGGACGCTTACCTGCACATTCTGATTTGGACCCCACTTTGGAAATATCTTCGGTTTTCCATGGTAATGGAACACTTCAAATATCGAGTGCTGCCGTTTGGTCTCAGCTCGGCACTGCATGTCTTTATGAAGATGATGGTGGTCATCACAGCATTGCTCAGACTGCAGGGAGTTCAAGTCTATCCATATTTAGACGATTGGCTTCTGCTGAGTCCTTGCCCCCAGACTGCAACAGTCAATCTTCAGTCCCTTCTGCTCCTATTCCAACTGGGGTTGTCGGTGTACTGGCGGAAATCGTCTATGACGGTGGCTCAGGACCTGATATTTCTAGGTTTCCGTTGGGATGCTGTCAGTGCCAGAGATTTCCTAACAGAGGACAGAATTGCAGATTTGTCAACCACGTGCCATCTTTTTCTAAGCTACTCCCACAGATCAGCCTGGTGGTTCCAAAGACTCTTTGGCCTCGTGTTCTAGCTCTGCCTCTTGCAAGACTCAAAATGAGGCAAGCACGGCTAGTGATTCAGAGCTGTTGGTCCCAAGCTTTAGACCCAGACTCCGAAGTGATACCTATCCCATCTTCCATGATGTCAGATCCTCAATGGTGGACAACCTCCAACAACCTCGCAGCGGGAACCTCCTTTCAGGAGCCGTTAGTGCAGGTCACGTTCACAACAGACTCCTCCCTTCTGGGTTGGGGAGCTAGGTTGGGTCATCTCGAAATCATGCGATCTGTGGACACCCCAAGACAGGATGCCTCATATCAACTACATGGAACGCTTGGCGGTTTTCCGGGCATTGAAAGCTTTTCGGCCTTCCATCATCAACAATTCTGTGGCTAGGTTCTACGTCAACAAACAGGGGGGCACCAGGGTGCCTCTTCTGGTGGATCTAGCCATCCAGATTTGGAATTGGGCCGTCCAACATAATGTCTGGCTACAGGCCGTGCACATTCCGGGACGGAACAACGTTGCAGCGGATTCCCTGAGCTGCCAATCTATGGCGATTTACGAGTGGGAAATGAACAGCGACATTCTTGACAACCTTTTCCAGCAATGGGGCCCTCCAACGGTGGCCCTCTTTATGACTGCAACTGACAGGAAACTGCCACTCTATGCCTCCAGGCACGGTCTCTGAGCATCTTCCTTGGGACGGCAAAACTGAAGAGAACAGGATTGCAAGGAGGGAAGTGCCCTTGACCTTTTCAACGTTACTTTCATGAACCTTCGAGAATAGGAAACTTAAGACCAGGAATCGAGACTGAAGAATCCTGCATTGTGCGACAGAGGTAGCCGGGGCTCTCCCGCGTCAGAAGTCAAGGCGGGGAGAATCGTTTGCCGTGGTACTGTCCTTGGCTCCTACAACAAAGTAGCGCCAGTGAAGTCAGCACAGCCGGTGAATTGGGGACACTGATACCAGACTGGTCTGTGTTGAAGCCAAGGTTTGTATTTATTTGTATTTATTCAATTTTATATAGCGCTTTAAGCCAAAGCGCTTTACAGGAAACAAAAGGAATACATAAGAAGGAATATATTATGAGTCATAAAACCAAGAACAATATGAAGAACAATTTGCCAAGATCATTAGAATAAAACCTGAGTGGTGGTAAGCAGGAGAGGAAGTAGTAGAGAGCTGTTAGGAGGGGGATTGAAGAAGGAGGGATTTTAAGGAGGAGCGGAAAGAAGAGTAAGAGGAGATGGAGCAGATAGGTAGAGGGAGAGAATTCCAGTGGAGTGGGGAAAGGAGCGGAAGGGGCACGAGGTACAGTGAGTAGGAAGTGATCAGCAGAATGGCGGGTGCGAGAGGGAGAGTAGAAAGAGAGGAGGGAGGAAAGGTAGGGAGGGGCAAGACCATAAAGAGATTTAAGAGCCATCCAAGTGAGGAGAGGGAAGAGGAGATAGAGTCGTATGGAGAGAGGGAACAGAGAGTGCGGATTGCAGAATGGTAGAGGGATTTTAAGGGGGCCAGATGTGAGGCAGGGAGACTAAAAGAGGAGAGCTGAACAGTAGAAGAGACCAGAAAAGATAAGGGAAGAAATTGCGTTTGGTGGCGTGAAAGGTGAGGGAAGATCAGATTTTGAGAACATTGTATAGATTGAAGCGACAGGCACGGGAGGTAAGAGAGATCTGGTGAGTGAAGGAGAGGTTTGAGCCGAAGTGGAAGCTGAGATTGCGGGAAGAGGCAGAGATTGGGAGTTGTGCAGCTGGAAAGAGGATGAAAGGAGGAGGAGAGGAGCGAGGAAGTGTGTTGGCAGGAAGGACTAAAACTTCAGTTTTGTCAGTATTTAGGGTGAGAAAGTGGGAAGACATCCAGGATCTGATAGCAGTGAGACAGGTGGATGTCAGGAGTGAAGGAATAGAATGAGAGGAAGAGTTGGGTGTCATTGGCGTGGTGAAAGATACCAAAGGAAGAGATGATTGGGGCTAGAAAGGAGGTATAAAGAGAAAAGGGCCAAGCACGGAACTTTGGGGAACACCGAAGCCGAGGGAGTGGGTTGGGGAGGTGCGGCCCCCCAAGAGACGGCACAGTAGCGATTGGAAAGGTAGGAGGAGAACCAGTTGAGAATAGAGCCTTTGAGACCAAAGGAGGAAAGAGTTTCTAGGAGTAAGGGGTGATCAACCATGTCAAAGGCGGCTGAGAGGTCAAGGAGAATGAGAATGGAGGAGTGTTTGGAATAACGAGCAGCGAGGAGGGAGTTGAGAACAGAGGGGAGAGCAGTTTCAGTAGAATGTTTGGGGTGAAATCCAGACTTAGTGGGGGAGGAGAGAGCGGTTGAAAATAAATGCTGAGAGTTGGGAATAGACGAGGCGTTCAAGGAGCTTAGAGAGGAAGGGTAAAAGAGAGATGGGGCGAAAGTTGGAAGACAAGAGGAGGTTAGCGGAGGGTTTTATCAGGATAGGGATGATAGTAGCATGTTTGAAGGCTGAAGGAAAGGTAGCAGTAGTGGGACAGATGTTAAGAAAGGAGGTGAGGTAAGGTATGAGGAGAGGGTCGATTTTGGGAATCAAAGGGGTGGGCAAAGAGTCAGAAGGGGCAGCAGTAGGGTGGGTTTTGGTCAGGAGGCGGGAAACATCAGAGTGCGAGACTGGGGTAAAGTTAGACATGTAGGAGCATGGGGTAGTGGGAGATGGGGAAGTGGGAGAGTATGAGGAGAACGTAGAATATTTTGGCATAAGGTGAATATCTTAGAGGAGAAGAAGTCAGCGAAGTCAGAGGGTGAAAGAGGGGAGGCAGCAAAGTGGTCAGGGGTAGGAGGAGAGAGAAGACAAGCTAAGGTTTGGAAGATTTGGCGGGGGTGGGAAGATTGAGAATGGAGGAGGTTATAGAAGTAGGATTGTTTGGCTGAGCTGATGCAATTGTCATGGAGTGGTAAGAGAAGTAGGAGGGTTGGTTGGCTGGTGAGCGGTGTTTAAGACAACGTCTTTCAAGGCGCCGGAGAAGGCGGTGCATTGATAAAAGGTGTGAGGAAAGCCAGGGTTGGGTGGGTTTACGGGAAGGGTGGAAGCGGGTGTGAGGGTAAAGTTGGTCAAGACTGGAAGAGGAGGAGGAAAGAGTGGATAAAGCGTCATTTGCGAGAGAGAAGAAAAGTGAGTGAGAGGGGGGAGGTAGGAGGCGCAGGTATCGTAGAAGTGAGAGGGGTTAAAGTTATGAAGGTCTCGTCCAGAGAAAGAGATGGAGGAAGAGGCGGGAGGGAGAGGAGAGGCAGGGGGAGTGAGGGAGAAGACGAGTAGAGCATGGTCAGATAGGTAGTTGGGGAGGTTGGAAATCGAGGCGGGGAGAAGGAAGAGACGAAGATGAGGTCGAGAGTGGAGCCAGAAGAGTGAGTACGTGAAGTGAGGAGGGGGGTAAGAAGATAGGAATCAAGTATAGATATGAGGGGGGAAGTTTGGTGGGTGGTGTAGAGATGGAGGTTAAAGTCGCCATGTACGGTTAGGGGTGTGGGACTCGGGGAAATGAGGAATAGGAGGTGGTCAATGTCATCATAGAAGGTAGCGAGGGGGCCAGTTGAGCGGTAAATGATGAGAAAGGATATGGGGTGGGGGAGGTGAAGGTTTTATACAAGTATTCAAAAGAGAAGACCGGGAGAGGAGTAGGACAGGGGGTAGACAGGCATTTGGGGTGAAATAGAAGACCGATGCCACCTCCATGGTCAGAAGAGCGGGTGACGTGAGTAGAGGAGGAGGAAGTGAGCGAAGCAGGTACAGTTGAATTGAAGTGGGGGGGTCCAGGTTTCGGTTATGCATATGAAATGAAGGTTTAACCGTAGAAACAGGTCCAGAACAGCGGTAGTCTTGTTACAGAGAGATCTTGCATTCCATAGGGTGATGTTGATGACGCTGGAAGTTTCGACGATTAGGGGATAGATGAGGTTGGGGTGGTGAGTAGGGGTGGATGGGTGTTGGGCAGTAGGGGATGGGGAGGGGAGGTTAAGTATGGAGATGCTCATAATGATGAAGCAGAAGGTGTTGAGGAAAGGCCAGGAGGTGGAGTGGGGAGAGGGACGAGATAAAGTGGAGGGAAGTGGTAATTGGGGTTGCGCATGCCTGAAGGAGTGATGGGAGAAGGTGAAGGTGTAGCAGGAGTGCCGGAGGGTTGATACTGGGTAGGGAGGGTGGTAGGTTGGGCAGGAGAGAGAAGTGAGATGATACTTGCAGTAAAGGTGCGGGCAGGGGAAAGTGGCAGGGTCGGTGCAAAGGTCGCAGGCCAGATAGCGGGCATTGAAGGGGTGTTGGCAGAAGAACACCGCAGTAGTAGGTGCAGAGGTTGCTGCGTAGGAGGGTTGGGCAGATAACCAGGTAGGAGGGGACGCCGGGTAAGACTTCCGATGCTTCAGTGCCCTTGATGGTGACATTAGGATGGAAGAGCTCACCGGTATGGACAGGAGGGGAGGGGTGAGGAGTGATGTTGGATAGAAAAAGTCTTACAGGTTTCCCAAATGACTAATTCAGGTATAAGTGCTGGCGTAGAGTGGGCACAGTGATCAAGTTGGTAGCCCAAGTGCAGTACTGTCAAAATGTGGTCACTCTGGTAAAAACCACGGTGGAGGTGGCGGAGAGAGCAGGTTGCAAGCGGCAACGTTGTATAGTGAAAACGGAAGAGAACAGTGTATGAAGCATATATGGCAAGCGTCGCGAACACAATTGAACAGCAGATGAGTGATTGAACTTTGAAGCCAAGATACGATACAGTAAACAGAGTGGTCCGGCACCACATGGATGCTTATTTGAAAGTCTCTGTTAGGTATCCAGCTGAATGATGCAGCTGAAAAGTGGCAAATGTGAAGAGTGATAAAGAATTGTGAAATCAAAGTGGTCCTGCAACGGGTCAAGCAAAACCCTGTGCACATTCAAAAGTCTTCGATAATTGATTAAAAAGTATGTGAAGTTGGTCTGAGCCCGGCAGAGGGAGAACAGCTAAAAGCTTTTGGTTAAAGCAAGTTTGTTTAAAGTTATATTGGAAATTTGAATTAGTCCGAGCCCGGCAGAGGGAGCCCAATTGAGGGGGATCCAAGTTCTGAGCCTGAATGAGGGGATCCGAGATCTGAGCCCTGCTGAGGGGGATCCGGGGTGAATAGTGAATCGCTTAAGAAATTGAGTACCTGTCAAAATCTGAAAGAGGAAAATAACGTATAGTTTGTCGTCACATCTAGATAGGATTATGAATGTTAGCATGCGCCAAACTTAGATGGAATTCTTAACTTTAGCCTCCGTCTTATCTAGATAGGATTATGAATGTTCACTTTTGTGCCACACTTAGATGGAATTCTTAACTTTAGCCTGCGTTTCATCTAGATAGGGTTGTGAATGTTCGCATTTGTGCCACACTTAGATGGTCTTAGATGGAATGCTTAACTTCAGCCTGCGTTACATCTAAATAGTATTATGAATGTTTGCATGCGTCAAACTTAGATGGAATTCTTATACTTTAGCCTGCGTCACATCTAGCTAGGGTTGTGAATGTTAGCAAGTGCCACACTTAGATGGAATTCTTAACTTTAGCCTGATTCGCATCTTAATAGAAATATGAATGTTAGCATGCACAACACTTAAATGAAACTGTGAATGTTGCCAAGTGCCACACTTGGATGGAATCGTAATCACTAGCCTGCCTCACATCTAGATAGGATATTGAAGATTAGCAAGTGCCACACTCAGATGGAATAGCAAATTTTAGCAAGCATCACACCTAGTCCTAATTGCAAGGACAGCAATGCCGATTAACCGATCCACTAACAATTTCACCCTCTGCATACACCTCTCAAACTCTAACCAAACACAACCACAAGCCTACAACACAACAACCCACACAAAATTCACTACACTGCAACAACAAAACAAACCACAAAAAGACTCGCACAACAGCACACGACAAATACCGACCGTAAACACCCCAAGCCGGGCAAATGGACCACCGGGCTGAGGCTGCCAACTGCACATCACTGCTCTCTTGCACTTTTCCAGCTTATTCCCACTAACTCACCCCCCTTCCTTTTTTCAGAGCAGCCACAGTGCCGGGGGACCACTCCGGTGGTGATAGTGCACGGTACAAATATCCTTTAACATTAACATTAACAAGACACTACTAGGTTAGCGTTATTATTATTTGATGGTTGTAGCTTGCTCCCCTACATAGATTTAGATAGGTGTTTAACCAACCCTTTTTTAAGTCCAATAAACACCCTTAAACTGTACATACCATGTCTTCCTTACAAACTGCACTCTCCTGTTCATAGCTCATTGGTGGCCAGCCAGGTTCTGGTTTTCAGAGATTCAGCACCTATCAATATGCAATCCATTCAGGTTACCACAGACCCACAGTCTCCTGCACCAGAGCAATCACCATGTGTGGCACCCCTTCGCACAATCCTTCAACTTGGCAGCCTGGTACCTGAGTTCAGGGCCTTAGCCCAGTTTAACCTTTCGGAGGATAATATGTGCATAATCCAGGCGGCACATAAACCTTCTACAATAATGCAGTACAAAAGTAAATGGCTTTGTTTTTGTCATTGGTGTCTTGCTAAACAGCTTGATCCTCGACCTGCTTCTATTGACTGTTTCTTGTCTTTTATACCGGACCTTGCAGCCTCTGGCATCCAAGTCTCATCATGCAGGATTTATCTGTCAGCCATTGCAGCTCATCTTTCTTCCACCGGTCAGGCCTCCTCACCCAAAATGGGTTCTAAACATGCTCCTTACCGCTCTGTGTCACAAGCCAATCAAGCCACTCACCACTACAGAGCTCAAGTTTCTTTCATGGAAAGTGGCCTTCTTAATTGCAGTTACATCTGCGAGAAGAATAAGCGGGCTTCAAGCTCTCTCTGTCGAACACACCTTCTTGAACTTTCACAAGGATAAGGTTGTGCTTGCCACTCATCCTTCTTTCATTCCTAAAATTGTCTCAGCGTTCCACATAAACCAGTCAATCTCCCTCCGGGTTTTCTTTCAAAACCCGGTCTCGGTTGCGGAGAGGGTGCTCCTTAACCTAGATGTCTGAAGAGCTCTGAAGTTTCATCTTCAAAGAACAAGCGATTTCAGAAGCTCCACCACAACTCTTGGTGACTTTCGGGGACCCAAAAGGAAAACCGGCTTCAGAAATGTTAATTTCACGATGGATCGCTTCCTGTACCTCAGAGGCTTATACAGTTCAGGCCCTTCCGGCCCCAAAAGGCGTTCATGCACATTTGGTCCCAGGCAAAGCGGCTGCTATTGATGTCCCTTGGGAGTCCATAGCCAAAGCTGTTACATGGGCTTCTCCCTCCACTTTTTGTAGACCTTATTGTCTCGACCTGAGTGCCCGGGCTGATACTCCGTTTGGCCAGGCAGTTCTTAAAACCCTGTTCCAGTAAGGGAAATGTCCATCCTCCCATTTCTATGGTTAGTGCTTGGTAATCTCCAAAAGGTATGGAGGAAACGGGAAGGGACGTAGGAGTATAACAAAGTTACTCACCATAGTGACTACCTTACTCCTAGTCCATAGTCCCCTTTCCTCCATACGCCTGCCCGCCTTGCATTCTGAAAGGTTTCCTCTATTTGCTAATGGTCCTTTGACATTGGAGATAGAAAAGGGTTGAAGGGCGATGCGTGGGCAGAGCTCAGGAAGGCGGGTTTACAGCTACGTGTGGTGATACCGCATAAAAATAAAAGAAGGACAAAACGTTGTTTTTGATGCTTCAAAGTGATCTGTTCCTGTCCGGATGAATGTACCAAAAGTATGGAGGAAAGGGGGCTATGGACTAGGAGTAAGGTATTTACTACTGTGAGTAACTTTGTTATTAGTTTACAATAGGTAGGGAAATCCACGTTAGAATAGGTATAGTGAGGCATTTATTGAACTTGTTTTATTTAATAAAATGGTAGAAGTTAAAAACTCTTTACAAAGTTGTCCGCCTCACATTTGGGATCGGACCCAATTGATATTGATACAAATTGGTGAGCCCCTAAATTTGAAAAACTCTGCAAAAGGACCTCTGCTCCTAAAATAGCTACTGAGAAATCGATAGGTTTTGATATATACAGTATTAGAGGGAAGTTAGTTCAACCAGGAGAGAGGGCTCTGGTTCCTATGGATTTGGTTCTTATCCCTCCCCAGGGTATGTATGTTTGCTTTGCCTCCAAGTGGGGTCTGGCTTGGCATTATGGGCTAGATGTATTGGCTGGAGTGATTGATCCGGACTATAGAGGGGATGTTAAAGTATTAATACACAATAATGGAAAAAAGGCATACCAGATTAAAGCCGGCGAATTAATCACCTAAGGTATGAGAAAGCAATTTTTCCAAAGCCGAATGAAGTTAAAACCAGTAGTTCAACAGGTACAGGGACTCAAGCGTTTGGTAAAGCAGACCTTGAGCCAGTGGCGCCACTATCTCAAGACTCTGAAGATGACGTTTTTCCTGATCTAGCTTTTGCTCAACGCAATGATCCTTTATTGAAAGAAACCTGTAATTCCGAGGAGACGTAAGAACATTGCATTGGAAATGGCTATTACTCATTTAACAGGGGGACATTTAGGGACAACAAACACTCAAGCCCAAATTATAAATAGATTCCATTGGCCTGGAATTCTGAAATGCTGACATAAAGAATTTTATAAATACCTGTGCTTTATGTCAGAAAACAAATAACCAAATGCCCCCTCCTGCTCCTTTAGAACCTTTACCCATTATTGATGTTCCCTTTTTTAAAGTAGGGATGAATATAGTGGGTCCATTCGAAACATCATGATTGGGAAAAAATATATATTGGTTATATTAGATTTTGCTATCAGGTACCCTGAAGCATTTCCCGTAATGAATAATACTTCATACAGAAAATGTTGACTTATCGCGGATCTACCTATATGAGCAAACTTATGGCTGAGTTTAAGTACATTTTTCAGATTGAGACTCTAAGGACTTCAATTTATCATCCCCAAACTGACGAACTTGTTGAAAGATTTAATTAAACTTACAAACATATTTTGAAGGAACTGGTCGAGGCAGACAGGAAAAACTAGGATATAATGGTACCGGGGGTTTTATTTGCCATTCGGAAAACATCCCAATCTTCCAAAGGCGTGTCCCTTTTGAGTTATTGTATGGAAGAGAACCTAGGGATGTATTAGATGTGCCACGGGACACCTTGGAAGAAAAAGAAAGACACTTTTCTCTTATCCCAGACGGCTCAGAGGTTGAAAGAACATATGGAGGCGGTTAGGAACATAGTTCATACTAACATGGCCGAGCTCAAAAAGATCAAAAGCAGTGTTATAATAAGAAAGAAAGCAATAGTGAGGTCTTTTCATATAGGCCAAAAGGTGTTAGTCCTCCTCCCATCCTCAGAAAATAAGATGTTATCCAAATGGCAAGGACCATATGAAATCGTAGCACAGATTGACCTTATAATTATAAAGTCTCTCAACCTGATCGGAAAATTAAGACACATATATATCATGTTAATTTACGTAAGGAATGGAGAGAAGACCCAGAATGAAACACTTCCGTCATATTAACCAGCTTGTTGTCAGAGGAGGGTGAGAACAATCACCTAATCTCTCCTGATTTATCCCAGACTCAAAGACAAGACTTACTAGTTCTCTTACTGCAATTCCCTGATGTGTTTAAAGCTGAACAAGAGAGAGTAAAGGGAGTATCTCATTACATACGTATCTCTCCTGGGCAAGTAGTCCACCAGAAGCCTTATACGATCCCAGAAAGTAGGAGACAAATATTCCAAGAAGAAATAGAGGCTATGTTAAAAGCTGACACCATTGAACCTTCACAAACTCCACGGTCCTCTCCTATTGTGCTAGCTGCCAAACCACACAATCCTTGGAGATTTTGTATGGACTTAAGGTATCCTAGTTTGATAGCTATCCAATGCCCCGTATAGACGATCTGATTGACAAACTTGGAGATGCTCTATATCTCTCAACCATTGATCTAACAAAATGGTACATGGTACTGGCAGCTACCCATTAAACGAGAAAACCAGCCCAAAACTTCCTTTTCTACACTCCTGGGATTATTACAGTTTAAAGGCTTACAGTTGTGGCTCCATGGTGCCATAGCTACCTTTCAGAGACTTATGGATCAGGTTTTAAGACCCCTTTCGTCATTCTGTGAGGGCTTATATTGCTGATATTATTATATATAGTAAAACCTGGCCTGAACATATGTCGTATTTAAACCAGATTACCAGAGCATTATGAAAAGCCGGCTTTACGGCCAACTCAAAAAAATATAATTTGGCCAGATCTAATGTGAAGTATTTGGGGTTCTTTGTGGGAATGGATTGGTTCAACATCAGTCTGCTAAAGTTAATGCAGCAATGGAGACACTGCCCCAAAAACCAAGAAGGAGTTACAAGCTTTTCTAGGCCTTGTAGGTTACTATCGCCGGTTCTAACAGTGGCAGATTTTAACAGACCATTTATTTTACAAACTGATGCCTCACCTACTGGTCTTGGGGCAGTATTGTCTCAATGATGGGCTACAACACCCTATTCTTTATATCAGTAGAAAATTGTATGCTAGAGAAAATAACTATGCAACTCTGGAACTAGAAGCCCTTGCCATCAAATGGGCTATAATGTACCTGAAATATTATCTCACAGGTCAAAAGTTCAGATTAATTACTGATTGTGCCCCCCTGAAGTGGTTATGGTCGAGAAAAGATACCAATGCTACAGTCATTTGCTGTTTTTTAGATTTACAGCCTTATTGTTTCTCTGTCAAGCATCGGAAAAGAACAAGGTAATGTTGATTTTGTTTCCCGATGCCCAAAAGAGGCTGAAAAACCCAGCAACTTTAGAGCAAGAGTATGTGATGAATCCATAGTGATCCCCCGCACACCCTCCCTACCCCCCAAGACCTCGGCCTGGGCCCTTCCTCGTGTGCCCAGGCAAAGGCAGACACTTCCTGATCCCGACCCTGGGGTGGTATTCTGCAGGAGGATTACATGAGGGAGGAAACCGGTCCAGAGGAAGGGGAAAATCACTTATTTAACCTTCCCGAGATCCTAGTATATTGATGTTGTAAAGTGTAAAGAGTAAAGAAAACAAACTCTTTTATCCAGAATTTCAAGTCCCATAATTCCTTCGGTACTGAGACGAAGAAGAGGGATACAGAGCAACAAGGATGTAGAAGTGGTCAGCTAATCGACAGGAATGACCTACACCTGAGGTAGAGTGGGAGGCATACAAAGCCCCCTCAGGTGCAGGTAGTAGAGAAACAGAAGAAGCCGTTTGAAAAGCAGAAGAAGCACAGGCTGCGTATGCTTCAGGAGAGAGGCGTATAGAAGCTGGAAGATGCCAGGACCGATGTGAGTCCATAGAGGGTCTGTGCCTCTATCATCCAAAACTGCAGAGGTTGCGCAGTGGGAAGCGTGTGGAAGAAACACTTACCCAAGCAGACTAAATCGTGCAGGGCTGCCGCAGCAGAGGACAGGCATAATGTGAGTAGTTGAGAGGCCTCAGATGGCAGGGTTGCACCAGAGACTATCAGGACTCAGGACGACTCCAAACCAACATGGCTGAGGCGGCAGCGACTGAAGGGAGAATGTGCGCCTAGTCGGATGGAGCCAGAAGTGCAGTAGTCCTGCGAACGCATAGAGGAGCACGAGGAAGTTACTTACCTGGTGAGTCTAAGCCACGCCAGGGCGCTCTGGTGCAGGCCGCGGGTTCAGGGCAGGCGGGATCACTTGCGAGCAAGTGACAGGCAGACTAAGCAATGCTACCAATACCGAACAGTGGTTAAAACACCAAGAGAAGAAAATAAGCATTCCAAATACCGAACAGTTACAAAGAGAGGCAAGCTGTTGTAAAGTGACTTCCATGCTTCTCAAGGTTACTTAAGTAGTTTATTAACCGTTCTTAAGTCACAATTACATAGGATATAAGGACAAGATAAACACTGGCAACCCATCAGCCAGGCAGGGGAGGGCTAACTACCCGAGTGCGGAACCTTCAGGTAAACATTCTCACATTCGCACATCAACATTCTACATGACATCACCAGCTTACAGCAGAAACAGATAGGCACTATATAACACATCTCCCTCCCTTACACCAAACACAACGGCACATCACAAAGCAACACATTGCAGGTCCTTCACAACACATCTCCTGCCTTACCAATGCACAACAAACACAAGACGCACCTCACACTCCATCAACCACACTCGCATATTCACTGCTACCAATGTCACCTACACACTGAGTGCACCAGGAACTTGTGAAAAGAGATGGGACAGTGCCAACCTCCATGCAAAACAACGACGACAAGTGGAAGCCATAAGTCTTTGTCCCATACACAGAACGGTCGTACCTTCCACCAACTAGCACTCCTCCCTGGTCAGCTGCAGCAACATCGAAATACATACAAAATGCACACACTGGGGCGCTACCACCCCGAAATCCACATGGCTCAACACACCACATTTCCCAATCTACACACACACGATGCATTTGAAACGACGAGGAACAAAGGGTGCAACCTTTTATGGGGAGATGCAAACCACATCAATTCTCAAATTCTCAGAACTATGGTTGGAGGTGCTACCTCACAGAAACCCTTGCGGTACTCCAATCACCCTCACATCTTTAATGTACCCAATGGCTACACAGGATACGCTACCATCCATAAACCATACAGTACATGAACCGCACACACGCGTCTCTAGCATGCACAATGCTAATACTAAATCTGGAAGCGCTACCTCACTCACACCTGACACATACTCCGGCCGCCACTTCATACTCAATACTGCAAACCCAGACAACACTGTTATCCTCACCATAGACATGTCACACATTTTAACATCAACTACCTTATTTTCCTTTAACTTGTATATGATGCTAAAAGTTCATTCCGCGTTAGGGCAGCCTAAAATTCCTAAAGACCATGACTGATTAATGTCTGTGCAACTTCAAATCCACCAGTACACGACTTTTGCATTTGCTGACCACAATCACACTGTTCTTCTCTCTGTCATCCTTAGTACACTTCTTATCAAATAGCGCTATATGTCCATCCTTACCAAAGACAATCTACACGTTCTAATTATTGAAATTTGGTTTGGTTTTGCTAGGACCAAACTTAACATGCATGGTGAAAAGTCATAATGTAGCTAAAAGTCTTTGTTGTGTTGCACAACATAAACCCTGCAAAGCCCCAAACATTGTGAAAACTAGCTCACTCTTTGACAAACTTGTTGACACTAACTCACACGTGCTCATCCTCTTCGCCAATAACAGGCACACATCGAGCACTTCTTCATGTAACTCTCTAGACATAACTGGGTTATCATAATGTCCATAAGAGTCCACTGTAACCTACAAATCCTCAAATAGGTTATATCTAACCAGCACTGACAAAGACTCTTAGTAATTCAATAATACACAAATCATACATGCCACGTATGTTCAAACATTACAACATCGTACTTCTCCGTCTTCAAAAAATGTGTATGTTCATTCTACCATAAGACATATATTGGTTTTATACTTGTTCTTACATCATACATTATGCCTTATCTGCATACTACGTTGACATCAATACTGTATTTCTCTCATAAGTGATACGACACGTGATACTAAAAAGGATACATCTTTCTGCCAAATCTCGGCATCTACCAAAGTCTTCTGCTCTCGGGGGTCTTCCCTTCCTGATGAATCTACCATTCTCCTTAATGACTCTGTTAACGTTCGCCAACTTGTTTACTTTCCATTTAAAATCGCACAACATCTTTGTGTGAGCACAGTCAATCTTCCCTTTCCGATGCATCCTCGGAACTTTCGCTTCATTGATTGCTTTATTTAACTTACGTTCCACGGCTTCCTCCTTTCTTCCTGCTTCCAACGCATGTTGCCCCACGCATATGAAGGAAGGTCCGTTACTCATACATCACGTCGGCCTTCATCTCTTCTTGTATCACGGGGCTGTTTGTTCACTTCCATACGCACCGCAACGTTCATTTATACTGTTGCAACAGCAACGGCCATACGTACTGGCCCTCTCAACAGCATTCCATTCTTCGCCATTACCGGCTGTTTTTGTGTGACGTCACCACTCACAGTTCTGCGACGGAGCAGAGCATAGCTCCTGCTTCCAACCGTCACCACGGTAAACGCTGCCTGCTCCACCTATTTTACTTGGTAAATTCAAACGCACAGTACTTCTAAAATGCTTTGACATTTAGTACGTATGCACCACATCACGGTTGTTTCTCATAGTCACTAGCTAAAAACTGCTCCATAACCATGCTTCATTTCACAAGTTAAATCCCTTATTTACAGCACTAGGAATTACACTTTTAACTTATTCTTTGGTGCCCTGGACCTGCACAGGGACTCTTCTTAACACCATTTCCTATGGATGCTGTGCTGGGCTCTCACCCCCTTAGCTTTCCCCTTCTTTTTGCTTTGGGTTTCTCTTATAACAATTGGGGCTGCTTGCTCTTCCCCCTTTTTACTCCCAGGCTTACTCTTATAACATTTGGGATGTCTTTTTCTCTTATGGACAACTTCCCTCTTCATTTTATGGAAACAGCTTCCCCTTTTAATTTATGGGGCACGACTTCTTCTTTAACTTAATGGCCCAGCTTCACTCTTTAGCCCCTGGGGCCCAGTTCTCCCTCCAGCTTATGGGCTGCTGATCCCTCCTGCTATGGGGCTCTCTTCCTCCAATTTGGTGGCCTGGGTGATCGGTCTTACTTGTCTAGGAGGCAGTGTTGTCCTTCTTCTTGTCCTTCTGTTTCCTGCCCCCCGTCAACCCCCTACAACAGGCTTCTTCAATTTCTTGCACACAGGTTCTCCTTTTTAAGACCAACTCGTCACCATTGTTGTAAAGTGACTATCAGGCTTCTCAAGGTTACTTAAGTAGTTTATTAACAGTTCTTAAGTCACAGTTACATAGCTTAAAAGGACAAGATAAACACTGGCAACCCATCACCCAGACAGGGGAGGGCTAACTGCCTGAGTGCGGAACCTTCATGTGCACAGTCTCACATTCACACATCAACATTCTACATGACATCACCAACTTACAGCAGACACAGAAAGGCACTATATAACACAAGCTAATAACGTTTGTGAATAGCGAACCATTGCTCCTTTCAGAAGGCAAATTAATAAATCTTGCGAATACCAAACTGTTGCAGACTTGAAAAGGGGGATGACATTAAACCAAATAAGGTTGAGGAGTGAAAGTGGGGGTTTAGGCAAATATCAACAACCTGATGTGGAGGCCATATTAGAAACCCAAATATACCACCAGTACCCAAGCCAAGAGACCTTGAGAACCTGGCAATATCTGTCCAATAAAGGTTGACAAACACAAGAGGGGATTAGTGAGAAACCCCGAAGTTGTAAAGGTTGCCATTCAGGTTTCAGGATGCCTATCATTGTGGTTGATGTAGATTCACATTGCTACAGCCAAGATAGAAGCAGGAGAAGGCTTACTCGTGAACATTATTTTCGGTATTAATGCAGAAGGGATGTGAACGTTCTCTCCCTTGACCTCGTTACGTTAAAGAAGGCTATTGAACGTGTTATTGTTCTGCTGAGAAAGTTACCATTGAAGCACTCATCTGTTTTGGTAGACAGGCAGGTGAGTAGACCCGTTGGGCAAGAGGTGATTGCCCAGGAGAGACCTCGTGAAAGGCTACGCCAGGTATTACAAGCAACAAGTGCTAAAGAGTGGTACAATTGTAAAAGCAACATATATTCTTGATGCAAGCCATTCTGACCAAACTGTTTGTTGTTGTAAAACTTGAAGCAGACTGTTCAGACCACACCATTTGAAGTTATGAAGGAGTTCTCATTCCAGGAGGGTGTGAGAGCTTGTGACTTTTTCTTTTCAAGATACTTTTAGGGGAGTTCTTATTCCAGAAGGAGTAAGCTTTTTTGACTTTGGCAAGTTACTTCATTGAAACAACAGAACTTTGTGCTAAAGCTGCATTTCCTTGGCTTTCCTTTTGAACTGTGAAGAATACACTTGTTTAGATCTGGGGAAAGGGAGTTCACCCAGTCCATGGCAAGAGACATTGATTACACTGTGAACCAGTTTATATGTTACATTTGTGGATCTGAGTTGCCATATTATACCTTTTTGTGTTGATTGTTGTGTTAGTGTGAGGGGTAGGGTGTTCCCATTTAGTTTACAATAGGCAGGGAAATCCACGTTAGGATAGGGATACTGAGGCATTTATTTTATGTAATAAAATGGCAGAAGTTAAAAACAAATGTAAGGAAGGCATGGTATCAAACAGTAAGACAGACACAAGTGATCACAGTTCAAGGGTGTTTATTGAACTTTAAGGATTAAGCTTCGGGGGGGAGTGTCTTGCGCTCAAGGCCAGTTCTTTTGATACAAAAAATATTCCAAACAGATGTAGCATATGTTAAGGTCAGTCCTTTCAATGCGAAGAATATTTCAAATAGACGTGGCATGTGTCCAATTCATATGAAATACGAATGTTAGGCAACAGTAGTGCAAACTAATATGTTTCTTGAGGTGCACCCATGTGGGTTTGAATTGTGACCATGAAATGCATGTGTTTCTTTAATCATATATAGGCAGGTTGTATAATCATCATTAAGTGGTTGTGAGGTGCCATTCTTCAATAACCCGATATTAGACACTTATGGAAACATTTTCACAAATGTTTTTCAATAATGTGACATACAGATTAATGTAATGGGTGACCCCACTACTCGTGAACAAGACCATTTTCTCCCATACTATAGTAAACCTTTTAATCCATAATGTGTGGAAGCCACCAAGAGAATCACATCTATCATTTTCCAACAAAGGAATATATTTTCTTCAGATTTTCATCATTTGGTAGATACAGATTAATGTAATGGGTGACCCCACTACTCGTGAACAAGACCATTTTCTCCCATACTATAGTAAACCTTTTAATCCATAATGTGTGGAAGCCACCAAGAGAATCACATCTATCATTTTCCAACAAAGGAATATATTTTCTTCAGATTTTCATCATTCGGTAGGAAACTAATTTCGCAAAGTTCATTTCATATTTTATTGGTAACCATGAATTATGTCATAAAGTTACCAACACATAACTCACATGAAATCTCACAATAATTCTGATGATTTAATCATTCTTTGCAACTAACGTGCATTTCTCATATAGTGTATAACACACATTTCATAACAACATATTTGCCCATACACTTAAGATATGTGATCATCTTGCACTTGTATACAAGACAACTCTAGTGACATGGGAGACAAATTAATCCCGAATATAAATACAGGAGAGAAGAGGCATTCGAGCATAGTATGGACGAATGCATTTTGTCTTTTGGAAAATTAACACCTTAATAGCAATGTGTGCCTCTAAACACTTTACTTCAGGAATGTTCCTATAAATCTAAAGAATGAGTTGATTGCTAAAAACAGATGTTTTGCGCTGACATGCACGTTATCATGTATGCATCTAGTGTTGTTAATTACGGATACATTGCACTGATAAGGCGCGTCATCATGTTTACATTGATGACGTCACGCGCTACGCATACACGTGATGTCATCACGTTATGGGCGCCATTTTTTATGCCGTTTTTGCCGTGATCGCGGTCAAAAGAATACGGCTGAAGGGACGGAAAGGGACTGTTCTACAGACTGAAGCGAGGGATTTATCCCTATAAATAGAAGGTACAGAATTTTTGTGATGTAATTATTGAAATGGTTCGTTTTAATGTGATGGGTCTTTAAGGGAGAATATGGTGCTGTTCGTGGATATATGGGACCCCAAACATTTCAATCCAGTATTTTCAACGTTTTCTTTAGTTCATTGATAGTTGAAAACCCCCCCAATTAGGCACTACTAAGAAGGACACCACACTATTCTTGCTAATTGGGGCAGTGTGTATACACACATTAGAATTGATCACTTTTATGGTCATTGATTTAAATTCAAGGGCCACATCACATGATCTTTCAAAATATTTATATATCTTTCAAAAGCATTATTATGAAGGGTGCAATACTATTCGTACTAAATAGAGCACTGTGCACATACACATTAGAATAAATTACCTCTATGGTTTTTGGTTTAAATCCAAGGGTTATATCATATGACCTTAGGAAAATATATATATATTTTTCACAGGCCACATAACGATACTCATGCCAGAAATGGTCCGTTGAAATCCAGTTTACTTGCAATTCGCTATTCCATAATAAGGTAAGACAACTAATGTATGATCACTTTATAGACCATGCCATCAAACAGTTTGTCATAGATTGATATATATATGTTCCTTTAATGCAGAAGTACCATTAATCATTTCTTCTGGAAATACGTTTGATGACCAAGTGGTTTCATGAGAGAATTACTACCATTAGCCGTCAAGGACAATGGATTTAACTTTAGGGTGAGTAGGTTTCATTCCAATCACTTCAGTACACACTGGACATATAATTGTGATTTCTAAATCCCTTTTATATTTTGGTCATATCGGGCACTGACTAATGGAATAATCCACACACCGCTCATAAGCTTGGTTTTCACATATCAAGGGTGAATTTCTTAAGACCACATATTGGTGGTGCCTATTATATTTTGGTCATATCGGGCATTGACTAATGGAATATCCCACAAACCGCTCATAAGCTAGGTTTTCACATATCAAAGGTGAATTTCTTAAGACCACATATTGGTACATATTGAATACAATGGGAGGATAACAATTGTCAATTTGCTTATTGCAACCCTATATTTGTCTTTCTATCATTTGGCTTTGAATTTTCATCCTGCTCTGACTCCAACCATCAAATCCTGACATGGTACATGATACAATATGGTATGACTTATATTTTTTATGTTTACTTATGGTTTTGCAACTTATATAATTCCATGATCCAATGATAATTTTATTGTTATGCACATTGTCACCAATGATGTTATGTTTCATACATGATGTATGCAGCCTTGACAACGACCAGGGGTCGAAACACGTGTCGACTGTTTTTCTTTTGGAAAATAAATAACATTCGTATTTCATATGAATTGGGCACATGCCACGTCTATTTTAAATATTCATCGCATTGAAAGGACTGACCTTAACATATGCTACATCTGTTTGGAATATTCTTTGTATCAAAAGAACTGACCTTGAGCGCAAGATACTCCCCCTAAGCTTAATCCTTAACTTTTAATGTTACACACAAACTTTGTGGGAAGTTTGAGGGGGTAGTATTTGTTTTGCTGCCAGGATATCAGAACCAATTTCGTAGGTTGGTTTTGGAATCATTCGTGAGTGGTCACTAGCGCACCAACAGGGACAGATCCTACATGTCACTTTTCGGTCTTTGGTGCTTGCTGATTTCCACTGAACCAATATGGCAGATTATACGTGTAATAGAGATGAAGACAGAGCGGCACTTTTTGCCCTGAGGGGTAGTACAGCGAATCCTTTCAGGAGTAGCTACAATACAGTAGAAACTCTAAGACAGAAGTTCATTAAACTAGAGCGGTTATCAGAAAAAGAAATCAACAAGTACTGGGAACACGCTTCATTAACCAATTATCTGGAGAATGGGATTATACCTGGAGGATTACGGGTGTTTATTATGCCTAATTTTGATAATAAGGATGATTGTGACCTAGCTGAAAATTGGGAAAAGAATTTAAACCAAAGTTCAAAAACTATGCTGGAACTCTTAATCACACATAATACACGTGAACATAAGAGAGTGATAGCACAAATCATTACTGTAAAAGAAGAGATAGCCAACATGACCAATGCTGAAAGCACCAAATCAAAGAATTATGAGAAAATGAACAAGATTTTACGTGAATACCAAGATGATATAAAATTAAGGAAGTTCAGAAAGTTTTACAGGGATGACAACGATTATAGAAAATCAAGGGTATGCACTTTTCAACAAAAATATGATGATATAACTATTAAGCATCTATCTAATTCATCCAATACTACCCCAGCTAGCTCAGACCCTGAATCAGAAGATGACAGTAATTCCACAACTGGGGGGGGGTCAAAGAAGTGCCTGAAACTGGCTCTCAAGGAGGGTGAAGTTTTTTAGAAGAAATCGGGAGGTACAAAAAAGGAAATCAACGATATACCATCAACAAACGAGTCAGATTTGCAAATCCACCAGTAACACCTACTCCAACACCAAATTTCACACCTGGGGCAGGAGAGGGGGGGAAGCGAAAGCGGGAGTGGAAGCTCAGACGAAGAAATCTCACGTCCTGGGATTCTAACCCGCTCAACCAGCAAGAAGCAATTGATCAAGTGATACAATCAGACTTGGTAATTAATCTGTCAAATAGGCAGCTGAGTACAGTTGAAATGTCAGTGTTGAATAAAGGTTTATCTTTTGCATCCAGTATTGTCACTGATTTTGTTAATTTTCAAATTGATCTCTTTACATTTTTGAGAAAACACAAATTGAAAAAAAATTCTACACAAGTACGTCCATTTGAGCGTAAAGCCTCACTTGAACCTCTTAGCACTTATACCATAAAAGATATTAAGAATATTGAAACTTTAATGTCTCTTAATCCAGAAAGTAGCACAGACACTCATACTATCTGTCAGGATTTGGAAATAAATACCAGACATATAGAGATCAAAGAATTCAAGCCTAAATCGAAATTTACACCGCAGCTTGGATCAGATAATGTTATTGAGACTTTTCACAAAGCTGTGACCAAAGACATTCATGAATATCTAGACCAACATTTTCACAAAGGGTGGAAAATCAGGTCCAACTTAAGCCAAGAAGAGTTCAAAGCTTTAGATGAACTCGCAAGAGACAAATCAATTACTGTCAAAGCGGGAGAGGGAAGGAGGAGGCAAAGAGGAAGGTCTTGAGAGATTTCCAGAACTTAAGGAGATCCGGTTCAAGACAGAGAGAGGCAGATAGGCTGTTCCAGAGGGAGGCACCTGCAGCGGATAGGGATCTCCCACCAAGTCTCTGCTTGGAGAAACGGCTCACCCGCAGAGAGTTGGAGGAAGACGAACTGCGGCCTCGGGAAGGTGAGTATTTAGGAAGAGAACTTTGCAGATAGAGAGGGCCCAGGCCACAGAAAGTCTTGTGGACAATGAAAATGGTCTTGAGCTTAATCTTTGCAGCCACAGGGAGCCAGGAAGGGATTTCAGTGACGGAGAGATGCGGCCCTTCGGCTTGAGGCCAAGGATAAGTCTTGCGGTTCTGTTCTGGATGAGTCGAAGAGGACATAGGGTAGAAGAGGGAAGTATGAGAAAGAGGCGGTTGCAGTAGTCCAGCCTAGAGAGGACTAGAGCTCTGGAGCCTCTGTTATTACTTCTCAGCTGGATACCTTAGAGAGACCTTCCATTGAGCACCCACATGGTGCCCGACCACTCAGTCAAAGGTATTGTAGCTTGATTTAAAATTCAATCACTCATCAGCAGTTTAACTTAATCTGTGTCTCTTATCACACACATTTTAACAATTTTCGTTCCAGTGCTCGCCATACAGCGTTAATGCTTGCAACCTTGGCTTCAACACAGACCGGTCTTGTATCGGTCTCCCCAACTCACCGGCTAAGTTGAAATCAATGATGCTGCTTTGTTCTTGGGGCCAAGGATGGTACCATGGCGGCTGGTGATTCTGCCTGCCTTGATTACGGACGCCGGAGGGCCCTCGGTATCTCCGACACACTATGCAGGATTGTTCAGTCTGGTTTCTTGGTCTTACGCTTTCTATTCTCGAGGTCTCTGGAAAATAATGGTTCCTTGTCAAAAAGTTCAAGGGAATTTCCCTCCTTGCGATTCCCTTTGGTTTTGCTGTCTTTCCCCTCTTGCTCCGCTGCCGTCTCGAAACTGCTGTTTCCTTGTGTGCTTTGCATCGCTCAGAGTGTGCTCTCGTCCTCCACCTTTTATCCATGTGGGGACGTTTAATGGAAGTCAGGTGTGAGTGATTGTCGATAATTGCCTTCTACACTGCCAGTGTATCCAATATTTCTGTTTTTTTGTTTTATTGGTCAAAAGAAATGAACTTTTAACATCATAAATAACAGAATTAAAATGAAGAAACATGCATTAAACAAAAAACAAATTAAGAAAACAGCATAAAATAATTAGCAGAATAAAACATGACTATCAATATTTAAAGCTTTAAAAAAAGGTGTTACTGCAACAACCACTGCAGTGGTAGAACCAGATAAACAATATGTCTGCATAGACTTAAGGGCTCTTTTACCAACCATATGAACACACTTTCCAAAAGTGCTCAATATCAGTCCTTGCACAGCAGTACAATAAAGTAGCAAATGTTTTGTTGTTTTACATTGCTCAGTGACTTGACAGAACAGACAAGAGGCCATCTCTTCCTTTTCCTCTCCATGTCGTGACAAAATCTCTTTTGTATGGATTAGATTCCAACGAAACCTCAAAAATAGCTTGCGGGTACTCTTATCTGGATAGATCGACAAGAAGGGTGCCAATGTGCCCCGCTTTTTATGATCCCCCCTCAAGTGACCCATTGAGGCATACTGATGGAAGTCATCTGTGGTATGAGCCCAATCCAGATTGTATAGAGCTTGTTTTACCGTACACGGGTTCCCAATCAAGTCAACAGCGTCACAACCACACGCAGCCATTAAGGCAATGCATAACTCCTCAAGTTCTTGCACCACTTTGCAGCCCTTTCCCGACAAATTCACCAAGGTCCTCAAACTATGATCTTTCAGTTGGTAAAAGTATCTTTCTATATAATGAGAGATATCTCCAATAAGCTATAGCTTTTAGGGTGATTAGACCTAGATAATAGCATATTACTGAGTCTGGAATAGAGCAAGGGAGACGTAAAACTCTTCTCCAAATAAGAGCTTGAGGAAGGATAGGTAATAGATTGACAGATCATACATTTCCATTCCATATGCTATTGAAGTCTCCCACCCAGATCATCTGCATGCCTACATATTTCATACATTTATCTGCCTTGGAAGAATTGGGGATTATCATATTTGGGGTGTAGAAAGTACACCTCAGGAGGTAGAGGAGGAAGATGTGAAGTAGTAGGCCGGCCCCCATGTCTTAGCGAAGGGGATTGGGCCTGGTCCAGCAAGATGAGATTCTTAGATCAGCAATACCTTGGCATGATGGCCCTCACAGTAGGCCTGCATCTTTCTAGCTTTGTCCACATTGCTCAGGTCACAGACATTCCAGCAAACTATCATGCACTGTTCACTCCTTATCTAATGGGAGGTGTGTACCAGTCTTCCCTCTGCCCAAGCAGGCAATGCCACATAATCAAAAACGGATGCTGGGATCATTTTAAATAACGAGGACAATTCTAAACACCCACAATGAACAACACTCTTTACGCCCATCACCCTCACTGCCCTCCCCTACTAGCAGTGGTTCAACCAGTTCCCAAACCAACAATGGCTTTGAACATAAGGTCATTTGGGTAGCGTGTCATGCAGTGGATGGGAAGCAGAGTAACTCTTAGACCAAATACCAGAGCCAACTCAGGAAGATGGCAAGTTCATCTGTTTTATCATCAATTGTCTAAAACAGGGAGTTACAACAGACATCAACGGACATCGCACAAGCATTCTCGAAGCATTTCATTAAACAAAAATCACACTTGTATAGTAAAGATTTGTCATACGTGACGTCACACTACGTGGCAAATAAAAACTTACGGGGGGGTTGTGATTCGCTCAAGGGGAACATCAAAGTATACTTTCTATATTGGGTTGAGTTGTGATTGGACATCTGTCAGGTGGATAACTCATGCCCACCCCTAGTGCAAGTCATCTTCAACAAGTATTAGCTACACAGTGTATTATTGGCTCCCAAACTATAAGGCACTTTGTTATATGGCCCTCTACAATTGGTTGGCACGCTCGTGCTAGTCTGGAAAATTCGGCTCACTAGCAGCATGTACGCTCATACCCCAGGTTTAAGGAGGAGGACTTTACTGTGCCTCCCCCAACCAATTGGCCCATCATCTCTCATCACCCATGCCTTATGCCATGAAGTTTGTCTTTGAACTTGGCCTTGCAAAGTATCCTTGCCTCTGAGAATATATGGGAGTATGAGCAAACGCTATCGTAGTTCTGGAACTGCATTCCTTGGCTCACGTGACAGGAGACCACAATTCAGCCCATCTTGCAGCATTTAATTGTCTTAAATGAATAAAACTTGGCACTCATGGTGTTTTTCTTTGCACCATAACAAGGGATGATTCAGCGTCTCACATTCACCACTTTCAAGAATAGATAACCAGTCTTGGCTGCTTAAAGGATAGTTCCGGGACTTTTTTTTTATTGTCCCTACGGTTCGGCCATGTGTTTTTAAGCATAACTCGGTAGATCGTAGAAAACTTTCCTATGGACCTTACCCGACTTTTCGTCCATTAACGCACTCGAAATCAGCCGCCATTTTCTGATAATCCTATCATTTCCCCCCATCGCCCTGGCTCACCTGCTTTTGCAGCACTAAATCAAATCCCCCGCCCCTGAAACAGACTTTATCAAAACATTCATATTCCCCGCCTCTATCCGTGACGTGACTGAGCTGCGTAGGCAAACGCGCCCAGGCGTCTTCTACGCGACTCCACACAGAACCCGGAAATCAACACAGATGAGCTCACACAACACAGCGTGCCACAATTGGGAATATGAAACTGTACTTTTAAATTAAACCGCAAGATTGTAAATTTGGTAAAGTACATTTATTTGACATCAAATTTTTTGAGAATATTCAGCGATTTGCATTTTTATTTGCTCACGTTCCAAAAAGTTCGTTTTGAGGCACGCGATGTTCCTTTGCTGTACACAGGGTCTTAGATCATCTCACAATACAGCGCCACAATTCGGAATATGAAACTGTGGTTTAAAAGCAAACGGCAAGATTGTACATTTGGCAAAGTACATTTATTTGACATCAAATGTTTTGAGAATATTCAGCGATTTGCATTTTTATTTGCTCTCGATCCAAAATAGTTCGTCTTGAGGCAAGCGATGTTCGTGTGCAGTACACAGGATGTTGGTTTACGATAAAATAAGCTCTTCGGTCGCACTGATAATCGCATGGCTGTTCCAACAATGAGGCACTAGGCCACCACAACGGTCTGTATGTTGCATCTAGCCGTTAGAACCACGTAAGGGCATACTTGTACTTGGCGATCGTCCCATAAAATGGTCAGGGTGGTAACGTTGTTCACGCGGAGAAGCAACTGGCGGTTAAAAAAGCCATCCGCCGGTGTCTGGTACTCGTGACACATACAATAATGAATGATGTACCTGTTTGAAAAAAAATAAAAAATGAAATTAGTCTCACCATCAGATCTTTATTAAAATTATTCATTTTATATATTAGGTCGGGAAATTATTTCATAGCTAGGACAGTGCAACTGGGTATTATACGTCAAGGGGGGGCTGTAGGATACTGAGACAGTCCCCCAGTGCAGGGGTTGACAGGGAGGCAGTGCAGGTGGAGAGTGGAAGGGCCCAGGACCGAGGTCGCAGACAGTGGACCAGTTGTAGCAGGGGAGAGGGAGAGAGAAAGCAGAAGCAAAGAGGAAGGTTTTGAGGTGCTTCCGTAAAAGGAGATGGTTCTCCTCAAGAGAGTGCGCGGTACAAAACAATATGCCACATAGAACGAACAAGTACAGTACAACTTAACCCGTCTTTAAAGCTACTGTATAGTAATTAAATTGCGGTATAAACTCATCTAAAGAGTTACTTACATTATATTTGCATTTTCCATTGTGTCTGTGCGTAGGGCAGCCCCGAAATACCACTCCTTCTATGCCGACGTTATTTCTTCTAATGAACGAACATTAAATGGCTTTCGTTTCTGAAATTATATTCATTATCGTTTCTTACGTTATTGCACCACACCCCCAAAAAGAAGGCTTTGGGATGGTCCCGGCCTGTCAAGGTCAAATAACAATAGAACCTTATACTGAGTCGTGGGCCATTCCGGCACCCGAGCAAAAAATCAAAGCAGCTAACCTTCACTTTAAACAAGCACACATTCCTAGTTAGCTACATTCAGTGTAAGGCCATCTCACAGGACTTGAAATTTACACTCCATCTTTGCATTTTGTCTGCGTGCTTTGCAGCCCCAGAGAACCATAAATACGGAGACATTCTATATTTTTTGAAAAATAATGTATATTACTGTTTGGTTTAATTTAATGCGCAAATGAACAAGGTTGGATAGACACATTGCATGTACACTGAGCAATCACTTTGATTTACACAATACATAGCTACACATATTCAATGGGCCTGCGACATGAGGAGACTCGAGAGCAAAGTCACAGGTGACACCCGGGTGGTTCGCACTACTGCACGGTGAAGGGAGGGGCAAGGGTGGAGAGACACATTGCATGTAAACTGAGCAATCACTTTTATTTACACATTACATAGATACACATATTCAATGGGCCTGCGACATGAGGAGACTCGAGAGAACAGACAATCAAATTACAATCATTTAAACCGTGATGTGTATATCTCAATGAGCTCTTCTTTAGGTGGACATGGAACAGAGGCAATGTTGGGTGGCAATGCAGTTGTCCCCTGCACAGGTTCGTTCACAACTCCATGTATGTGCCTATCTAGGACATCAACAATAAGTCTCTCAATAAAGTCATATTGCATATCCTCAAACACTGGTTTGATAATAGATTGTTTACTTCTTTTAGTGAAGGCCTTATTGTAGCGAAGCGTCCCTAAAGTTCCGGTCTTCCTACTTTGTTGACGGCCAACATTATGGTTATGTGCCAAGACCGCTAGAAGAGTCCGATTTATCATGCCCTCCATGCCAAAATGCAATCGTTTTGGCCTGTACTTTAGGCACATATTGTGGAACACCTCCAAATCTCCTGTGTGGCAGAATTCCGTGAGTCCCCTCAAATCTCTTGTTATAGTTTTATCAAATACAATCTTTTCAATGGCTTTGTGAGTGGGTGATGAAGGAATCAACCACTTCTTCTTCCGTGCCTCCTCTGTGGACAAATGGCCATGTTCACAATTGTGGAAATGTTGGTTTGTGTTCCAACGGTGAACGTTGGTACAGTGTAGCATTACTGACCGCCATTTTTCCAGTAGAATTTCCAATGACCCTCCACATGTTTTTGAGCTCCACCAAAGATGGTTGCTGATTGACTTGGACCACTGTGAAATACCTTGCATATCTTTTTTTTTACCTGCAGCCGACATTTTTTTATTGATTGTTTTTGCAAGATGCCAAACGTCAAATTGGTGATTTATATTTGTGTACTCTTCTCTCATTGTCTTGGCAATTGAAACGTGTCTGTCCGTGGCTATCAGGTCGATCACCATTCCTCGCGATTGTAGTTCTTGCAATGATGCTACAAAGCCAACTTTCTCCATGGCCACTGAGGATGTACTTTGTGACACCTGCACGACCACCGAACTCACAATTTTCTTACTTTCCATGTCCTGAAAGTGGTAGGTGCAGTACTTGGCTGAAAATCCTGGGCTGTTGCACTGTCCATCACCGGCTAGCCTGAACCGTTTGCCCGCGAATGTACTATTGTGAGAAGGGGCCCGGAGTGGAGGGGGTGCCGGGAGGGGTAGCGGGACTCCGCGGGATCGCGGCACGGGGCCGCGATCCAGAGAACGCAGCCCCGTCCTGCCTGCTATCCCCGGGACCCTACGAGGTCGCGGCATGGGGCCGCGATCCAGAGAACGCAGCCCCGTCACGCCCGCTATCCCCGAGACTCTACGGGATCGCGGCAACGAGCCGCGACCCGAAAGGAGCGGCCCCCTCCCGTCCAGCCTTACCTGAACCCGCCAGGGTTAGCGTAGCCACGGCCTGCAGCCCGGGAGACGGGTTGGTGACGGCGAACCCGCGGGAGATCGCGGGGAGCCGGCCCACACGGCCCGTCAAGCGTCTCTCCCCACCAGGAAGGGAGAGAAGGGAGAGACGGCTTGCTCGGCGGGGCGGGCCGCTCTGGGGCGGCCACAGAGACAGACACATGGCGAGAGGGAGGGACTCGCAGGATAGAGTGGCCTGGGAACGAGACTCTTCGGGCAGGCAGCAGAAGCAGACACTCTGGGAAACCACGGCAGCCTTTAAAGGAGGCGGGACATGGCAACACCAGCCAATGAGAAGCCTGATTGACAGGGAAGCTTTCCATTGGGGGGGAAGCAAGTCACTCGCATCCTATAAAAGCCCGGGAACTAATCCAGCGTTTGTTTTTTTTCCTAGTCATACGAAGAGGACGAGGAGAGAAGGAACAACTGGTGGGCCTATCCGGACAACAAGGAGACTTAGGAGGGCTTAATCTTAGACCTAGAAAACTGCCTAAGAGTGGAGTAACTCTCAAGGAGTTCATGGACTATATTTTCATTAGTTTAAAAACACCTGAATAAAGTATTATTTCAGCAACCCCACCCTGGTCCGGGTCTTGATTGCTACATTGGCGACGAAGGTGGGATTAGCGACAACGCGATGGAGACCCTAATTAAAACCCTGACGGATGGCCAACAGCAGCTGCAGCAACTAATACAGCTACAAACACAACAGGCAGAGGCTGATCGCCAGGCGTTCCAGCAAGCCATCCAGTTACAGGGCGCCCTTCAGACCACGGCCCAGGACAAACAGCATGAGAACATTATCAGGCTCACAGATGCAGTAACCAGCACAAGGAATCAACCCATGGTGCCGTCCACCCTGCTCCAGAAGTATAAGGAGGGAGAGGATCCAGCCTTTTTTTCACAAGTTTTGAGAGGATTGCAAGAAATGCGCAATGGCCGCCTGAACGCTGGGGACAGTATGTGGCTCCCTTGCTATCTGGGGTAATGCAGGGTGCATATCAGGCTGTGAACCCCAATGGTATCACTCCGTATGGGGAAATTAAAGCTGCTGTACTGGACCGTCTAGGCCTGGATGAGGAGGCCTATCGCCTTCAGCTAAGAGACACCAAGTTGAAAAACGGGGAGAATCCCAGGCAGTTATATTACCGCATTAAAGACCTGACGGAGAAGTGGATGCAATCCCCTAACCCAGCCAACCAACCCCTCCTAGATAAAATAATCCTGGAACAGTTCGTAGAAGCCTTGCCGAGCCCAATGCAAAGATGGGTTAGGCAACACCACAGGCCTACATTGGCGGAAGCCGTGGACATTGCATCGGCTTATCAAAAGGCCGGGTACAGTCGCTTCCCCTCAACAAGTATGCCAGGAAGGATAACGTCGCCGAACTTCGAACATCAGATACAAAAGGGCCCAAAAGTGGCACCTAACAGATGGAGGCAACCGGAGGAGGTCTTCAGGAAACTAGAAGAAAGGAAGACTGGATATGAGGAGAAACAGCCACCCATAATCCCGGGAGTCCGACAACCCCAGTGCTTTGAGTGTGGTGAATGGGGTCACATTGCCCGGTTTTGCCCCAGAAGGAAGACCACAGAACCTATGGAAATCGGCTACATGAAGCCACACCCGGAAGTACGTAACCCTGGTCCATACATCGTGGATATAAGAGTGGATGGACGACCAACCCGGGCGCTGCTGGATAGCGGAAGTCGACAAACAGCCATATCTCCCACCGTGAGTAATAACCCTAATTTACCTAACCTTTCTGTACCGATAAAGTGTATACATGGGGACATTAAATCATACCCGATGAGAGAGGTACAGATAGAGGTGAACCATGAAACCACTCAATTAAAGGCTGCCGTCCTTCCTACTCTACCCACCCCAGTGGTCCTGGGAACTGACCTACCCCACTTCAGTAAAGCACTGGATGAAGAAAGAGCAAAGAGCAACAGACCCCCAAACATAGGTGACTCTAGAAACCCCCCCGGACATAAAAGACGGAACAGGCTAGAGTGGTGCCAAGCCAGTTACATGACCCGACCCATTAACTGGCAACCAGAAGATCATGAGGACTCCCTGAGGGGAGAAACCCTAACTGATCCCACCCTTAGGGTAGCCCGTGAGAGAGCGGCCAATGAGAAGGATCCAGACGTAACAAAAGGACATGGCTTCCTGTTCCGTCATGGACTATTGTACAGAAAATATAAGGCGGACGATGGGACTGTAAAAGAACAATTGATATTACCAAAATCCCATAGAATGGTCATAATGCAACTGGCACACAACCACCCCTGCGGCGGACATATGGCATCCCTGAAAACGCAGCAGAACATACTGAGACGGTTCTACTGGCCAGGCATATACGGCGAAGTATCCCAGTTCTGTAAGACGTGTCCCACTTGCCAGCTAACGAGTGGCGCCTTACCAGCAAAAGCCCCTTTGCAGAAAATGCCCCTTATTAACGTTCCTTTCCAGCGGATAGGCATGGACATCGTGGGACCTATAGAACCCGCATCCCGTGGTTACAAGTATCTACTAGTCATTGTTGACTATGCTACGCGGTATCCAGAGGCTTTTCCCTTGAAGGGAACATCAGCCCGACAACTATGCGACCAGCTCATTCCCTTCTTCGCAAGAGTGGGCTTACCCTCGGAAGTTATCACAGACCAAGGGACCAATTTTATGTCCACCTTGCTTCGGCAGGTATGCGAAAGACTGCAGATACACCAGTTACGTACCTCGGTATACCATCCCCAGACCGATGGCCTAGTCGAAAGGTATAACAAAACGATCAAGAAAATGATACGGAGAGTGACCGGGTCCGATGGGAAGAACTGGGACCGTATATTACCCTTGGTCTTGATGGTATTACGCGACACCCCACAGTCGTCTACAGGTTTTTCTCCATTCGAGCTCCTTTTCGGAAGACAACCCCGAACCATCTTGGACCTTGTAAAAGAAGAATGGGAGGCTTCGGATGAGGTTTCTTTAACAGAGTACACTGAAGAGTTGAAGGAACATCTGACAGCACTCCGCTCGATGGCCGATAAGAATCTGGGACACGCACAGACAAACCAGGAGAAAAACTATAACAGAGGAAGTCGGATGAGAACTTTCCGACCAGGAGACCAAGTACTAATCCTACTACCCACAAGTACTAACAAGCTATTGGCCAGATGGAGAGGTCCTTATGAGGTTAAGGAGGTACTTAGCCCTGTGACGTATCGGATCCACCAACCCGATCGTGCCACACCAGACAAGGTATACCATGTGAACCTGCTAAAAGCATGGAACGCGCCTGTGTTGGTAGCTACAATGGATACTGGTGAGGATACCTCAGAACAAAACGTGAATCATGAACGGGGCAAGCTAGAAGACGTGCAATGGGGAACCATCTTGACTCCTTCCATGAGATCAGAACTTTTGAACAGGCTGTCTCCCTTTGGAGAAGCATTCTCGGCCTTACCAGGGAGGACCTGTTTAATCGAACACGAGATCAAAACCGATCCCGGACGGATTGTTCGACTAAGACCCTATCGTATTCCAGAAGCACGAAGGACGGTTATCCGAAACGAAGTAGAAGAGATGCTCCGTATGGACATTATTGAACCCTCAACCAGCCCGTGGTCATCCCCGATAGTGTTGGTACCAAAACCCGATGGTACTGTTAGATTTTGTATGGACTACCGACAGTTAAATACGATCTCCAATTATGAAGCCTATCCTATGCCACGAATGGACGAGCTGTTGGAAAGGCGAGGATCCGCCAACTTCCTAAGCACGCTTGACCTAACTAAGGGTTATTGGCAGATTCCCTTGAAATCCACGGATCGGGAAAAGACTGCCTTTACTACTCCCCAAGGTCTATACCAATTCAAAGTTTTGCCATTCGGGCTACACGGAGCACCAGCCACCTTCCAGAGACTGATGGATGTTATACTACGTCCCCATGAGAGTTTTGCTGCGGCTTACTTAGACGACATTGTCGTGTATAGCACGACCTGGACAGAACATGTACGCCACTTGGAACAGGTGGTGTCTGAGTTGTTTAAGGCAGGCCTACACATTAACCCGAAGAAAACAGTGATAGGGGCACACGAGACGAAATATCTGGGACACTTGGTAGGCGGAGGCACGATACGACCGCAATTCTCGAAAATCCAGGCCATCCACGGGATACCTACCCCATCCATGAAGAAACAGATCCGTGCCTTTTTGGGTTTCATAGGCTACTACCGTAGATTTATCCCAGATTTCTCCTCGGTGGCAGCTCCACTAACTGACGCTTTAAGGAACAAAGGGTCTCCCGATTTGACCAAAAACACCGCTGCCTTGGAAGCCATCGATGTCCTGAAGCAGAGGATCACCTCAAATCCAATACTTCGATGCCCCGACTTCCGTAGACAATTTTTCCTTCAGACGGACGCGTCTAATCAGGGGCTGGGAGCAGTTCTTTCACAGGAACAAGGGGGCGAACTTCAGCCCATCTGTTTCGTGAGCAGGAAGCTCGTACCTCACGAGGAGGCCTATTCCACTATTGAGAAGGAGTGTTTGGCCATCAAATGGGCGGTAGAGACCCTCAGGTATTATCTTTTGGGTCGCTGCTTTACGTTGTATACTGACCATGCCCCCTTACAGTGGCTCGCAAGGCATAAAGATACCAACCAGCGGGTACTCAGATGGTTCCTGTCTCTTCAACCGTTCGATTTCGTTACCTTGCACAGACCTGCGGGTTTCCAGCTGGTGGCCGACTATCTGTCCCGGAACCCTCCCTTGCCCGATCGGCCAGGGTTTGTGATGGGGAGATGTGAGAAGGGGCCCGGAGTGGAGGGGGTGCCGGGAGGGGTAGCGGGACTCCGCGGGATCGCGGCACGGGGCCGCGATCCAGAGAACGCAGCCCCGTCCCGCCTGCTATCCCCGGGACCCTACGAGGTCGCGGCATGGGGCCGCGATCCAGAGAACGCAGCCCCGTCACGCCCGCTATCCCCGAGACTCTACGGGATCGCGGCAACGAGCCGCGACCCGAAAGGAGCGGCCCCCTCCCGTCCAGCCTTACCTGAACCCGCCAGGGTTAGCGTAGCCACGGCCTGCAGCCCGGGAGACGGGTTGGTGACGGCGAACCCGCGGGAGATCGCGGGGAGCCGGCCCACACGGCCCGTCAAGCGTCTCTCCCCACCAGGAAGGGAGAGAAGGGAGAGACGGCTTGCTCGGCGGGGCGGGCCGCTCTGGGGCGGCCACAGAGACAGACACATGGCGAGAGGGAGGGACTCGCAGGATAGAGTGGCCTGGGAACGAGACTCTTCGGGCAGGCAGCAGAAGCAGACACTCTGGGAAACCACGGCAGCCTTTAAAGGAGGCGGGACATGGCAACACCAGCCAATGAGAAGCCTGATTGACAGGGAAGCTTTCCATTGGGGGGGAAGCAAGTCACTCGCATCCTATAAAAGCCCGGAAACTAATCCAGCGTTTGTTTTTTTTCCTAGTCATACGAAGAGGACGAGGAGAGAAGGAACAACTGGTGGGCCTATCCGGACAACAAGGAGACTTAGGAGGGCTTAATCTTAGACCTAGAAAACTGCCTAAGAGTGGAGTAACTCTCAAGGAGTTCATGGACTATATTTTCATTAGTTTAAAAACACCTGAATAAAGTATTATTTCAGCAACCCCACCCTGGTCCGGGTCTTGATTGCTACAACTATCAATAGACATTTTTTCCATTCTCCAAGCTTCGCTAATGGCTGGAAATAGATAATCGGTTTGGTATTTGTAGAACTGAGTTTTCGCAATGAAATGGATTCCCACAAACTGAAAGAAAGACTCTTAACTTTTTAAAACTTGAACCACTAAAAAGTGCAGCCGCTGCACAAAGTAGATTGCCTGCTGGCAGTTGCCCCAGCATGGGTTGTGCAGACCATGAGAAAGGATGATATTTTGTACAGGTGGCATGTATTTTAAGGTTAGTGCCTCGAATTGCACAAGTCACATTAATCAATGGCTCCCCACATACTTCCCCACCAACCGAATGCCCACATTTCATCCGAATAATAATATCAATCAAACAACTATCGAATACAATGAATTTGGCCTCTTTCCTTATACTGTCACTCTGCATCCCAGCTGGTTCGGCCTGTAACGTTGAGGACATGTCACTCACATGAAAGGTAGAATCTCTGATATCGTCTTCCGCTATGTTCAGTGATATTGATGGCGTTTCATTGTCGTCCACTTCATTCTCTTCCTTTGCAACATCTGTTCCTTCTCCGGCGATGGGTGAATAAAACAATTTCTTCAACTTTCTCGCGGTCTTAGTTTTTGCGGGTGTGGATTCTGTGAATTGATCTCCGACTGCATCCGAACTACCAGGAGGACATTCACTATCAATGGCTGGTGGTGGTATAGCTCCGTTGTCAATCACTTCATATTCTTCCCATTGGCACGATGCATCTCCAGTCTCAAGTCCCTGCCAAAAGGTTTGACAAGCAACATCTCTCGTTCGCTTCACTGTCTGTGTAGATCTAGTTCGTACACCCACTCGCAACTAGAGGACAGATTGGAAAAGGGATGTTCAGTTTAAACACAACTTACAGTATTGAACTATTAACAGTGAAAAACAACATAATATAGTGACCAGGACACTAACCTTCTTTTGCTTTCTTTTCTTTGAAACTTTCTTGCCTCGAACTTCAACATCAGGACGCTGTTGCTCCGACTCGTGTGTGCATGTCTCCACTTCCTCTTGCGCTGCAACGACTATATTTTCATGATAAGCACATCCATCACGCACTGACGCTCCATCGACTCCCTGAAACATAGAACTTTCATTAGTATGTATAATAATATCGAAAACACAAAATGTACTTGGGGACCAATACCCACGTACATCTCAATAGCAAAACACGAATGAACGCTTTGTGTAGAACATTCAAACGACAATTATTCACGCATTGTTGATCTAGTTAGATGGAACTGTCAAGATCCATACCTCGGGCTCCTCATAGACTTCCATTGATGATATTATTGAAGATGATGCTTCAGTAACTACCTGAAACACAGTAATTGCATTAGTATGGTTTTCTATTTTGATAAAAAGAACAGAAACTTTGTGCAGGCGTCAACGGCTCATCTAAATAGACCTGCACAAATGATCAGTTGTCTAAAATAAATAATGGATATCTAAATATGATTCGATTTGCTCGATCGTTGGAAGTGTCACCACCCAGAGATCTGCATCAACTACTAGGGGTGATGTTCTTGTAGAAGAAGCTCCGTCATCTCCCTGAAACATAGTACTTGCGTTAATAAAGAAGGAAGTATAGCGGATGTAATCACATCATATGATTTCGCTTGATCGAACTGTCAGGATCCATACCTCGAAATGCATAAGAACATCAAGGGACGATGTAACTGCGGTGCACACTTCTGCAAGCTGTTGCGCCGACCCGTAACTGCATGCTCCCCCTTCTTCTTGGACTAATGCTCCATCGACTCCCTGAAACATAGGACTTTCATTAGTAATGAACACAATATTGAAAAAAGAAGAGACATAGGAGGGCGACGACAGAAGGACATATCAATGGCTAAAAACGAAAGAAACATTGTGTGTAACAATCACGCTACAAGAATGCAAGATCTGATGATCTCCATCGATGGAACTGTCCGGAAACGTACCTCGAGCATCTGAGTGACATCAACGGTAGTCGTCAATATGTTGGACTCCTCAGCATCTCCCTGAAAGACAGTACTTGCATTATTTTGGATAACAATAATTATAACTGAAAACAAAGACTAGAGGACGAGTACAGTCAGTGGCAGAATAGCCAAGTAAGATTACCCAATAGGTGCTTGAAGTGGCTGATGACTGCAATAACGACACGGATGGAGAATCTTCCGCCTTCATATTGAGTGGATACATAAATGGGGAAATTATTGTTAGCTAATGCTACACACTACCGCAAGGCCGAGAGTTAAATACGTAAACTTGACTCACCAGTGGAGGGATGTGGACGAATAGAGTGGGAATAGCGGTTGAGAGCAATTTTTGCCTCGCTCGCGGTGTGTTCTTCTTTATTAGCAATGATGTGGAGTACATGTCAGAGGTAAAGTGCCCGCTGCAGATGCGGTATCGATCACCCCTCTTGTCCGCAAAGACTTCTAGGACTCTACTTTCAAGCTCAGACGGTGGATATCCGCAATATCGGACCCATTCTCGTATCTGATCTATTGTCTTAGGGAAAACATGCATTATAGTACCTTCAGATTTATTATGGGTCTTCGAAGGGCAACCGCCAATGGAACAGGCAGGCATTGTGGAAAGTTCTGAAAAGTAAAGATCAACAATTCTCTATGAATACCAATGTGTTAAAAAATTAAATGACACATAAAAGGTTCAATGCAAGGTTCGTTTTGGTTCTTGTAACTATACACGTTATTCACATGCGGATAAGTATTTGAATAACTTTAAAAAAATAGAAAAATAATTTGACTAAACTCAGAACATGTGACTAGTTCCTTGCATGTACTGTCTTGAACGAAAAGAAATTGGACGCAAAATGATTATGGTACATGACCTTACCTTGACGAACAAACAGTTAGATGCAGGGATCAGAGTAGTTTCTTGTCGTAGAATAGGGAGCAGTTCACAGGTTTGCAAACTGACGAGTTTCCTCGAAGTGGTCACGGAAGTTCGCAGAGACGAAGAGCAGATAACCAGCACCTTCACGGGTTGACTAGCAAAGCGCAAAGAAGTTCTCATTAGAAATATGAAGTGGGTTATAAAGAATTCGAAACAGGGGTGTGTTTGTGAATGAATGACGTGTATATGTCGTGGCATTATGCGGTTTGCAGGGGGCCGTCCAGCGTGAGGGGGGATGCTTGGCAGGAGACACAGGGTCTGGAGGTAGACATGGGAACAACAACCCATACTCTATAGACCACTTTGAAGTGTACATGGTCTTTGGCACCTCTTGGCCTTTATCGCTCCCTGACAGCTCCACTTGGCAGCGCAAGTACCCCGGTGCGAACTGCCTTTGATAGGGCGGGGGGGGTGTGGATTAGGGCGCTGGTCGTGCAGACAAGACTCGTTTGCCGCAGGGCCTCACCAAGGAGAGGTCATCTCACTGCATGTAAGAGGCAGGCTGAAGGATCTAGTACATGGAAGGCAGGGGGGTGAGTTTATAAATACCTCAGCCTCCCAGGAGAATATATGGGTGCAGTTCACCCTGGAGACCCTGGATGCCTAGGCAGTTAGTCAGCTGCAGGCTGGCCTGTGGTGGCAAGGCGGCACGGGCCAGAGGGGGTCATCTCTGTACCTGGTGCCCAAAAGGATGATTTATTACGATCAACCATATTGATTATTTTTTTACAAATTAGTGTTTCGGGATATTTGTCGGTACAACCTCTCCTGTTGGCGACCTAGATGGGTTTAAATTTAGCCTTTCAGCCGTGTCGCATCCTATGTGGCATTTGTTGGAGGAACCAATCCCCTACCTCCTTGGTTACTAATATGAATAGATAATCTGCCACTCAAAAATTGCGCCACAATTGTTAATTCAAAAATTTCACAAAAACTCCTTTATTCCTTATTTGCCCTTTAATTCTTGTTAACACATGTTTCGGCTACTCAAGAGCCTTTCTCAAAACAAAACAGGGCTTGATAGGGTACACATCAAATTCTATTCACATAATTGTTTTACATAAATTGTTCATAAATTTGTACCCAAAAAGGTTCAGGCAAAAAAGAGGGTTATGTAATATGAATACACATGTATTTTCAAAAATAAATAATAAATAATACATAATTTACACTTGCATTACACCGCAATACATATAGTTAAATCAATATATACATCCAAGTCACAATAAATGCAAAACAACAAAAATTGTAAAAGAGCAATGAAAAAGTAGAAAAACAAAATAATAAAGATAAAATAACAAACAGAGAAACAAAGAAATATTGTTTTAAAATAATTAATCATAAATAAATCCAAGTTTATATATTTTTGGTTTCAATATTAAATACAAGTTCTCATTTGTAATCCTTGTATATTGGTTCTTTCATATGTTATGATCTACAGTATTATTCCCTCTAGTGGATTGTAGTAAATCTCCATTCGACACAGAGTAATAAATGCACGTGTGAGTGCAATAAATGGATAAATTAAAATTTCTTACCCGTCTTATTCCATAAGTCCCGGGTAATTCCGTAAAGTAAAAATAATAATAATGCAGAAAGAATATTTCCAATCTAAATTGTTATTAGCACACACAAATCTAATCTATTAATTATAACAAAGTTTTGTTAAAACTCAGCCTCTCGTATGACCATAAATATATCCCTCCACTTTACAGTCCTGTACACCTACTTTGTCACTCAGCACACCTTCAATTATAATCTGTTTCGGTTTATCATTGTGCGATCCTATTTAGTTACTCAACACACCTTGAATTATAATCAATTTCGGTTTATCCTTAATTGGTTAAACATTCTCCCCGTTAGCAAACCGTCCCCGATCTAAATGGACTCCCATATAGTTACTTGGGATGCCCGACTGCGGGCATGCAAAAACGTCTCTTTCCCCTCGTTCGGAGACCCACCGCTGTTAGCTTACCTTCTGTTTGGTAACAATCCGTCTCCTCGCGTCGGCCTCGAACAGTAATGAGCCGTCGCGGGGATCCACCATGCAATGTATAGCATCACCATGGTTACACGAATCCGCCTTCTTCTCTTTCTAACATCGTTTCACACAGCGGCCATATTGGAAAGGTTTAAAGACACGCACATCATCCATTCACTTTGTCATTATTTGTATCATGATGATGTGTCGTATTCCCCGATCACCCATTTGCATGTTACATAATTATAATTATATTTCTAATTGGACATCTACCCTGGATTATAGGGCAATATAAAGAGAATTATATGAAATGAAATTTGTATATTTATCGCCAGAAATTAAAAAGTTTATTTTTGTGTATTAATCCAATTGGTATTCCAACTGTGTTTGTGTCGAATGTTATTGACCACTATCCACCCTTACATAACACTGTTTCTCATCTCTGTTGGGACCTCCCCGATGATCTAATTAATTGTATTTATACGTATTCATGTCAATCTTGATACAAATAATTGTTATTGAAAAGACTCGGTATTACAAAATACCCTTACATACATTATTATGTATCATTATATACATGTTACATATAAGATCAACTTTTCAAAAAATAAAATAGTCCATCCATTTCAATACCCATTGTTACCTTCTACCAGAATAAGGGTATTCAACCCAAATGATATCCTTTGATTTCATGATATGTATGAGCATTCAAAGTCAGAGAAAATGTCCCATCTCATTGTCATGGTTGAGACCAAACTCAATCGATCTAAATTTGCATATCAATCTGGCTTCCATCTGTCTTAATCTCTCCTCTAGGTTTCCACCTCTTTTTCCCATTTGTATCTTCTGCAGTCCAATAAACCTCAGAGATTTTTTGTTTTCCATTTGATGTTTGAGCTGCCAATGTTGGGCCAGCGGTAATGTTGCATCTTGGCTTCCAATAGTTGAAAAATGTTCTCTTATACGAAACCTAGTTTCCCTAATCGTACTCCCAATATAGATCATCTTGCATGGACATATTATCGCATATATTGTGTATTTTGAGCGACAATTTATATTTTCTTTTATTTTCATTTTCGTCCCTCTTGAATCCACAAATTCCATCGTCATATCATGTGCAAAATCACACATGGTACATGTGCCACATTTTCGGAACCCTGACATCTTTCAATCCAACCATGTTCTACTAGGTTCAGGTTTCACATCTGGTAGAAGAGAAGGGCTCAAGGTCATTTTCAAAGTTTTAGCCTTCCGATATATATCATTCTTGGTCTCTCTCCAATACAACCCGTTAGGTGAGGATCAAGTTGTAGAAGATGCCAGTTTTTATTTAAAGTTTTCTTCAGTACTGCAATATTAGAGCTATATGTTGTAATAAAATTAATCATCATTTGCTCAGTATCATTCCTTATTTCTTTGGGCATCGGAGTCTGCTCCCAGGTTAGTTTGGCTACCTTTTGTTTTGCTGCTCCAATGCATTTCCTCGAATAGCCTCTCTGTTCAAAGCGGTCCAGCAGTAATTCACATTCTGTCTTAAAATCATTAGTATTTGTACAGTTTCTACGCGCTCTGATAAATTCCCCTTTCGGGACATTCCATTTTACCGGTTTGTGATGGCAGCTACTGGCATGAAGGGTTGAGTTCACCTCTGTTTCTTTGCGAAAAGTTCGTGTTGCCAATCTATTGTTCTGTACAAAAATGGTCAGATCCAGAAAATGCATGGACATCTCGTCATCATGGCCTACAAATTCAATGCCCAGATCATTATCATTTAGTCTGATTTTAAATTCATTCAAATCCAAACTTGTTCCATCCCAAATTATAAAGACATCATCAATAAACCGGACCCATAGAATCATATGTTGTTTAAATGCCTCATCCTTGTATACTGTTTTCTCCTCAAACATTCCCATAAAGAGGTTTGCCAATGCCGGTGCATACTTAGTGCCCATAGCAATCCCTTTCTTCTGCTGATAGTATTTGTTATCAAACAAGAAAACATTATTTTCTAATGTTACTGCCAACATCTCCTTCAGCATTTGTATGTATTGGTAGTGCGATGCCGAGTCCTGTCTAAATTCAAAGTTAATAGTTTGTATAGCCGCTTGATGTTCAATGATAGTATATAGTGCGCGGACATCCCAGGTTGCAAGTCGGTATGATGGTTTCCAGGTTATTTTACTGATTGCCTTGATAGTATCCGTGGTATCTTTAATAAACGCCTTTAGTTTTGGTACACGCGGCCTTAGTATATTATCAATATACTCAGAGATTCTCTCCGTTAACCATCCAATTCCACTGAGTATTGGCCTTCCCTCAGGAATCTTGTCAAACAGTTTATGTATTTTTGGTAGAAAATACATGGTTGGAATCACTGGAGTTTTATTTGATAATGCAGATTTTTCATCATCCGTAATCAGACCTTTCCTATGCCATTCATGTATCTGTTCTTCCACTTGAGTTATAATTTCCACTATAGGGTTACCTGGTAGTTCCAGATAGCAATTTGGTGTTGTCAGGTGATTCTGAGCCATATTAATGTAGTCCTCTCTGTTCATCAATACAATATTTCCGCCTTTATTGGCCTCCTTTATAACAATTGTTTTATCATTCTCCAAGTCTTTCAATGCTTGTCTTTCCCCCTTTGTTAGGTTCTGTTTGTCCACGTTCATTCTAATTTCGCCATACATATTATATATGTCTCGTGATGTTGCTTTGTAGAATACTTCAATCATGTTTTCATTTGAAAGTTGTGGTGAAAATTTAGATTTAGGTTTAAGTTCCTTCTCTATAAGGCAAATCGGTCTGATTTTCAAGTCATGAAGTGTATTGTGAATTTCACTATCTTCCCCATCTCCCAATGTTTTTAAAGTATGAATGTTCTCAATATCCTCCATGGTGAAATCAGTTTTTATCTGTTCTTCCTCCGTCCGTGCAAAGCCACTCTTGTGTGCGGTGGCAAAAAACTTTTTCAATCGTAGTTTTCTTACAAATTTGAATAGATCTATCTGAGTATTAATAAGGTCCAATTTGCAAGTCGGGGCAAATGATAGTCCTTTGTTCAATACAGTTTTCCAGTACACCGAATACATCCTCTGGCAGCTCAGAGGTATTTATTATTTATTTTTGAAAATACATGTGTATTCATATTACATAACCCTCTTTTTTGCCTGAACCTTTTTGGGTACAAATTTATGAACAATTTATGTAAAACAATTATGTGAATAGAATTTGATGTGTACCCTATCAAGCCCTGTTTTGTTTTGAGAAAGGCTCTTGAGTAGCCGAAACACGTGTTAACAAGAATTAAAGGGCAAATAAGGAATAAAGGAGTTTTTGTGAAATTTTTGAATTAACAATTGTGGCGCAATTCTTGAGTGGCAGATTATCTATTCATATTTGATTATTTTTTTGTTTTGTATCAATAAAATCCAACGGCCTTTTATTGCCAAAGCTTGAACAAAGTGGTGTGGTAAGTATTTTTGGGGGAGGAGGCAAGGCCGGGAGGCTTGATGCCAACCCGCAAAATAACATATGTATGTCTGCTGCATATGGGTTCAACGGTTATGTGGATTGAAGGTGGGCGGCCAGCGTGAGGGAGGATGCTGGCCGGAGACATGTGGTGTGACAAGACAAGGCACAGGAAGACTATTCAATGGAGACACACTAGATTCATTTAAAAAATCAAAACAACCATTGTTAAAATATATGTTGGGTTTTATTTTAGATCTTTATTTCAATTGAACATAAATAATAAACATTACACATTGTAAAGTTCCGGTTGCAGCACATCCAGGGAAAATCCGCGGTATTGTCCACTGTCGCTGGGGAAATGTTGTCTAATGGCAAGTACCGCACAGGCAGGTATTACTCTCCGAACGCGGTGTCCGAGCCTCCCGTGAAGCCACCAAGTGAAGCAACGATAGGCCACCAGCCTGTACCACCTGTGAAAATGAAAGATGCAAACTGTATTAAAATGACAAAACTTTCTTATCACTGTCGATTCAGGTAAAAAATGTCATTCTGCTTTGAAAAAAAATCTATCTAGAAAATGCACAATATGGAACCAATTTACATGCGTTCGAATGATATGTAGATGTAATTTTATATGTGGGAGACGACCATGACATAGTAGTGGCATCACTGACATCACAACCAGAGTATACTTACTCGTTACTCGGATTACGCTGACGATCAGTGCCGCGAAGTTCGTGCATAAGCACCATCATCATCCTCAACACGGTCCGTGAGAGGCAGGCTTCCCTGAACTCTGGCAGCTCGGTGATGCATTGCGGACTTGGCTCGCCTTCCGAAATGTAGGCCAAGCACCCGGAATTTTCACGGCAGCAGAAGTTCTCCTCCTCAGTTGGCATTAGCTCGCACCGATTGCACGTGCACCAGGTGGAGACGCCGTCCATGCGACATGGTCCAGGCTCTTCATCCTTTGACTGGTCCTCCCAACTGCCGTCCGAATCCCCATCGTTTTCGCGTGCTTGCCTTTCCAGTAGTTCCTCCTCGGTGTACTCGGGCTCGTACATATACGGCATTATTGTAGCCATTGTGTGGTAAAGAAAGTAAAATAATTTACAGAGATGGTACAGGTGTTCACAAGGCCTAGAAGCGGCGAAGGTAGCTGACCAGAGCACAGAAAAGAGTCACAGAATACTCAAAGTAACACACAGAGAGTAATGGAATCGAAAATCTGCTGCTGTGTGTTGTGAAACGGTGTGTTTATACTTATTGAGGAAAGAGGCGTCCTGCCATTTCCATGGCGACACTTCATTAGCTGAGGCGCAGCGATTGATGACACGAAACGTGCTTTGGCGTTGGGAAATGGGCGGTACGCGTCTGCTGATGTCAGGCTCAGGGGCGGGGGATTTGATTTAGTGCCGCAAAAGCAGGTGAGCCAGGGCGATGGGGGGAAATGATAGGATTATCAGAAAATGGCGGCTGATTTCGAGTGCGTTAATGGACGAAAAGTCGGGTAAGGTCCATAGGAAAGTTTTCTACGATCTACCGAGTTATGCTTAAAAACACATGGCCGAACCGTAGGGACAATAAAAAAAAGTCCCGGAACTATCCTTTAAGCCTTGACACCAGGCCAGACAGCCCTTCCAGCTTCTTCCACAATCCCAGCTAATTCTTTGCTGCGACACAGCTTCGGACCTTCTCTCTACGGGTTTGAACTTACTAAAGTTGTGACACCAATGTCCAGCTTCTATATAATGGTGGCTCCGCCTGCAGACTATTCACTACATAGCCAGCTTCTATGATCACTTAGTCTACTTGTGTTACTGCATCAGTACAGTTATTGAACGACTTGCATTTTCTGCAGTGCTCTTCACATGCACAATCTTCTTTTCGTATATGAAAGTTTACTCAATTCTTTACTTCATCAGTTTCTATGAGATCTATACATGCTCTTCTTCAGCCAGTGTTCTCTGTGCCTCATGTTGGTTTCTTGTGATGTCACCAGCTCCTTTTCTTGTTCTTTCGTATTTCTTCAGGGACTTCCTCCATGAGATTGTCATCCCTTCAGGAATACATCTGATAGGGTTTTCTTAGTGGGTACCTTCTCTCGAATATTCGCCTTGGAATGGTCACAATCGCTGGTGTCAAGCATGGCACAATTTCAGGCTTCCAGCATATAGGTGGGGGGGACTTCCTGCAGAGGCATTTGGCTGCTCCTCGACACTCCCCCTCTGGTTGATTCATCAAACACATCTTCACCAGCCTCCACATTCTGATATCTCCTCTTGAAGAAGTGCTTCTTCAGGGTCCAGATCTTCATCACTCCCTTCAAGGATCCGGCCGATTTGACATGTTCATCCACACTCCAGGTCATGTAACTGTACTGTCCATTTGGATTACACTAGACCCATCGTCCAACATATGTCAGGACTCAGGGTTGGCAAAGACGAGGAGTGTTTAGATATGCCTCTTAAGCTGGGAAGGTCTAGAAACTACAATGCCCAGCATTCTCTGGGTGTGCATGTAGTTCGACACGTGTACACTTGGCCAGCTGTCTGGGATTAAGGACAGCATATTAACTGGTAACGGCAGCGTGCAGGTGTGGCTTATTCTGATTCAGCGTGGAGGCAGGCAGGCCGCTTGCGGAGAGGAACGATGGAGAGCAGGACTGTATGAACTACAGACGGCTGCATTTCGAAGGAGGAGGAGAGTGCAGATAAAGATCACGGCTTTACGGTCATTGTCTGGGAAGTCCCGTGGGGCTCCCCAGACCAAAGATAAGTACGGGGAAATGCACAGTGATTGCTTACATTGTTGGGAGTGATTACAGCGGGTCGCATTTCGTCTGGGAAGTCCCGAGGGGCTCCCAGACAAAAGATAAGTAGCGGCAAATGTTTTTGGAATGTTGTGCTGAGAAAACACAGTGTATGCGCTCATGTACTGCTGCGTTGGGACATCCAGGGTGTTCACTCATTTACGGTTGTGCTGGGCAAACCCAGTGTGTATCAAGCAATAGTGAATCTGCATCTTTAATGGGTGTCTATGAGTAATGAACTATTTACTGACAAAGACTCAATATGATACATGGACATTACGTTTATCAAGTTCACCAAATCTTCACTGGTGCAGTAAACTAGTGTAGGAGGGAAATCATTTATGTTATATGTTGCTTTGCTGCCCGAAGGGCCATGTGTCTTGTGTATCATGATGGGAAGTTTTCCTAATGTTTGTTTTTATCATGTTGCTTGCTTATGTGTTTTCTTGTGAACCAACAAGAGTTAGTACACGTATTAAGGTGTACTAGGTAGGAGGTCAGGTTATATACGTGGACAGTGTTACATGCTGGACAGAGTAGGGTTCTTTCCTGGCGTTTCCCCTGTCCTTACCCTTTTTCCGGTGTTCCTAAATTCCCCATCCTATCCACAACCTCTCCCTAACCCCTCTTCCCCCCATTGGCTGCCACGTGGCGACCTGTTTTATATATCAGGTGTCTGTGCCAACCACGGTGGGAGGGTCGAGTTTATTCGGCTTCCGTGGTTCGGGGGAGAGTGTCAAGCTCTCTTCCTTTCCTTTAAAGTGTGATTGTGACAACATACTCGTTGATGATTTATTTGGATACAACAACTCAGTTCCTTCAGGTGCTACTATGCTGGCCTCTTTGTACTTTCTGGCATCTTCATCAGTCAACTCTTTGGGTACAAACGCTGATTCAACATCGATTATGATCTTCATTCCTACTGCCTTCTTTGCTGTCTTCTTGCACTGTGTAATTATTATCCTTACCACACAGAATCTAAACATCACCATCACTAATACTTCTTGAAGAAACTTTAAAATGTTGCCATCCATTGTGGAATCCAAGAGAAGAAAGATGCAAACCAACTGTCATCCGCAATGTCTACTGTCTCATCTTCCATCTTGTTGTGCAGGTTAGTCAGCAGCGCTATGACCTCTGTCAAGGTCCCATTCTCATCATCGTGAAAATGTATGAACGTGCAACATAATGGCCCGATTTTAGTGCAAACTCCTCCTTCCATCGCTGCGATCATGTCAAGGACATATCTGTTCTGTAGGGTCATCAATCTTATGGCCCTCAGCTGTTCCTGGATAGCATTGAATCCTTTTATGGTGGTGTTGATTGTCTGCAGAAGCTCCCATCTCGTGATCTTTGGCCATCGTCTGGAGCCCAAGCATGAAGATAGTCATGAAAATTGAGGCAGTCTTGCGGAACAGCCTATGCTCATATGGCATTGCGTCATATGCTTCTATTGACTTGGCTGAGAAGTATGATATGGCATTTATAACGTGCCTATACACATGTGTTTGGAGGCACGACGTGGCACAGGAGGGGGAACGGAGGGAAGACAGAGGCAGCGATCATACTAGGCCAAGTGTCATTCAGATCGCGCAAGTACAGGGGAAGGGGGAAGAGGAAAAGTGCGGAGTGGGAGGGGGCGGTGGGGACAGTGCAGTACATGGGGTAATAGAATAAATAAAAAACAATAAGAGAAGTAGGGCCAGCTGGTGGCAAGGCTAAGTGCAGACATCAGGTGTCAAGTGCTGGTGGAGGACTGTAGGGATACAGAAAACAGTCACCAAGTGCGGGGGTTGCCAGGGAGGCTGTGCAATTGTGTAGCTGCCGGGGGTGGGGACCTGGGCCCGAGATCAGAGGGTGGCCACGTCACCAGTACAGTTTCAACCAGGAATTCAGCAGGGGAGAGGGGGAGAGAAAGCAGAAGTCTCAGGGAGGCTGTTCCAGATGGAGGCCCCAGCCTAAGAAAGAGATCTACCACCAGCTCATTGCTTGGAGAAGCGACTGGCCCTGAGGGAGTTGGAGGCGGATGAGTGAAGAGCTCAAGAATGAAGATATTTAGGAAGATAGTTGAATGTATTGAGGCCCTAGGCCCCAGAAGACCTTGTGGACAATGCAGAGGGTTTTGAACTTAATCCTCGCAGCCACTTGGAGCCAGTGCTGAGATTCAGTCCTGGAGAGATAATATCCCTGGGTTTGAGGCCAAGGACAAGTTTCGCAGTCCTGATCTGGATGAGTTGCGAGGCCAGAGAGTAGAAACTGGCAGATTTAGAAAGAGGCTGTTGCAATAGTCCATCCTAGAGAGAACCAGAGCTCTGGAGACGAGACAGTGACCTTCTGGGGGAAGGAGAGGAAAGGAAGAATACCTCTGAGGAGGTACAGTTGGTAATGTGACTTCTTCGAGACGTCAGAGATGTGAGGAGAGAAGGAGAGTGTGGAGTGGAAGATGACCCTGAGGTTAGCCTCGCAGGTGGTAGCAGGAAGAGGACCAAGAGAGACAGGCCAGAGAGTGACAGGAAAGGAGGGAGCAGGTGTGCCGATGAGGAGAATCTCAGTCTTACTGGCATTAAGGCAGAGATCATTGGCGGCACACCACTCCTGGATAGCAATCAGAGATGAGAGACTTAGAGGAGGTGGCCGAAGGTAGCCTGAAAATGAGCTGAGTGTCATCCGAAAAGCACTGAAAGTTGGGTCAGAGAGCAGCAATGCGGTGGACAAGAAGTGCCAGATATTGGTTGAAAAGCCAGGGAGAGAGGTTAGACCCCTGGGGGACAGCACAGGTAGAGATAGAGGAGAGGAAGGACCCAAGTTGGACCTGGGAGGGTCGATCAAAGAGGAAAGAAGTCAGCCACGCCAGGGCCTGACCGGTGATACTCAGGTTCTCACAGAGACGGTTGAGCAGGATGGCATGGTTGACCGTGTCAAAGGCAGAAGAGAGATCAAGTAAGATGAGGACACAGGGGGTGTTGGAGTCAAGATTGGAGAGCAGGTCTTCACAGATGTTCAGGAGAGCTGTTTCCGTGCTTCTGGCAGCTCTGAAGCCAGACTGATGGTCATGAAGACAACCAACAGATTCAGTGTGTTGTTTGGTTGAGAAATTCAAGCGATCTTCTCCTTCCCAAATGGGCATCTACCATCGGAAATTCTTCAATGTTCAAGTCACTCTGAGGAATCACAAACGCCTGAACATAGATAAGCACCAAGGAACATGTCCCTCCCCAATCATGTAGGCCCTGGGCCCACAAGCCTAATATCGATCCATCAGGATGGCTGTCCCTGCCCCATTCTAGTAACGTCAACTGTAGTCTTGCAGCTTGTGTTATCTCCCACATGCTTCTTTCCATGTCTCCGGAAGCACAATGTCGCATTCGCCAATGGAATCACAACCATAGGATCCGATTCATCTTCTACCTACGTCAGCAGCTTGGCATGTTCGGCCCATGACTTCAAACACCCATCGTTCACTCTTTGTACATACTCTGGCTTTAATAGATGAGCTGCACAGGGCATCAGTTCCTCTTCCCATCCCTTCTTGTATTACACTCGTCCATAGACTAAGACTTGTGGTTGTTCCCAACATCCAGGTGATCCAGCTAGTTCTACTTTATCAGGGCAGTCCATTCTCTTCATTTTCTTTCCTTAACGACTACCTATTACTGTCCTGTCACCGGATATGTGAGCATCTTGCTTTTCCATGCAGGTTCCTTTTCCATCTGTGTAGTTTTGATATAGTCAGCCTGGAATGGAAATGACCATTTAAATCTCCATCGCAAAGTGGCCCAACTTCCTTGAAACTGTCCTCTGGTCATGCATGCTGTAAAGTGAATGGGGCATCTGGCATCGTGTTCAGAAACGTCTCTATAAATGAATATTTGTACTGTATTCAATCTTTGGGTATGAGAGCACAGACATAGCAACTCTCCTTGGATATTCTCTCTTCCACTTTTCTCATGTGCTGATACCACATGTTATTACCCAGGTGTGCTGCATTATCTAAATAGGTATTTATCCCGTCACTATCTTCCTCTGCATTCCTCCAAATCCTCCCATATGGAAGGGTTGTATACTGACCACTAAGTGAATCAAACGTAGTCTTCATAGTGGGGTGAACCAAAGGGCCATCTGCTTTATTAGGACTAATGTGATCGTGTGTGTGAAACAGGAGAACCAGAAAGACAAAAAGAATAATTTTACAGACACATAATATGCACAAGACCATGGACATCCATCTCTCTTCCCATCCTGGTACTGGCCATGTTCGTTCATTCCCTAAAGTTGTGTTAACCATGTCATTCCTCATTTCGAATATGATCATAAGAAAATGTCTTTACTCCTGAAACTGTAGTATGTGCTCAATGATTGCAATTAATAGCCTTCTTATCACAAGGCCATTATAAGGATCCTGTAAAAGTGTGAATATCAATGTCTCTTCTGACAAAAGCAAGATAAGCTTGAAGGATAAATACAAAAACAGCAAACACAAGCCGATGCACATCCCTATCGGTGAGAACCATAGGTTTAACCAAACAGATACTCAGTGGGAAATTAATCTCCTGCTAAAATATCTATAAAGAGTGTTCGTTTGAGTCACAGTCCAAATGCAACATCTGCATTTAACAGCTGGTTGCTTTATCGTCGTTCTTCGTCATCGATCGAGTCTGTACACGCTGAAATTCTTCTTCTTGTCTTGCTTCTGGATCGGCAATAGTGGGAGGGGCGGTCTCGCCATTATATGGTTTTATATCACTTAAATGAAGCCAAGCTCACCTGCCTTGGACTTTCACTGCTGAAGGGGTTATATTTTCAGTGTCAAAAGGGCCATGGAAACGAGGCTTGTGCCACTTTTGGGTGAAGTTTTTTATTAGGGCGTGTCACCAATAAACAGTTTTGGTGCTGATAATAGTTCACGTGATCCGGTTGCTTGATTGTCTTCATCTGTGTTCTGAGACCGACCCCCCTGACGCTTGTGTTGATCTGAAATGAAAGAGATGCTAGAGGTTATACATGTCAAATATTTATTTTACTCATCACCTAACAATTTAGCTGTATTCTGGGCATCCCTTCTACTCCTCGATGAAGGTGTAAGAGGCCTTCTCATTTGCCGCCCTGTCACTAGTTCGGGTGGGGTGGGGTAATGGTCTGAACTAGGCTGATTCCGAACGGTATACAAAGCTTGGGGCAGGCAATATAGCCATCCCTTCGTTAGTGTTAGTTTGATTTTGGCAATCCTTTCTTTCAGGAGGCCGTCGAGTCTCTCACATATATTCTGTTTGCTTGCGGGTGACAAGCAGAAGAAAACTTGTGTTTAATACTTAATAGGAACCCTATCCGTTCAAATACTTCATTAACAAAATGTTGCCCATTCTCGGATCTCAGCACTTTACACACACCCCATCTTGGAAAGACCTTGCGTACTAAAAACCTTGCTGCACGAGTGGCGTCAGGGTGTGTACATGGACCTGTCTTGATCCACCAGAGAAGGAACATACCACCACTATCAGAAACCTCTATCCTAACATACTTGCAGCATGTCAACATAATCAATATGTAAATGCTGAAAAGGACCATTTCGTGGAGAGATTACCCCTCTAATCGCTCTGTGTATGCCCAGCAGTACATTTTTGACACACGATATGTTAATTATAAAAGAATTCAACATGTTTTAACAAATTTGGAATTAACTAGTCTTCCACAAACGTTGCAGCAAGGCTCTCCCTAGTCACATGCGCGGGGTAATCCAGCTGTTCAAGCGCTATCTTTAATAAGGCTACTGGCATCACTGGCTTTCCTGTGCTATCCTGTCGCCATAATGCTTCTGTACGGGAGAGTGAGCAACCCCTATGTTTCCATATTTCCTGCACTTCCTTGAATTTCCACTAATTGGGTCATTGGTAATCTATTAAACCCTTCTTGCATCACCATGACCGTGGCTACTTTCTCCCTTACACTTGAGTTTCAAAACTAGAAATTTCTGAAGAGTATGCAACCCTTTTGGCGTCTACGTCTGCGGCTTCGTTTCCGCAAGAAATAAAATCTGTTTGCTTAGTGTGAGCTGTGCATTTAATGACCGCTATGGACACTGGGAGTTGTAGTGCTTTAATAAGCCTGTCCAATAAGGATGCGTGCTACACTGGAGTGCTGTCTGTACAGAGGTAGTCCCTCCTTTTCCAACGTCCAAGCCCTGCATGTACGGTTGACTTCCCATAGGCAGAGTCACTGTACACTGTCACTTCCTGTACTTAGTGCTTCTCGACCCCGACAATAAGCGCTAAAAATTCTGCTGCTTGCGCTGAAAAGTGAGAAAGTAGCCTGGCACTTGCTACAACCTCAAATTCCCCATTCAATCTATGCCTTACTATAGCTGCGCCAGAATGCCTTTCTCCACTAGTTTGATCAATTTTAGAAGAACTATCAATAAAGAGAATTTCCCCTCCTGCCAAAGCATTTTCCTTCACACAGGGTATACCATCATAGAATTCAACATAATTAGCACAGTCATGCACTCGATTGCCTTCTGCTATTGGCTCAGCTACAAATGTGGCAGGATTCACTATTTTACATCTGACAATTTTAATTGTTGGGTTCGAAATCATTGCTTCATAGGCTGAGGCTCTCTGAGATGTCAAGTACCTTTGGGTTTCTCTAGAATGGCAAACGGAGCATGCTTCACGAAGAGAATCATAGAGCAGCCCATGACAATACTTGTAGACTTCTCAATTGCTAACATGGCAGCTGCCAATGACTGTTTGCAAGGGAAGTGTCCATTCATGACTGGGTCTAGGATCCCACTGTAATATGCTAAAAGCTTGTACCCCAATGTAGTCCTTTGTGTAAGTACTGCTATCATCAATGTCCCATTCGTGTGCGAGAATAAATACAATTCCTCAGCATAATTGGGTATTCCCAAAACAGGGGCTGCACAAATTGCTTTTTTTTTAAATCTTCATACCCTTCCTCCATTTCCTCAGTCCATTCTATCATTACGTTGTTCACCTGTGCTTTCTTTAGAGCATGCAAGAGACATCTCGTATATGTGTTTTAGTCAAACACCAAGGCCGTAACATAATTATATAGCCCCAAAAACTGTTGCCTCTGTTTTACTGTGTTAGACTTTGCGGTTTTCATTATCGCCTCAGCTCTTTCAGGTGCCACCTTTTTTCACTCCTGTGAACTTAATTGTCCTATGTATAACACTTCTTCTTGACAATACTGCAGTTTCTCCTTGTCTACTTTATATCCTTTGTCTGCTAAGATAGTCATCAACTGAATCAAGTCTTGTCTGCATTCATCTTCTGTTGTACAACAAATTAAAATGTCATCTACATATTGTATCACCGTACTCTTAAGATCAATGTTGCTCAAGTCCATCTGGAGGACACTGTTAAAGATTGATGGAGACTCACAGTACCCCTGGGGCAAACAAGTGTGTTTTGGGCGATTTGGACAGAACGTAAAGGAAAGTCAAATCTTGTGAGTCTTTGTTCAGTGGGATCGAGAAAAACGTATTCTTCAAATCAATCACTGTGAAATATCGAGCTTCCACTGGGATACTGCATAGTATTGTCGCCGGTTTAGGAACTAAAGGAAAAACTGCCACTACAATCTGGTTAATCAGTCTCATGTCTTGTATAAATCTCCACAACATCCCTTTGATTATTTGTTTGGATACACTGCGGTATTACACAATGATTCTAATAGCACCAGAATACCTTGTTTCATCAGTGCTGAAATGGTCTTAAATATACTCTCATCAGCCTCTCGAGACATGGGGTACTGTTTTGCTCGAGGTAGAATCGCCTCTGGCTACAGCTTTATTTTGACTTCTCCTATCCCCTTTAACAATCCTACGTCATAAGGGCCTGTAGTCCATAGGACACTGGGCACCTTTTGCAAGTCCTCCTCAATAAATGCTGTACATTGCCACATTATCGCCATTTGCCATGGGATTTCTCTCTTCTCTATTCTTATCCAGCATGTGATGCTCATAAAGAACACTACTTCGTCTGTTGGATCATCTCTACACATATCATCATCAATAATATCAGCCAACCTGTAACCTTCTTTGAGAGCTATTACTGTCCTCCATGGTCTACCCTCATCATCCGTTCCTTCGAGCATCGGCATTTCCCTTCGTACTATGGCTGCTTCTAGCTCAATAGGGATTGTCTGTCCCCCCTCTTCGTCCATAGGTATCTGTGGTCTAAACAAAAACTCATCAGGTATTCTCACTGTTTTACCCACTACTCCAGGTTGCCATGTCAGTAGAATGCTTACCCCATAAAGGAAAACCTCTGGCTCTCCTGGAACGCCTCGCAGAGCCACTTGCCCTGTGAACGCTAGTATACTCACCCACATTTAAGTAGTGTTTCCTGGAGTGGAACACACACTATCCCTTGGTCAGTAAATGAAATTGTCATGTTATGTTTTGTCATCAAATCTCTTCCCAAAATGTTAACTGGTGTCTGTCATAAATATGAACAGACAGGTCACATTCTCCTATAGAGACAGGCAATTCATCAGAAAAAGGAACTCGTCTTATAGCTCCAGAGAACACTTGAGTATTCATGGCAATTCCCGACTTTGGATATTTTCCCTCTCGTATACTTGAACGAGTAGCCCCAGTGTCTACTAAAAAAGAAAAGGATGTGCCTCCTAACGTCACATCAACCCTTGGTTCCTCTTGGGGGTCTGGTGTCACAGATAGTACTGAACACATCAAGTCACCCTGTGAGCTGTTCTATTGTGGGTATAGGCATATCCCTGTTCCTGTAAAAATAATTCCTCCCACCACAGTGGCACTTCCTTTTATAGGTGTCAGTAATTGTCCCGTGTTTGCATACTGTTTTGCCTGCATAGGGGCTTGTTGCGACTGCCTTGTGTTGGATTCATTTGTGCTTGCTGTGGTTGCTGTACTTGCGGCGCTTGTGTCTGATACAGTGGGCCTCATTATGAGGAAGGAGGTAACCATGCCGCTATTTGCGGCATGGCTACCCCCATTCCGGGTAACGGGTTCCTGGAATGGGGTAATACCGGGCTATTCCGACCTTGGAGGGCCCTGTATTTCCCCATTCCAGGAACCGAGACCCTGTACATCCCCATTCCCATTCGAGCCCCCACAGGGCTCAATGGAAATGGGGAGAATGTAAATAACGGGCCCGTTGTTTGCATCATTGGTCTGCTTGCGGGACCCTCTAAGGACGCCTGGTTTTACCAGGCGTCCTGCGAGCAAACCTCGTAATGCAGCGGTAGGGGGTTAACGGGCCGGCGGCTATACCAGCCCTGTTAACCCCCTACTGCCTTCCTCGTAATGAGGCCCAGTGTCTGATCTTGGGCAAACCCTTCCCTAGCTTGTGTGCTATATGGTGGAGGATAAGCTATCCCCCCCTCTTGAAAATTGGCCATTCTGTACATTCCCTTGACTCCCACATACGCGTGCAATGTGCCCTGTCATCCCACAAGTCCAACATACTGGGGGTGCTCGTCTGACAAGTCCCCCTTGATTAAATCCTCCCTGTACATTTTTATTCTCATTCCGTACATTCTGAAACCCATCTTGGTTATTTTGGAATCCACCCCTTCCTCCCCTATAGCCCATACCTCTGCCTCGTGGCATGAACCCATATCCTCTTTGGTCCATCGGGCGCTGATTATTCGCCTGTGATGCACCCATTGCGTCCTGCATTCCCGGCCCTTCTCCGCTTGTCAGTAGCGCCCCTTCTATGGCAAATTTTGACATAACTTGGGTTCCTCAATTTTCCTATTGTAATCATTCTTCTTATTTTTCTCTTGTAACAACCGACAGTGATGCAATACTGTCAGTTGTATTTCAGCCCACAGTTTTGCTTCCATTCCCCCTTGCTTCGTCATCTGTGTACTGGCTCAGGCAACCCTTGAAATAAAATGTGGTAAAATAATTCCACTGTATTTCCCACGGCTCACGCGTTTCAAGTTGCCAACACTCTTGACTATCCTGAATGTAAGCAATAGGGTCTTCATCTTACGTGCCATGATTGCACCCATATCTGATGTGTCAGGATACTGCACCCCGAGAGCCCTCCAAACATCTGCTCTGCAATTATTAAATGGCGCTCCATCATGCACTGTGTTTTGTGCTGTCACACATGAATACCCTGCTCACCACCCATAATGCCCCCTATGGCCAATGTGTTTCCCCCTGTCATTTTTTCCAATTCATATATTAATTTCCTAGCACCCGAAGACAAACTCGGGAGCGTGCACCTCAAATTATCCTTATCCATCTGCGGCCATGGAATATACTGTGGTCTTGCTCCCCCTTTTTCCAATAAGGGAAACTGCGTAAACCCCAACCCGCAGTCAGCTCCTATCGCCCGTCTATCTATGGCAGGGACTATCGTCCCTGTCTGTCTCCTTACTGGAAGCAACCTTAATCTGCTTACATATGGCGGTGACTCTCCCTTCTCACTACATGATCATCCTCGGGGACGCTCTGGATATGCTATGGGATCTGGCGTCCTATCCTTAGGTTGCTCTAGATCTGACCATCTTACTACTTTGTCTGTCTGCAGACTTCCCTCGGGGACACACGCACTCCCTCCCTCTTCCTCAAGGAAGGATTCTCTTTCCTTGCCTGACAGGTCTAGTCCCCAACTAGTGTGACTGTCATCTCCTCCACCCTTACCTAAGATCAGTCTGCTTAAGGACAAGGCTTTAGGCTCGAGACTAAATGGATTTTCTTCTTCGCTTTGGGATTGAAATGCTAGGGATGGATCGCCCTTCCCCATACTTCCATATTTGCTACCTTCCTTTAATTCTTGATAGGCTTTATCGATTCTGTCTTTGACACTTTCCATATCAAAGTTTGTTTCTACTAACACTACTGTAGATGCCCCTGACGTTGCCTCCTTTATTGGAAGGAACTCTTCTATTCTGTCACATCGTATTGCTGGGGTTGGCCCTACTGGTTCTTTGCGGATGAGGCTAATATCAAAGTACCGCTGTCTCCTCTTGTGTTCTAATTCTTTATCTAGTTCCCTTCGTTTCCTTGCCTCCTGCCTAATTCTCTCCTCCTCTTGTCTTTGTTATTCTCTTCTTACTCCTGCCCTCCTTTCTTCCTCTTCTCTTCGCCTCTGTATTCTTTTTTTTTTATACTTGTATTTATTGGTTTTACATAGAATTCAACATCAAACAATATAACATCCCCCTCGCTCTCCCCCATCCCACCCCGGGGGGGTTCATGGCATTGTGCTTTCAAGGATTTCCTTTATGCATTGAGAATGTCTGATGCTTTGATGTTATGGGGGCACCATTGTTCCATAATATCTGACTGGAGATAATGCAGAGTCCCTTCCCATTCCTTTGCAAACTTGTCCCTCGTTCCTTGGATTATGTGGGTGATTTTCTCCATCGTTACCTGGGCCCATACCTACTGTAGCCAAGTGAAAGTCAATGGGGTGTTTTTATTCTTCCAGGTCTGGGCAATTGTTGTCCATGCCGCAATGAGAAGTCCCATATAGCTTCTCCACTGAGATTTATTGTATAGCCTTGTTATGTCATCTCTAATTCCGCACAGCCACACCCCTTCTCCAATCAGCCCCACATCTGGGAACATTTTACCCATCTCACTCTTGACTTCCTCCCAGAAGGGCTTGATGCCTTTACAATCCCACCAAATATGTTTCCATGTTCCTACTTCATCGCAACCTCTCCAGCATTGATTAGACGTGTTGGGGAACATAGAATGCAGTTTTTCGGGGGTGTAGTGCCATTGTGTCATTATTTTGATCCACATTTCTCTGGTCTGTGCCGAGCGGGTAATTTTAGGGATCATTTTCCATAGATCCTCCCACTGACTTTTCGTTGGTTCCTCCCCTAGCGTTCTGCCCCACTTAATCATGTATGACCATTTAATTTCCTCCTTCTGTGAGTTTATGAATTTATACAGAGTCGACACCCATTTTTTTTCCCCTGTGTTGGAAATGATGTATGCCTCAAACGGTGTAAGAACCCTAGTTGCTGCTTTGGTGATGCTCGGGGAGTTTAGCCAGTGTTTCAACTGCTCGTATCTATATTTGTCACCTTTTGAGGGAGTTGAGCATGCTACGCATGATTCAAGTGACCTGATTTTTTTGTCCATGAATAGTTCACCTATTTCTGTTATGCCACGTTCCTCCCAATTATCGTATGCCCCTTGTTCCATCCCCGGTGGGAATTGCGGGTTCCTGCAGATGGGCGTAAAGGGTCCCAGCGTTGTGGACATTATACCTCTCCATGTTTGGCAATCCCACGCCTCCAGCGTGGTCTTAATTATTTTGCTTATCCCTAAGTTCACGTGTCTGTGTTGTCTCTGTTTCCAGAAAAGCTCTACCAGTGGGGTTCTCGCGACTGCCCTGTTCTGTTTGGCCCAGATCTGCTGCGGGTTCTCCCCCAACCGCTCTCTCTGCACCTTAAGCTGCGCTGCCTGATAATATTTCTTAAAGCGGGGAAGCGCCATCCCCCCTTCCCTGGTTAGTGCCATGAGGACTGCCCTTGCCACTCTCAGAGTTTTCCCTTTCCATATAAAGGAAGGGACCAGTTTCGTTAGAGTTTTGAAGAACGTACGGGGGACGCCCACCGGGAGAGCCTGAAAATAATACAGCACCCTTGGGAGGATAGTCATCTTAACTGACTGAATCCTACCCGACCAAGAAATCTGTAGTGGATTCGATCTGCCTACTTCTCTACGGATGCTTGCGAGGAGCCGCGGGTAATTTTCCCCATATGTTTGCCCAATTTTCTGAGGTACTATTATTCCCAGGTATTTTATCCCCTTTTTTACTATGGTAAGATCCAATGATTTAGCTTTCCCATTTAGCTTTGCTCTGTCACCGCCAGGATTAAGATTTCAGATTTGTTCCTATTTATCTTCAGAGCCGAGATGGCCCCAAAGTCTTCTAACTCCTCCACTGCAGCTGATAATGTGGATTCGGGATCTTCTAGGGCTATCAACATATCATCCGCGTATGCTATCACCTTGTGTTGTTGTCCTGCCATATCTATCCCTCTAATGTGTTCAGATTCCCTTATTTTTATTAGCAGAAGTTCTAGGAAGATGACATAGAGTAATGGGGAAAGGGGGCAGCCTTGTTTCGTCCCTCTTGATATTAGTACCTTATCAGTTACCTCTCCGTTAATGGCTATTCTACTGGATGGAGAGTTATAGTTCACTCTGATTCTCGCAATATATTGTTCCCCAAAACCCATGTACGCTAGAACTCTAAATAACATTGACCATTCAACCCGATCAAAAGCCTTCTCGGCATCTATCGATAGCAGGTGAATGAGCCTCCTAAGGTTGTCATGGGTTTGCCTACCGGGAATGAAGCCTGATTGGTCCATACTGATCAGTTTTGGGAGAAGCGGGGATAATCTTGCTGCCAGAATCTTCGTGTAGATTTCCGCCTCTAGATTTATCAGGGATATTGGTCTATATGATGCAGGGAATGTTGGATCTTTACCTGGTTTGTGGAAGACTAATACTTTCGCTTCATTCATTGTGGGGGTCACGTTACCGCTATCTTTAAATGAGTTCAGGAGCCTAGTCAGGACTGGGGTCAATAGGTCTGAATATTTTTTATGAAATGGGCCCGTAAAACCATCTGGACCTGGTGCTTTATTTACTGGGAGTCCATTTATTGCTTTTTTAACTTCCTCTTCGCTAATTGGGTTCTCTAGGGTCTGTTTATCCTCCTCAGAAATCTGTGGGATCGGTAGGGATTTTAGATAGGAGTCTTGGGCGTCTATGTTAGGACGCTCCATGGAGTAGAGAGTTTGGTAGTATTCCCTCAATGATTCCCCCATGTCCTTTGTGCGCGTTTGTATGTCCCCTTACGCATTGCGCATGGCCTTAATTGTTGTTTCTTTCTGTTTCGCGCGAAGTTGTCTCGCTAAGAGTCTGCTTTGTTCGCTCTTATATAATATCTCTGTTTCAAATAAAGTGGGTTCCTTTCTGCATCTTTTGTGCATAACATCTCTAGCTGGCCCTGTGTATGTTTCAGCGATTTTTGTAATGTCTTAGTGGGGTGTGACGACATTTTCTCTTGGATATCGTCAATTGTTTTTTCCAACTCCTTTTCCCACACATACCTTTGCTTTTCCTTCAGGATTTTCAGCGCCATCATTTTACCCTGTATAACTGCTTTAAATTCATCCCAGACTGTGCTCATAGTGACTTCCCCGGTGTCATTCTGTGCGAAGTATTCTTCTATCATTTCCCTTATGGCATCCCCGGTTATCGGGTCCTCGATCAGATCCAGTGGAAGCCTCCACCTCCAGAGCCCATTCGTTTCCCCGGAAGAGTCAAGTCTAGCCAAAGTGGCGCATGGTCCGAGAGTGCCATCGGTCCCTTTTCTAAACCTTGTATCTTACCCATGAGACCCACTGATACCCAGAAGTAATCAATCCTGGACATGGAATTGTGAACATGCGAAAAGTATGTATACCCCCTTTGCTCCCACCACACATCATTCAAGGCCATGTGGGCCATCTGTTGTTTAAGACGCTTTGATGGTGCCCCAGGGTCGTGTATGTTCCCCGTACTTCTGTCTCAATGTGGGTTCAAAGCCATGTTAAAATCCCCTCCCATGATCACCTCCCCCCCTCGCAAAGTCTTCTAATTTCCCCAACACATCTCTGAGGAAACCATCCTGTCCCTGATTGGGTGCATACATTGAGGCAAGGGTAGCACGATATCCCTCTATCTCCACATTGGCGAAGGCATATCTTCCTTCTTTGTCTATGACTGTGTTCATCAGTTTAGTGTCTTTCCCTTCTTTCACCGCAATCAGCACCCTTGCTTTTTTTTACGTTGTCGTTGCTTGTGCCCATATTTTAAAACTTTTATGCGTGTTTTCTGCTTGTCCCTGGTTGTGATAGGGGTTTCTTGAAGTAGCAGAACATCTGCTGTTCCCCCTTTTAACCTGTTTTTCCAGCTTCACCCTCTTCGTTGGCAGATTCATACCCCTAATGTTATAGGTTAAGATGCGTATCATCCCTATTCCGTTATAAGTTTATGCATTGGCTTTGAGTGACCCTCTGGGGGCCCACCTTTTGCTCCGGCCGAGGTATCACGGGGGTGGCCCCCGCTCCACTTAGCGGTCTGCCCCGAACCCGCCGTCCTCTCCGGCCTTCCGCGCCTTCTCAAGCCTCCGTCACTGCCACGCGAGCTCGGCGCCATCGTCCCGCCTTGCTCCGAGCCGCTCCTCTGTCCGCTGCCGGAGAGGGGCGGCCCTACACCACGGTCGCCGGCGGCACCCCAACCCCGTGTCACACCTGAACCCGCTCCATGGAGGGGCCGCAGCACCGCTGTCAACTCCGGCAGCCTCAATCTTCCGCCCGCCGCTTCTCTACTTCCAAACCACGGAGGGTTCCTCTCAGGCCCGATGGGGGAGGGGCAGACTGTTCACTCACTCCGCTCTCCCACTGTAGCGCTAGTTTTGTCGAGCCACATTGGCCCCCCGGGGGGGGAGATCTCCAGCTGTCTGGGGGGGGGGGGCAATTCGTGCAAATCCGAGCAAATTACCGCTTCATATGTGCTTTATTTTCGGCGGCCCGGGTAGAGCGCGGCTTAGATGCGACTCCTCACCCCGGCGGCCATCTTGGATCTCCCCGCATCTGTATTCTTTTGTCCCCTAATTTCTGCGCTTCCTCGTCTCTCTTCCTTTCTCTTTTATTCCTATCTTCTATCGCTCTCTGCCTATTGTCATACTTTCTCTGCTTTTCTGCCCATTGTTCCTTTTTCTCATGTTCTCCGATACATCTGTTGTCGTCGCTCCCTGCTCTTCTTTCAATCTCTTCTCTCGCTTCCGATCGTTTCCATCTTGTTCGTCCTTATCTTCATTTTGCCTTACTTCCTCGATGCTCTTTCCATCTAGCTTGAGTAATATCTGTTTGCCCATCCATTCGTTCTCTTAATCTCTCATTCTAATTCTGTCGATGTATTCGATCGCTCACTCTTCTCCATCTTGTTTGATCTTAAAGATCTCCTCTTTTCTCTTACTCTCCTCTGGACTATCGTCACTGCTACAAGCGGCGGTTCGTATATCGGGTTATTATACCCCATCACCGCTTTCAGTTCCTTTAAAGGATATAACCCTACTTCTTCCGCACTAGCACCTTTTACTTCGTTAGGTAAGGGTAGAAGAGGGCTGAACACCTTCCTCCTCACATTGGCTAAGGATCCACTCCTCAGGTGGCTGATCTTCCCTCTCTTCCTGGTACATTTTCCAGAGTTCTAGGATTGCTAATCTTTTCTCCAATATCTTCCCTGTGTACGCAGCGTGCAAGTATGTGGTCATGTGTTGCAGTACTGCTTTTGACAGTGATCCCACTTGTGGCCACCACATGAACATCTTATTTGCTGTGCCTTTCACCCATTCTGCACTATACTGTTTGAGCTTGAGTATGTGCTTTGGCAGTGTCTTGCATAAGTGCATAAGAGGAGGGTCTCCCAGTGTGACAAGTCTCAATTGACTGTCAATACTTACCAGACTTAACAAAATTCTTTCACCACCTTTAAATACTTTTAAAACAAATATGAGCGCACCCCAACAATCGCCGCTCAGCCCTTTACTTTTTTCAATTATCTCTGTCTGTCTCTGGATTGGTACCAACCACTTCACTTAGATAGTTACTATAGCTCCTTAACCTTGTCTCAATTGCTTCACAGCTTTGATCACTTTTTAAACACCTTTACTCAACACACAATACACAGACTAGTCGACTTTACACATTTAATAAAACACCCTGTGATCACCTTTTTTTTCTCCTCGCCTCTAAATAAATACCCTGTCACCAGGTTCAAATTGACTCCTTATTCAAACCTGTTTGCACGCAGCCTAGTTTACTCCTGCTGGAGTGTGAGAAGATTTCTTCTGGACTCCCTTGAGTCAGTCTTCTAGGAGCCATCTCTTACACAATATTTCCCATTACTTAAAATGACCACAACCATGTCCCCTTAATTTTCCATTCCCCTTAGTCTACTCACCATTTGTCCGTCAATCGACTCAAGGCCTTCGGTATCGTCTCCTCCTCCAACCGACCGCTTTCACCTTCAGTCCGCAGAGCGCCCCTGGAAACCAGGCAGGGATTTTGTCAAAGAGGGACCCTGCCCTCCTTCTCGGTTCTTCTTGCAAGATTTCTATTCTTCCGCTCTCCACAGCAACACCTGCAATCTTTGAGCTAGATAGCGGAGGATGCCCGATCATCCGAAAATCTGGAGACAAACTAGTTTGGATCTGTTGGAACCATTCAACAGTGCTACCACGTGAACATAAGGTCCTTTGCATAGCATATCATGCAGTGGAGGGGAAGCAGAGTAACTCTTACACCAAATAACTGTGCCAACTCAGGAAGATGGCAAGTTTGTCTGTTTTTAATATTGTCTAAAACAGGGAGTTAAAACTGACATCGCACAAGCATTCTCAAAGCGTCATAAAATAAATCACATTTGTCATACATGACGTCATACTACGTGGCAAATAAGAAAAAACTTACGGGGGTTGCGATTCACTCAAGGGGAACATCTAAGTATACTTTCTATATGGGGTTGGGTTGTGATTGGACATCTATTATCAGGTGGACAACTCATGTTCAAACCTAGTGCAAGTCATCTTCAAAAAGTATTAGGTACACAGCGTATTATTAGCTCTCAAACTAGAAGGCCCTCCAGTCTGGAACATTCGGCTCACTAGCAGCACGTAGCCTCATACCCCATGTGTCAGGAGGTGGACTTGACTGTACCTCCCCACCCAGTTAGCCCATCATCTCTCATCACCCATGCCTTCTGCCATGAAGATTGTCTTTGAACTTGCCTTGCAAAGTATCCTTGCCTCTGAGAATATATGGCAGTGTGAGCACACACTATCATAGTTCTGGAACTGCATGCCCAACTCTATTTCCATCCTTTGCTCACTTGACAGGAGACCACAATTCGGCCCATCTTGCAGCATTTAATTGTCTTAAATGAATATAACATGGCACTCATGGTGTTCTTTCTTTGCACCTTAACAAGGGATGATACAGCGTCTCACATTCATCATCTTCAAGAATAGATAACCAGTCTTGGCTGCATCAGCATTGGCACCGGCCAGACAGCCCTTCTAGCTTCTTCCACAATCCCACCTAATTCTTTGCTGCGACACAGCTTTGGCCCTTCTCTCCATGGGTTTGAACTTACTAAAGTTGTCCAGCTTCTGTATAATGGCGGTTCCGCCTACAGTCTATTCACTACGTATAGCAGGCTTCTATGATCACTTAGTCTACTTGCGTTACTGCATCTGTACAGTTATTGAACGACTTGCATTTTCTGCAGTGCTTTTCACATGTGCAATCTTCTTTTCACATTTTGCATATTCACTCAATTCTTTATTTCATCATCAGGTTCTATAAGTTCCATACATCTTCTTCAGCCTATCTTCTCAGTGCGCCACGCTCATCTCCCGTGATGTCACCAGCTTCTTTTCTTGTTCTTTCATATTTCTTCAAGGACTTCCTCCACAAGATTGTCATCCCTTCGGGAATACATCTGATAAGGTTTTCTTAGTGGGTACCTTCTCTCAAATATTTGCCTTGGAATGGTCACAATCGCTGGTGTCAAGCACAGCACAATTTCAGGCTTCCAGCATATAGTTGGGAGGGGGGGCCGGATTTCCTGCAGAGGCATTTGGTTGCTCCTCTACAACTTACACCTGAAGGTGCAGAGAAAGCCAGAGCTGATGGGTCCCGGACAGGGGGACAGCAGCCCAGGGAGTAACTTGATCAAATAAGTTCAATTTTTACTTAATGTCTTAAATGGGCTATGCCAAGCTCATATGCCTAAGTAGATTGCAGCAAATTGTCTCATCAGTCCCGTCTCATCGGGGGGCCTTGCACCAGCAGGTTGTTCTGGGTGCAAACCCAGGGTCAGCAAGACTAAAAATGTTTAACCTCCTCCAAGGCTGTGAAAAAGTGAGTCTTATTGTTTTGAGTCACTTGGAGTTTCACAGGAAACAGAGCATATTTGATGAATTTATCGTGGGGCATTGCTTGGCCGATGCAAATGTTTAGCTGGCCCTTTGGGTAGCCAGTGTTTGATCCGTGTAGAATGAGATCCATGTAGAATGAGGCCCGTGCCTCCTGGTATCGAAGCTCTCTCAATTTGCGCTCGGTGCAAAATAGTATCCCTGTCCCTAGTAGGTACAGACGCGCAGTATTATAGAGTGCAGGTCTTGGCCTGGTCAGAGAACTATGTGCCCTCTCAAACAGAAAATGATGAAGGTTTCCATATTACTTGATGAAATGGATTAAGGAAGGCCCTTGACTCAAGATCCTCGCTCCATGCCAGGACTATCTTCAAGTCGGATTGTTGCTTCTGCACTGCTTGTCTCGTTTGGGCATCTCCATCTTCCATAGCAGGGTGATACCCACACTCTGCCCCCCCCTAAACAGTTTGATAATGGGACCACAGTCCAATCAGTAATATAATAATCCACATAGAAACAGTTGTAAAGTTTGGAAACACAAAGAGCGCAGTTGGAGCACAGAAATCAGGGCGGTCCCAGCCACGTAGGTAAACAAGATTATCATCCAAGGGGTGACCCGTGTCCCTCCCCGTTTGTAATTTGCAAAAAGCTGCCGTCCACTTCTGGTTTGCAGGACTGCCAGTTAGTCTTTCCCTGGACCACTGACTTCAGGTGACAGTCTCAGCTGTCCCTAAGGGGAGTCAGTGCCTGTCGATTGATTTTTGGCTCGAGCACGGCCATTCCGGTGCCAATTGTGGCCGAAACCAGTGTCAAAATTCTCTTATCCAGCTAGGACCGCCCCACCACTGCACCTGTGACAGAATAAACAAGTTAGCACGCACATATGCAATCATAATAATCAAACAATTGCACCCTTTACACAGGTACTATAACATTCGCAAATTCTACCACTGGACATAAAAAGAAAGTTATTCAGTGGTATTCACAAGATACACTTCAGACCTTTAATGGAAAATTATTTATGTATTCGCCCACTTTAACTGTCAAGGGATACCAATCTCAAACCTATCAATTCAACCAATCCTGTACTTACAGCAGATTTTACCAAGGGTGGGTGGGACTTCAAGCGGCGGGCACTGCAGTACAAAAGTGAATGATCCTGCACAGCACCCCACCTGTTGAGCGTTCCCCAAGGCCCAAGACCGGATGTGTTGGCCCCGGAGACACCCACTTCCTCCTACAGGGGGGATGAGGATGTGAGGCGATGGCTGACCCCGGGAGGGGTAGCCGGAGGAGCCGGCCACTATGTAGACTTGCCCTCTAGTGCACCCTCTGGTGGCAGGCCAGCCTCTTAGCGGGGCGATCCCCCACTCTGCCCCCTCCCCCTAAACATTTTGATAAAACAATGGCATTAGGGTCCAATCAGTAATGCAATAATCCACACAGAAACAGTTGTAAAGTTTGGAAACACAAAGAGCACAGTTTATTTGAGAACAGAAATCAGGGCGGTCCCAGTGACATAGGTAAACAAGATTATCATCCAAGGGCTGACCCGTGCCACTCCCTGTTTGCCATTTCCAAAAAGCAGCCAGCTGCTTCTGGTTTTCAGGACTGCCAGTCAGTATTTCTCTGGACCACTGACTTCAGGTGACAGAGTCTCAGCTGTGCCTAAGGGGAGTCAGTGCCCGTCTACCGGTTTTGGCTCAAGCGCAGCCATTCCTGTGCCGCCCGTGGCCAAAACCACAGCAGCAAAGTTCTCTCTGGCTAGGACCTTCCCCACCAATCCGCCATGCTTTGGGGGTGGCCCCCCGCTATCCCCAATGTTCCCAAACTCTTAGGACATACTCACCAGATCATTAACCTCAAACAACCCTTTTCAATGCCTCCTGAAGCATTGTGAGTAATACATCTGTTTCCTTGTCGGATTAATGCACTCCCCCCCCCCATCAGCCGCAAAATGGGACAGGAGTGAATTAAGGCAACAATGCCCAATAAATGCAAGTCCTTATGCTCTAGAGAATTACTCAAAACTTCTGTTCAAGCCCCTCCTAGATTTTTACAACCCCTCAAGAGAGGAGGCTCCACACCAGATTATCTCTGTACCAGGCAACTCTTGCGCTAAACTCCTTACTGTCACCTGTATCTGGGCCAATAGGCAATCCTGCCCCAACATGGCGAGGTCATTCCCCTCCTGGGTGTAAAACCACAAATCTTGGGACCGACGTCCATTGCAGCCGCCAGTGCACTGCGGGCACCAAAGGATGCCACCTCATCTCTGATGTGCGGAACCAGACCACCAAACTACCAGGTCAGTCATGGCAGTCCTGCAAAGATTTACCCTTTACCCACTGGGTTCCTTCCTTACTGTGCAGGGAACTCCCCCTGGCCCATGGTGCATACCTCTAAGTCGTCCGACTTAACCAAAGCCCCAGCCTGTGTAGCACCAGGTCACTTTTATTGGTATTCGAGTGTAACTGGGTGCCCAGGGGTTGTACATAGCTCATATACACCTGTTCTTACCCTCCCAACGTGGTCTGCTCTCACCATCTCAGAGGAATTGGAGGGCTCAGTGGTACATGCCAGGATATCAACCTGCGGCACGCAGTCACCTCACCCACATAGCTGTGGCGAGTGCTCAACCCCATGCCTATCCCCGCTCTAGAGTAAAAGTTAACATTTGGAGGTGTCTTTGCAACCTTCCCACTATTTAAAGGAGCCCTGTGTTAGTGTGTTATGGTATGCCCCTGGCAAAGCTCGTTTTGCCAATGCCGCCCTCCAGTGTCCTCAAATACCGAGTATTATTCTCAAAACAGGCCACTGTACACCAGATTCCCTTGCACAATAAATACCCTGCTAGCCACAAGTGTGCCGGGCCGGCACGGGGGGACCTAAAAAGGGGTGGGCGCGGCCAACCATGTTGGCTGGTGTTCCACCCATAACCTGCTTAATGCTCTGTTCATGCAACGGGGGTGATGGTGAACTCGGGATGCCAAATACCCTGCACGTGGCCCCAGCATCCATGTATCCCGTACTATTCTTGTCCAGCAAGCCCTATGACCAACTGAGCCCCTGGACGACGTGTACCCATCCACTTCTTGCTCTTTCCATACTTCAGGTTGTGTCGTCCTTTTAACCCTTTGTACCCTACTAGTTGTTCGTACCTCATATTGCCCTCTCTCTCTCCTAAGAAACCTGGGGGCTGTTCTGTCTATGCCACCTGATACTCTGTTGGTGCACCCCATCATAAGGGTTGGACTTTTACGCTGGCTTGGTGGTGTGGATTACAAAGCCATTAGTTGGATTCTATAAACAAATGTACCCCAGCACTGAAACAGGACATAATATCCCGCAAGTGGCCCAAGCATCCATAGTATCAGTACTGGTGGAAGCCTGACGGCCGGCCGACCTGGTAACAATGTACATTCCTTCCACGTCTGCATACATTTTAAATTGTCAGTGCACTTAAGCTCGTCCATCCAACCTTACCGCTGAGCCAGTACCCTGTGTGAGTACCCCACTCTTACCAGAAATCTGGGCACTTGCACTGTGCTCCTGGCCATACTCCTAAAACCAGCCTGAGGTGGTCCGCGTCATCCTCCGATATCTCCATCTCCTATTACAAACACATAAACACAAATCTGTTAGCATAGACACCGCAAGTATTCACAACCATGATACAGCGTTGGCCCCATTGGTGTTGATGAACCCTTATGAGAGTCAGAAATTCCACCCATTACCCTTCCGATCCTACCACCTGACCAGCCCCACAGATTTGGGGGGGGGGCTAGAGGGAGGGGCGAAAGTTAACTTCTCCTTCCATTCCCTTGTACTCTGGGGTGGTGGCCCTGCTCAGACCCATCCATCCTGTGTCCCAGCAGCACCCTTTTCTTCAGAAAAATCTGAATATGGCGCACCCGGGCCAGGGCATGCAAACTTGTTAAAACTCAAGAAGCGTTTCTCTGGTGCAGTGCTGCGAGAATGGTCCAGCCCTCACCACGCAGGGCGCACACAGATGCCACAGAGCGCTTCACAGCACATTCCATGAAGCTCCATTTAAACAATCCCCATTGGTTGCTCTGTCTTCTGAGTATCCTTTGACAGGCGTACTCACTTACGGTAACTGTGAGATACAGTCTTCTGCCCATAAACGTCTAAATTATTTAACTGCATGCCAACCTAGCCTGGCCCCACGTCGGTGCCGAGATATGCAAACAGGGAAGACTGTTTCTGTTTACACGTGCCATATGCGCGAAAGCCACAAAGCTCCCATCCACCAAAACAGGAATGGCCAACAGCGAGACATTCAAGAAAAGTGGAGTGCTGTGAAAAAAAAATCCCTGTAACCTTTCACCTTGAATGAATTTGCAGCGAAAGGCACAAAGCTGGTATTAAACGCTTACACGAACGATGGCGGGGCGGAGGGACAATGAAATTCACCCTGCACACCTTCCTTAGTTTACAAATTGGACACCGGAAGCCAGCGGCGCCACCTGCCTCTCGCAGCTGCCGCTGTACCTCATCCTATCCCAGAAGTTGTTCCTAGTCTCTGGAATGATATTACATTAAGTTCCAGAAATGACCGGGGTATTGGATGCACACCTTCCCTAGTTTAGAATTGGACATTCTCGTTGTTACCCCCTGGGACCTTTCACCCTTGTCGTGCAATATTGTTTATAGGTGCATTATAAATACCCAATACATATTTACATACTTAAGTAATGAATATTCATGGCTGCTATATATAATTGTTTACACAAGCTCTACCTTACAACTAACAAGGGAAGTAGGGCTACCATTCCCCATTGGAAACATTATTACGTGGTGGCACTCCATGCTCCCATGGAAATGGTTCTAATGTTTTAATGCTTCCCCCACTGAAATGTTTGCTGGCACTTTTTGCAATCAAGCCATGGCCACTCTTCAGATTGTTCGTTACTTTCCCCTTTGCGAACTGGATGGAAGACATGTTTTTCATGTGGGTGACAATACCAACCAACTGTGCTTGGCAGATGCCAGTGCAAAACCCGCTCAGCTCTCTTACCAGCACAGCACCGCTGGTCCCTCGTTAAACTTGCCCGAGCACCCGAATTCAGGGAGAATGCACTAAACCAGTCCCTACCGAAACAAAAAACACAGCAAACGAAAACATGCATCTCTGCTGGGTTTCTCTAACGTGACAAATTGTGGGAAAGAACCTAAACATCAAGGATAGTTCTCCTGCATACCGAACCCGAGGGCCACTGATCTCTCTGTAGCATAATCCTTCCCATTCCCCCACAGTCCCAGCCCTATGCTGCACGGACATGTGTGATACTTCAAGTAGCGATTTTACACCCATCGAGGTGCACTATTCTTCAAACTGCCCAGAACTAGCACCAATAGCTGGTTTGCAACTGCCGTAGGCAGCTGCCGGGAATCTCAGTCCAAATGAATGCCCCTTAACACCCTCGGATCCATGCACGCCATACCGGGCAAAAATGTATTGTTACCGATAGCCAGGAAAGAGCTGCCCCCAGGCCGAAGCTCATCATGTTGGCGCACCAGGCAAGGCAAGAGTCTGGCTCGGGTCCTCGCTGAGAACACAACGGGTTACCCCTCCAGGCCGGCAGTAAAAATTATCGGATTTAGGAAAAGAAAATATGTGTTGTGCCCTGGCCCCACTTTTATGTCAAACAAGCCAAGCAACGTCACTGTTCTATCCTCTCCAGCCAGTGCGCCGGCAGGGGAGAGAACGTTTGGGGCCCTGCATGCCGATGCCTAGCTGCGGAGCGCAAAGAAACAGGCACACACACATTGCTCGTGTTCTGCCCGGAACTGCCTCCTCGTGGCGGGGGCGGGGCTTTTATTACACGCGCCTTACGTCACTGCATCGCGGGACGTAAGGCGTACACAACATTCCTCCTTTTTTCCAACAAATTATAACACAACATACTAAATAGGATCATGTCAAACTGATTCAACTTAACTCTACTGTGCATTCTAGTCCAGCACAACTGGTGTACTACCACTCATAGTCTTAACTTTTCTGGGGCTCTCGGTGTAGTTCTTAGGGCATAGCGCCCACATCTAGGGGCTGTCCCCAAACTAGTGTCCTGTTGTGTCTCACCTGCCTTATTTGGAGACGCCTCCCTCGGTTCATCCATCAGTCTGTCTGTCCTGTGCCCCACAGTCGACGACTCCTCGGGTTGTTGGCGCTCGTCCTCCGGCGGTGACCCTGCTTCCTCCGAGGGCTGCTGGTCCTCGTCAGTCCACATTTGTCATGGCACTCCCTTGAACCATGATGTGTTCCTGGTGATCTATCGCTGCCCTCGTGTGGCCGTTATCATGGTTCCTCGTCGTTGAGTTATAGTCCAGGGAACCACGTCGTACTGGGTGTCCAGCTTCCTTTTCGACGGGTTCCTCTTCACCAACACTTGATCGCCTACTTGGTGTCTGGATTCCTTTACATGTCTCTTGGTGCTCATGCGCTCATTCGCTGTGATCCTTCTTTGATTTGTGCGCTCGCTGTCATAGGCGTCTGTGCCCCTGCTTGGATGGTGTGGAATGGATGAGTTTATCACTGTCCCATACATGATGTCTGCCGGTGGTAGTCCTGTGGTGCTGTGGGGTGTCACTTTGTAGTTTCTTAGGAATCTGTACAGTTCCACCCTCCAGGGGCTGGAGTGTGCCCGGGATAGGCGTAGCACCTTGTTGAGGGTACGCATGAACCTCTCCACGTCTCCATTGGCTTGGGGCCATCTCGGTGTGATGTGGCAGTATTGGATGTTCAGATCATCCAGGTATTTTTTTATTTCCGCTCCTTGGAAGTGTGGCCCGTTGCCGCTCTGGATGCGGCGAGGTAGCCCATGGGTGGCAAAGCTCTTCTCCAGAGCCGGCATCCCCAGGTCTACAGAGGTAGATGACACGATTTCCACCTCGGGATATCTTGAGTAGTCATCAATGGCTAGTAACAGATACGTTCCTTCTTGGACGTGCAGAAGTCAAAGCTGACCGTGTTCCATCTTGAGGACCCTTGCTCTGCAGCTTGTATGGGTTCGGGGTTTGGTGGTGCGCTTGTGATCTGACATGGAAGGCATTCTGTTATGAGTTGTTCTACCTTGGTGTCGATGTGTGGGAACCATACTCAGTGCCTGATCCTGGCTTTGGTCCTGACCATGCCATGGTGACCTTCGTGGGCCAGCGCAATGACTCTGTCTTGAAGCCCTGCAGGTATGACGATCCAAGCTCCTCTTAGTACAAGTCCTTCCTTGGTGACAGACAGCTCTTGTCGAACCGGGAATGTGCCCGTGAGGAAGTCTCTGGCTTCGCGTGTGCGATTGTGTACGTTTTGCAGAAAAAATGTCCATTCGTCGGAGATGGAGTCTTTGAGCAGGGGTCAACTTGTGTTGCTTGTATGATGTCCTCCATGCCGATTGTTCTGGGTTGGCAGATGTGTTCCTCGGTTTCTTCTGCCACATTCACTTCTCTTCACGTGGCCGCTCCCAGGTGTCTGGATAGGAAGTCTGCGGGGTTGCTGGTACCAGGTTGGTATGTTAGTTCAAATTCAGATTGTTGCAGGTGTAGCAGCCACTTTCGTATCCTAGCTGGGGGGTGTGAAGAGGATCCTGTGAATATGGGGATGAGAGGCTTGTGGTCTGTATATGCTTTGGATTTTTGTCCATATAGGTATATGTGAAAGTGGTGACAGCCCCACAGTACCGCAATGGCCTCTTTCTCAATATGGGAGTACCGTTGTTCAGTGGGAGTTAAAGCGCGAGACGCGTAGGCATTCGGCTTGGTTTCTCCTGTCTGGGCAACTTCGACCAGGATCGCCCCGAGGCCGACTGGGCTGGCGTCAACATATAGTTTCATTGACCATGTGGGGTCGTAGTATGCCATTGTGGTATCGGCTGATAGCGACGTCTTGATCTGTTCGAAAGCCTCCTGGCAGTTGGGGCTCCAGACCCATTTTGTGTTCGATTTAGTGTGTTCCCTGTGTGGCTCGGACATCGTTGCCAGGTTGGGGATGAATTTCCCACAGTAAGTCGCCATCCCCAAGAAGCTGCGTACTTTTGTAGGTGTTGTTGGGGTGAGGCTTCCAACTTTTTGTGGATCGGCTGAGACTCCTGCGCTGTTGAACACATATCCGAAAAAAGTGATTTCTTCCTTCATGAACTCACACTTCTCCTGGTGAATGGTTAACCTTGCGGTCTCTAGCCTGCTAAGTACCATCTCGAGGTGACGCATGTGTTCTTGCCTGTGGCTGGCGTGGATGAGAATGTCATCACTGACATTGAGTACTCCCGGGATGCCCTGTATCACTTCCTGGGTGGACTGGTGGAAGACTTCGGCCGCTGAGGATATGCCAAAGTTCAGTCTTTTGTATCGGCACAAACCCAAGTGTGTGGAGAAGGTCGTAATGTATCTCGAGTCCCGATGCAGTTTTAGCTGATGGTACCCAGCATTGAGGTCAACCTTGGAGAACACCTTTGATCCAGTGAGGTCTGTGATGATTTCGTCAAGCGTGGGGTTGATGTGTCGTTCCCGCTTGACAGCTGCATTGGGGAGGCGCATGTCGATGCAGATTCTCACCTTCCCCGGTTGTTTTGGCTTCTTAGTCACCACCATAGGTGATACCCACAGTGTTGGCCCAGTTACCTCCTCTATGATGCCATGCCAGCTTTCTCAAGTTCACGCAGCTCCTTTTTGACCTGGTCTCTCATATGAAAGGGTGTCCTTCTGTGACGCACCACTCGGGGCTGTACTGATTCATCGATATGGAGTTTGATGAGTTTGCCTTTCAGGCATCCGATGTCTTTGAGGAGGCCTGGGTGCTTGTCAAGGAGGCTGGCAATGTCCGCTGGGTCTGTTATGTTACAGACGAAACGTATTAATTCTAGGTCTTCCGATGCATCCCCACTCAGCAGGCACTCAATGCCCGCGTCGACGATATATACCTTGGATTGAAGTGTTCAGTCGCCTCTGCTGAGAGTTGTCCGAAAGTGCCCTATCACTGTTAGTGGAGTTTTGCACGCGTAGGTGAATAGGAGTGTGTCTGTCCTCTTTAGGACTGGGGGCGGGGACGTAGCTTTTGGAACCTGGTCGCCGGCATAATGTTCACCGATGCCCTAGTATCGATTGTCATTTGTGTCTCTTTGCCTTGTATGGCCACTAGGCATTTCCGTCTTCTTTGCCTTTTTGTCGACCCTGTGACTCTGTGGTCAAGTGCTGAGACTAGGTACACTTTCCTTCCTCTTCTCAGTTGTCTACTTTCTGTCTCTTTTGTTGTGACGCCGTCGCCATCGCCATCACCTTCTTCCTCAGTGGATGAGTTGGCTGTCTCGACGCGGCGGGCATTGGCTTGTTTCTTTTTCCTCTGGGTCCTTTTTTATTGTTGCGGCTGGGGGCGTTGTGCAGGCCCTGATGGTCTGCAGACTCTCGCGTAGTGATCCTTCCGGCCACATGCTCCGCACGTGGTTCCTTGTGCTGGGCAATTTCGCCGTCCATGACGTACGTCTCTGCACCACACACATTCAGCGGGCCCTGGAATCCTCAATTGCCACTGAGGTGAGATGTTTGCGTCATTGGAGTCTTCTCTTGACTGTTGGTGGCTGGCAAATGCGCTATCGTCGGTGTTAGCTGTAGCTTCTGCAGGGTGGTTCTCATGTGTGCCGCCCTCACATGTGATAGTTCCCTTTGACATCCGTATTCAAGGATTCTGGCTAGTGAGATGCCCTTTTCACTCAACTCCATCCTGCGTAACTTTTCCGAGTGCATGCCGTTGATGATCTGGCCTCCGATTTCTTTTTCGACGTTGTTGAACGCACATGAGAGCGCAAGTTTTCTGAGTCTCGTGTGATAGGCGTCGAGCATTTCCTCTTCTAGCTGGATGGTGGTGCAGAAAATGAAAGTTTCGTAGTCCGGGTTTAGTTGTAGCATAAAATGGGCTGTGAGGGCGTCCTTTGCTAGCTGGTAGAAGTCTAAGCCATCTCTGATGACGAGCGAGTTAAAGATGCTTAGGACTTCATCACCCACGTTGAGTAGGAGGTGTGACCTCATTTTCCTGGGCGTTGTGACGTCTTTGCAGTCCATAGCCATTTAACATTTCTGGACCCAAAACAGCCATCGGGGGCCCACAGATGAGGGGCCTGTGTATGGGTCAAAAGGTCCGAATGCCATTGTGGTTCCCCCTTGCAGTCACGGGGACAGTGTTGCGGGCGAGAGATTGGCTGCAATCTTCGATGGCGTGCTAGTCCTGGGTGTGGATAGGCCTGTCGCCATGATGTGCTGACGTATGGACTGTTGTACAGGGCGTGCGCCGAAATGTCCTCACCTCAGGAAGTTTGTTGCTGGCAGTGCGGTGTTGCCTGGTCTGCCTGGAGGTCTGTTGGCTGGCTCCACACATGCATTGGCATCAAGCCTGCATCTATTGTGTAGGCCTTGTGAGAAGCCCGTTGGTGGGTTGAGACAAGAAATAGATGGAAGAAATGGAGAAAAAAAAAATGTAACTTTTTTTCCCGGTGGGGGATGGGCTCCCCACCGGGTTTCCAAAAATGTGTGCTCGTGTTGAGGGCTTATTTGCATTGTTGCTCACGCACGTGGTGTGTTGGAATCCGTTCCTTCGTCGCCAGTTTTCTATCCTCTCCAGCCGGTGCGCCGGCGGAGGAGAGAATGTGTGAGGCCCTCCAGGCTGAGGCCTAGCTGCAGAGCGCAAACAAACAGGCGCACACACACATTGCTCGCCCAGAACTGCCTCCTCGTGGTGGGACGTTTATTACATGCGCCTTACGTCACTGCGTCGTGGGACGTAAGGCGTACACAACAGTCCCCCATGGGACATTAAGCACATGCCTCAGTTTGATTGTGGCGCCTGCAGGAGTAAATCCGAGTTCTCATGGATGTAAATATTTCGCTCCATGTATAATATGCCACCAAATCCAACCTAACCTACACGTAAAATGACCCTTTACCATGACGGGAAACCTGCATAATGTACCGAAACGGACTGCCATTTGTATGCAGTGGAGCCTAGCAGATGGGAGTCATTTCCCCACCCCTTAAATAGATCAAATATATCGGGGCCACCATCCTACCAGAAACTCATTGCACCAATTCTATCACCTCCCCCAGCGAACGATGCGATGTAACGCGTCGTCACTACCTTGCTATACCTTGCTCTGTCCCCAAATTGCATTGTATGAATTCTAGACTGCATTGATAGGCCTCTCCCCCACTAAATACAGGTCTCTCATGGGCTCTGTTCTCAAATTGCATTGTATGAATTCTAGATTGCATTGATAGGCCTCTCTCCCACTATACAGGTCTCACAGGGGCTCTGTTCTCAAATTGCGTTGTATGAATTCTAGACGGCATTGATGGGCCTCTCTCCCGCTATACAGGATTGCATTGTATGATTTTTAGATTGCACTGATAGACCCCTCTCCCAGTATACAGATCTCTCAAGTTTAGCAGGGGCTCTGTTCCCAAGTTGCATTGTATGATATTCAGATTGCATTGATAGGTCTCTGTCTCTCACTCATACAGGATCTCAGATTTAGCAGGGGTTCCATTCCCAAATTGCATTGTTTGATCTTTAGATTGCACTGATAGGCCTCTCTCCCACTATACAGGTCTCTGTTCCCAAATTGCATTGTATGATATTCAGATTGCATTGATGGGTCTCTCTGTCATACAGGACTCTCAGATTTAGCAGGGGTTCCGTTCCCAAATTGCATTGTACAATCTTTAGATTGCACTGATAGGTCTCTTTCCCACTATATAGGTCTCTCAAATTTAGCACGGGCTCTTTTCCCTAATTGCATTGTATGATATTCAGATTGCACTGATAGGCCCCTCTCCCACTATATAGGTCTCTCAGGGGTTCTGATCTCAAATTGCACTGTATGATTTTTAGGTTCCACTGATAGGCCTCTCTCCCACTATACAGTTCTCTGAAATTTAGCAGGGGCGCTGTTCCCAAATAGCATTGTATGATATTCAGATTGCATTGCTAGGTCTCTGTCGTACAGGATCTCAGATTTAGCAGGGGTTCTGTTCCTAAATTGCACTGTATGATATTCAGATTGCATTGATAGGTGTCTCTCGCATACAGGTCTCTCAAATTTAGCCAGGACTCTGTGCCCAAATTGCATTGTATGATCTTTAGATTGCACGGATAGGCCTCTCTCCTACTATACAGGTCTCTCAAATTTAGCAGGCGTTCTGCTCCAAAAAATTGCATTGTAAGGATTACAACACTCCTTAGTGTCCCCCCTACCATACAGGACTATAGAACATAGCTAGACTTAGTCTCAAGCACAAACTTAGCCTTAACCACCTTAACATACACCTAGTGAGGACCAGACCGTGATAGTATAGTTTCAACCACCCTCACCTTTCCGAGAGACCTACATAGACAGCCACTGAACTTTGTACTACACCCCCGACAACTGTATGCCCAGCAGCCCAAAACCCCCCCGACAACGCTCTGAGGACACACAAACCAACCCACCTGAAGAACAGACAGCACAAAAAAAGCACGCAAGCCTACCTACACAAGAAGTAAATCAAGTACTCCCACCACAAGACACCACAGCCAACCACTCAACCGGCACCTCCGCAAAGAGCACCAAAATGCCCAGCACCAGGGAGGGACGCCGAGAAAGGGCACGAGACAAGGCCACACAGGACCCAGACGCACAAACCCAACCTACCACCAAAGCAACAACCGAAAATAGAGGAAACACAACACCAAAAACCGAAACAACCAGAACAATCTTCCAAAATGAAAAATCCTTATATCTCACACCTTACATCGCAACAACCCCTGAACCAGGATACCCCAATGACACAGAGACATCAAGACACACAAAGAACAGCCCGAGACAACCAGGAAAAAGACGGGAGCACCCAAGAAGTGTGGATATACGCCGACCCCATCACCCCATACATCACAAGAACAGGAGGACACACTCAACACCCACGCCACACTCAACAAAATGAGGACAAAGGTCTAACATCCAAAACCCCAAACATCAACCTAACTGACCAATTCTACGAAGAACAAGCCCCCACGGACCTTCACCTAACCGGCAAAAATAGAGGAGCACCGTTATTGAACGGGCAAGCTTTCAATGTAGCAGACCGCGTCAATGAAGATGCAGCCTTCATTGATCCTCATCCGCCACCCTACAATGAAGATGCCGCCTTCGCTGATCCTCATCCACCCCCAATCAACGGCAATAACAATGCACCGCAACCACAAACCAAAACAAGGAACAACTAACAAGCAAAACCACACCAAAAAGATCCACTGCAACGTCAGCAATGCAAGGTCAATGTCCAAACGTGCCACCGAAATAAACGATCTGCTCTGCGACGGAGGGATCGACATCCTGTTAGTAACAGAAACATGGCTAGACGACAACTACAAGATCACCTCAACAACTGCCTGCCTGAAGACTTCAAATGCGTCCAAGCAAATAGAAAAACCAAAAGAGGGGGGTGGGCTGGCAATCATTCACAAGGAACACCTGGATATCAAATTGGAAGACCCACTAAACTTCCATAAATGTGAATCCCTAATCATATGTCTAACAGTAAGCCCCAAAACAAACCTGAAATTCATACTATTATATAGACCACCAACCTATGATGCAACCTTCGTAGACGCCTTCACAGAAGCACTCACCTTCCTAGCCATCAAACACAATCACCTGATAGTCCTCAGAGATTTCAAAATCTGGTTTGAAGAAGAAACTACGACCACACAAAAATTGCTAACCAGCCAACTAGCACCAATGAACCTGCAACAACTAGTCAAAGGAGCAACCCACTTGGCAGGGCATACACTTGACGCAATCTTTGGAAACAAACTACTCCTCACCATGGCACCCCCAATTCAAATACCCTGGAGCGACCATCTCATCATCCCCTTTGTAATCAAAATGACCGCCCCAACAAACATTCAACCGGACAAAACACCAAACACCATGAAAAGAAATTGGAGAACCATCAAAAACTCCAACTTAATTGAAGTCCTGGAGCTTAGCAAACCACACCCAACATTCATGGAAGGTGACCTTGACATAAAATTAGCCCTGCTGCATTCCTGGGTTATAACTACTATAGACAACATCGCCAAAGAAAAACCCTTCACTCCTTCTCATAAACGGGCAATGGCAAAATGGTTCACCCCACTAATTAGCACCATGAAAAGGAAAAACTGAAGACTAGAACTTGACTGGAGAAAACAAAACGACAATGCAAACAAACTAAAATTCCTACAACACAACCGCGCATACAAAAAGGAAATACAAAATGCAAAGAGGAAACACTACGACAACCAAATCTTCGAAGCACCAAACACCCAAAAAGAACTCTTCAAAATCATAAACGAAATCAAAAACCTCTGCGGGATGTAACAACACACCTACTCCGTCCACGAAACTCTGCAATGACCTTGCAGACCACTTCAAAAACAAAATCACCAGCATCCAACAAACCATACAAAGCAGACTGCTTGATCGGACCACGATCCCCACCTACACCCAGGAGTAACACCCACACAAACTACGAGGCTTTCCAGAAATATCAGTGGATACATTCATCAAACTGTTGAATGAAAGCAATAACTCAGGGTATCCTGAAGACCCCTGCCCACCAGACATATACAAATTGATTCTCAAACAAGGAACCCCCTGGAATATCACAAGAATGTCCTCAGACTTTCCATCATAACTGGGAAAGTACCACAAGCCTTAAAAAATGCATACATCAGGCCACTACTCAACGATACAGCGGGAAACGTAGAGGACCTCTCCAACTACAGACCCATCTCCAACATCCCGTACACAGCCAAACTGCTTGAAACGTATATATACAAAACGACCCAAGACTTCATAGAAGAGCACGGCTTACTAGACCAGGCACAAGTTGGCTTCAGACCAATGAGAGGAACGGAATCAGCTCTACTCTCAATATGGGACGATTTAAAAATGAACGCAGACTCGGACACCGCCTTGATACTCCTAGACCTATCAACAGCATTCGACACAGTTAACCACGACACCCTCATAACGAGATTAGAAGGACTGGAAATAACAGACACCGCCTTACTATGGATCAAATCTTTCCTAACAAACAGAACGGAAACCGAATGGATGAAACCCTTCAAATCTAGCCCGAGAGATTCCACCTGTGGAGTACCACAAGGATCCTCCTTCTTCCCGTTACTGTTCAACATCCACCTGTATCTATCTACTTATCAGAATCATCAAAAGCCACGGCCTCACCTGCTACAACTACACCGATGATACACAAATAATCTTCAAAATACAAGACAACCCGGAATTAAACTCAACGCTAGAAAACTGCCTCTGCGATGTATTCCACTGGATCAACTCCATCTGCTTCAAAATGAACCCAGGCAAAACAGAAATAATGATCGTCACAGAAAATGGAGGAGAAAACCACTTCATCCCTTGGCCAAGGGAACTCGGGACAACCCCAGCACCCTCGCCGATTGTAAAAAACCTGGGGATCCTGATGGACAATAATCTAACGCAAGAGCCACTAGTAAACGCCCTTCTCAAGGAAAACCTCTTCCTCCTGCGAGCGGCAAACAAAACAACTACCACCATCGCCCTAGTCATGTCCCGAGTAGACTACGCCAACAGCCTATACTTAGGCATGTTGGAATGACTTTAAAAAAAACTACAAGGCATTCAAAACGCAGCAGCCAGAATGCTTCTGAAACTACCCCGAAGAGAACACACCACACCAGCGCTGAAAACACTACATTGGCTACCAATAAAGCAACATATAAAATTCAAAACAATGTGCATCACGCACAGAGCAGTACACAATGAAGGTGCCGAGTTCCTGAGAGACAAACTGCGTCTACATCAACCCACAAGAACGCTTAGATCAAGCATTGACATCTGCCTGGAACCAAAACCCTACAACAAAAGAAAACTTGGGGGATCCTCCTTCTCTCACCAAGCCCCGAAAACCTGGAACGACCTTCCAAAGTACATGCGTAGCACTAGAAACCACCTACTATTCAGGAAACTACTCAAAACCTGGCTCTTCACAACATAACTAGAAAGACCAGCCACAGGGGCACGCACACAACTAAAACATCGATGAACGGAGAGCGCGACCCGGATCCACACCAAGCAATCAATGGGAAAAACCCTCAGGAAAATATCCCACGACATACTAAACGACTTACCGGGAGACAGCCGCAATAAGACCAAAGACTGTATACATAGCAAGACAAAGACAGAAACACTAGGACGAATCATCAAGAGGACCATGACATTAAACTACAGCCTTTCCCAACAGACCTAAGGACAACAGATAGAGAGGGGAATGAAGCACTACACCACAAGCCCCAATCCAGTGGGTGAGAAACAGAATGTTTCATCATTACACACTGTCCATCAACTACACAACAGGAAGCACTATGCCCCATCACACAAACTACAACTAAACAGCCCCAAGGATGTTCACCCCACAGAAACCAAAGAACCAACGGAAAGAGAGTCATGACAGGTGGAAACGAACGACCGAATACACAGGCTCACCAAGACGGAAGCACTAGAATGCCACACAAACACCACTCCGACCCTGAACCATTCAAAAGCTCAACTGACCAGTGTCACGCTAGATAACAAGAGAATAGATATTACCATCCCAGTCCCACACCTGAAGAAAATCAAATCCTAACAATACTCACTATGAAACAGTGGGATCAGCGCAGCACCAACAAAGCGAGCCTGCCCACGAGGAACCAGCATCAACCCAACCCACAGGGATACAACTCTAATGGAATCAGAAGTACCTGAATCAGGATACAGTCCGACTAACCCAGCCGTCAATCTTCTGCATACTTAAACCACACAAAGCCACACAACCATCTCTCTCCCAGCAACCCGCACGCACTTCACCACACTGTATCAACAACACATAATCATCACCTACAGCACTCGAGGTCTCGTCCGATCCGAAACTAGCACCAAAGCCCAGCACTCGTGTATACAGGGTTGAAGCTGCCAACAGCACATCACTTCTCCCACTCTACCACTCCCCTCCTCCCAACTAACCCTACCCGTCCTTCCTGTTTACAGAGACGCCAGAGTGCCTGGGGACCAATTCCGTTGGTGACGGTGCGCTACATAAGTACCTTTAACATAACATATGCTCCTTATAAATGCGTGAAATGAAATCCTGGCTAATTGAGTCAATACATTTTCGTATGATAAACACATTTAAGACACGAGTCCTAGCAGGCCTTGCGTCCTTATGATGCTGTGTCCGCCTTAAAATTACACAGTTATTCAATGTGGTCCTTTTTACATACACACATTTTTGCAATTGCGCGACCCCAGCAACCATATACATTTTCCTTCACACGATCCTTCCAGTCAATCCATTAAAATCGGTATTTCCTAACCCACTTCCGGGTTGGAACCTCCGTTGCTCGGCGTTGTCCTGCTTCGAAGACGAGCACGTTGCCACTGAGCTATACTACCTGCAATCTAAATTCCCGCCCACCTCCAGCGCAGCAGCACGCATTTTTGGCGGATCCGGGTAATGTAAACTGCCCCCTGCTCTTTACAACCGCCCCACTATTTAAATTAAATATATCACTTTCCAAAAACCACAAGGCAGTCCGCCATACCGGCGGCAAATATCCCTGCAAATAAACCGGCACATTTCGCAAGCCATTCCAGAAATTGCAGCGCACAATAAAAATGCACAAAATAATTATCGTGGTGGGGATCCGAATCTAGCCTTTCCGCCCCAAAGCCAGTTTTACATAGCACTGTGCTATTTCAGAGATAATGCATTTTCCATTTTCCCACACCAAATATGCCATGGGAAAAGCTGCCGATAAACGTGCCTCACCCATTTCAACAATAAATTACGTAACATCTTTAACTCGCATTATCCCTCTTTAAAAATGCACCATAAATAACCGTACTACAAACGTGTGGCACCAGCAGGCTACTCGTCATGAAATAAGTCGCCCTAAAAAAGTGTGTCTAAGCTGCAGGCCCGTTGAAATCGAATTTCGACTTTCCCGTTTACCATACATACTCTTTTTAGCCCTGAAATAAAGGTCCTGAGCCCAGACCTGCGGAGCGCATGTCTACCTAACTCACAACGTACTTAAAACAGTGGTCGAAGTGAACGAAAAGAAGTAGTGGAACTATGTTCCCTACTCGTCTGCCCAGCTCCCCACAAACCCCATCCCTGCGCCCCCTCCCACACACAATCCAAACCCTCAAACAAACACACCTGCTATTTATGGTAATGTTCAGTGCAGTGCACTGAAGTGCAAGCTTCAACTTCTTCCTACACTTTTATTTGAAAACGAAACCATTCCAGAACGGTTTCTTTTAAAATAAAAGTATAGGAACAGCGAAACTTAAAAACAAAAAGTATGGGAGCACCGCTCCCGCCCATTTCCACCTCTTAAAAGCGAACATTGTACCCTTTTTTCATGAATGCTGGGTGCTGGTGTGCATCCCGAGCGGCTGGGGCCTTTGCACCATGATACTACCCGCTTTATACTTAATTTAACCTTTGTGAACCATACATTCGTAATATGATCATAACCCAGCTGCATTGCAACCGCATGATCACATAAAAACATTTCCCTATACCGTTGCCCCAGATGGTGTGGCAACTGGCAGGCACGCAAAATGCATGAAATCGGCCCCCCAATCACGTCGCACGGACATCGTTAAAAACATCTGAAAATGCAAATTAAAGAGCAACCTTATCTAAACATGCAGTGTGTGATGGGCGGGCCCGTGCCTTAGGCCACCCCATACTAGCACACTCATGCATACACTTGCAGACACAATGATACACACGTCCGTACGTTCCAGGGTCCGGCGGCAACTGCCGCACGGACCGTCTTTATTACACGGGCGCATGCGTGGCCCGGAACGAGGCTCGCGCATGCGCGCCTTGGTGAAAGATCAACTTCCCTCCTTTTCTTTAAAGATAAAACAACTGGTACAGAACCTGAACATGACAACTGTAAACGGACCAAACGTGGGTCGCTGACCTGACTCGGGCATCGGCTCTGTCTCCTGAGTCCAGGACGTAGCCCTTGAGGGGAACAGGCAGTTTGCGACCGTGTCGCACGGGATACCGGCTGCTACTCCGTGGGGTCGGCAGCAGTGTATCTGCCCGTGGCGGCAAGGCGATGGGCATGGCCACGACTGGGTTCTTGGCCGTTGCCTCTGGTGGGGTAAGATCTTCCGGCTGTTCCTCCTGGCGTTGGACGTCCACTTTCTTGAAGAACGATCGGTTGCGTGTGACGGTCCCCCTTTCGCTGGCCACGGTTACCATTGTTCCCTTGACGTGCATAACTGTCCACGGTTTGGGCTCATAGGGGAGCGACAGTTTGCCTTCGGGTTGACGGGTCCGCACAAGCACTGAATCACCTACGGCAATCTCCTTTTCTTGCAGACCTCTCCTCGCGCTCTCCCCCTGGTTGCGTGCGGCTCTCTCCTCTCGGACCTTGTCGTTGTCAATAACCCCGGGATCACTACCCTCCACCTCTGGTATTAGGCCTCTCGGGCAGCGCCCAAACAATGCTTCGGCCGGGGCAACTCCAGTCGACTGTTGGGGTGTGGTGCGGTATTCACGAAGAAACTCAACCAGTTTCTTCTTCAGATCACCACCTCCATTGGCCGATATTCTGAATACCTGGTTAAGAGTCCTCATGAGTCTTTCGGCTTCCCCATTTGCACGAGGCCAGTGGGGTGACACCTTCCGGTGCTGGATCCCTTTCTCCCTCAAGTACTGCGCAAACAGGCTCCCTGTGAACGGTGGCCCATTGTCCGAGCACAGTATCTCTGGGAAGCCATGCGTCTCGAACATCTTGTCCAGGGCCATAATGGTGTGGTCGCTTGCTGTTGACTCCACTACTTCCACCTCCGGATACCTCGACCACTGGTCGACTACGGCCAAAAAGTACATACCCCTCCCGGTAGACCCAAAGTCAGTATGGACTGTGCCCCACGGTCTCTCACTTCTTTCCATGGAGCTGATAGGTGGAGCTCTTTCCAGGGGGCTCGCCGCTTGGCATGGCAGGCACCTCCTCACGTGCATCTCCACAATGCTTTCTAGATCCGGGAACCACACTTTGGGGCTCAACCGCGCCTTCGTGACCCCCTGATGACCTGTGTGGGCCAGATCCAGTATGCGGCCCTCAGAGAATGGGGAATGACAATCTGTCAACCACGCAGCAGCAGCCCATCGTCCGAGATCGAAAGCTCATCCTTTAATCTCCAGAGGGCTTGGAGGTCTCTCTGAGTCCTGACATCTCTCCTAGTGTTGTTCTGGAGCACCTCTTTCCAATCTCCACTCTGGATCGTGGTCTGTATGATTTTAAACACTTCGTCGATTAATGATTCTTCGGCCACTGTTTCCCTCGACAGTGCCACCCGCATTGCGCGCTCCACAATGTTGTGAACAAACTCCTGGCACTCAATCAGCTCACTGGGCCCCTGACCTCTCTCATAGTTCGGGTGGCGGGACAGGTAATCCGCCGGATTGTTCGTCCCGGGCCTGTACACTAGCTTGACGCCAAACTCTATGAGTGCAAGCATCCAGCGCTCGATCCGCGGTGGGGGCTTTGATGATATGCCCGCTAGGATGGGCAGGAGTGGCTTGTGGTCAGTCACAACTGTTACTGGTTTTCTGAGGATGTACAGGCGAAAATGCCGGCAGACCCACAGGATCGCCAACGCCTCCCTCTCGATCTGCGAGTAGCATCTTTCGGTGTCTGTGAGGGCCTTGCTCGCGTAGGCAATGGGGCGCATATCTCCTCTGGCGTCTGATTGCATGAGAATGGCGCCCAGTCCCACCGGGCTGGCATCTACAATAATTTCCGATTCTGCGGTGGGGTCCAAATACGTCATCGTGTCGCGATCAGAGAGAGCCCTCTTGATCTTCAGGAAAGCTTCCTGTTCTCTCTTGTCCCATACCCATGTGGCGTCATTTTTTGTCAAAGCACGAAGAGGTTCGGACAGGGACGCAAGGCCTTTGATGAAGCGTCCGCAGTAATTAACCATCCCCAAAAAACTGTGCACCTCAGTGGGGGACTGGGGCGCCGCTGCCTCTCGGATGTCCTTGATTTTCTCGGGATCTGGCGATACACTGGTGGCATGGAAGATGAACCCAAATAACCCAATGCGGTCCTTTCCCTCGATGCAGGGTGAGGCCCAGTTCTTTCAGCCTGTGCAAGGTGGACTCCAATCTCTTCATATGCTCGACCTGGGACTCAGCAAAAACCAGAATGTCATCACTCATATTGAGTACCCCTTTGAGACCAGCTAGCGCTCCCCTAATGGCATTTTGGAAAACTTCCACCGCGGAAGAGATACCAAAACTGAAGCGTTTATACTGATCGAGGCCCTCATGAGTTGTAAAGGTTGTAATGTATCACGAGTCTGGATGGAGCTCTAGCTGGTGATACCCAGACCTCAGATCCAACTTGGAGAACACCTTGGCCTCCTGCAGTTCTCCCACGATATCGTCCAGCGTAGGTGTTATGTGCCTTTCCCTTTTGATAGCAGCATTCGGGAGACGCATGTCCACGCAGATGCGGACGGCACCTGGCTGTTTAGGTTTCGGTGCCACCACGATAGGCGAGACGCAAGGCGTCGGCCCTTCAACCCTCTCAATGATGTCCATCTCGATGAGTAGTTGTAGTTCCTTCTCCACCTGCTCCTGGAGGTGAAAGGGAATGCGTCAATGTTTTAGTGCCGTGGGCTGAATGGTGTTGTCGATGTGTAGGCGCACCGGGGGAGCCTTCAGTTTGCCCACTCCCTGAAAGATGCTGGAGAATTCGTCCAGGAGTTGATCCACATCCACCTGGTACACCTCAAGGGCAAAGTGCACAATGTCCAGCGCCTCTGACGCAGCAAAGCTTAGCAGCGAGTGCGGGCTGACGTCGGTGACAAATCTTGCTTTGATAGTTCTGGTCCCCCGAGATACGGGCGCCACGAACACCCCTTGAATGGGCAACGGTATGTCACCCCCAAAAGTGAATATATTGGCCTTCGATACGTCTAGCGGAGGCGGGCCTGGGATGGCCTTATAGTGCTCGGTGGCAAGTACACACACGGAGTCCCCTGTGTCGATCAGTACCTTCGTGGGGGCACCCTGAATGTCCACAACGCATGTAGGTTGACGCCTTTTCTGTGTCCCATTCGCCAAATTGGAAATGAAGATTTCTTCCTCCTCTTCCTCTGCGATGTTGAGCCTTTGAGTGTCCTGCTCCAGTGTTGCGATGCTCCGTTATCTCCTGAAGCCACCACTGCTTGCCCTCGCCGGCCCCCGGTGTGTGGTTAACGGAGCAGCTGCGCAACATATCCTGGCATAGTGACCAGGAGTGTTGCACCTCCCGCTGCTCTGGCCTTGGCCGGACAGTCCTCAGAGTGGGGCAGATCATACCCACAGTATTGGCATATAGTTGAAGTCCCATGAGCAGGTGCCGCCTCCTGTCTCTTCTGGCTCCAACGTGACTTTGATGTGGCCTGCCTCCCCACCGCAAACGCTTCTTCACATTTGCCCGGGCGCACTGCGGCATCCATCTTCGTACCTCTCGCCTCGGCAAGCTCAAACACCCTGCCGCTGTCGAGTATTTGTGTTAGGGATATACCTGGCTCCCGCAAAATCTGTCTACGTAGCTTGCCGGAACTGCAACCATGGATCACCTGATTGCGAATCATATCTTCTGTATTGTCCCACCTGCAGGTGCTTGCCAACTGCCTCAGACATGCGCAGAACTGGTCAAGAGATTCATCCTCATGCTGCTTCTCCCCGCACAGGAGGAATCTATCATAGTCCACGTTGGATAACGGAATAAAATGATTATGGAGCGCCGTCTTGACAGTTGCATACGTCACTACCTGCAGGTTCAGGGATTCATATATGCGAAGAACTCCGTGCCCACAGAATAGAGCAGCGTGGCCCTCTTTGCCTCATCGTCGGTCTTCCATGTTGCTGTGAAAAACATTTCCAATTTCTTGATCCACAGGAGCCATTTCGGGCCCAATTTTGAAGGTGGGCCCGAGGTGTCAAATTCTTGCATTGGCTGCAGCGAGCCATGGTGCCGACTTTGTGCTCTTGCTGGCGCGGTTGCCTCTCCGTCACTGTCCGTCATTTTCACAGGTCGCACAGGCACCTCCCTCTATCCTGGAGGCCGCAAACCTGACTTCACACAAACACACACGTACCTTGTAGCGTGTGCTGCAATGTCCAGTAGTGCACCTGCCTTGGTACTTGTCCCTGGCAATGTCTTCTAGCTTGAAAAAGGCTTTCCAGCATTCTTCCGTGATAAAACTTCTTGGCCAGTCAATTCTGTGGTCCTCCAACTGGAGAACCACAGGAGTTCCAAAAAGTGAAGCTTGTTGTCTTCTTCAGCACGTGGGCAGCACACGAGCACCCTCTCAGGCCGCTACTGCCTCCCACGTGAAAATGCAAATGGCCGCCATCACTCTCGTCGGGTCCGTAATGTGTTGGAGAAGAAAACTGCTATGAACAGGCTTGCGCGTGTCAAAATGCCTTCCTCTCCACAATCCGTCCTCGGCGCCAATGTGATGGGCGGGCCCGTGCCTCGGGCCGCCCCGTACTAGCACATGCATGCATACACTCGCAGACACAATGATACACACGTCCGTATGTTCCAGGGTCCCGGCGGCAACTGCTGCACGGACTGTCTTTATTACACAGGCGCATGCGTGGCCCGGAACGAGGCTCGCGCATGCGCGCCGTGGTGAAAGACGTAACACAATGCACACAGTGCGAAAGAGCAGGCAATCATAAGTGTGGAGTATTTATATCCGTCCTCCGGTGGCTGGCAGGGAGGTCGGAGTAAATGAGGGATGCATATTCCCCGTTCCCGTGCTCGCAGCGTGTAGCTAAAATAAGACACTTCAGGCTGCTGGCTTGCTATCACTGGGCTCCCCCTTTTCTGGGCATTCCCCACTTTATTTCCTTCCGTGGTCCCTTGTCACGTGAGGCGGGCTCCCCCTCGCTCATGTAACTCGGGATCATGGTGTACACCACACTCCTCCCAAACTTGGTTCTTTTCTAACACACTGTTCTGACAATGTCTCATTTCTGATCAGGGTCTCTGTTTACCATATCACTCGTTGGCGGTCTTCTGTGATGGATTCCATGTATGATGTACCCTTGTAGTCTTACTGATGTCTGGGGTTTTTCTCAAAGTCCATACTCGGTGTTCGTTCTTCCCAGCGGTCCTGCTTCGCTCTGGGGTGGTTCCTGATCTCTGCAGACATTGGGTGACACAGGGGTGTCCTCTGGCCAGGGCCCAGGGCATGCGTCATTGATATCGGGCGGTTCGCTGTGTCATTCGGGCGTGTTCCCTCTTTCGCTCTCCAGGCCGGTCTGTTCCTTCCATAGTTTTGGGGGTACCTTCCGGAAGTGCGATATGTTCCTGGTTCCTATTTCTTGCCCTATGGTGGCAGTGACCATGCTATGGTTGGAGTAAAGTACAGTCTAGGGGCTCGAATTGTAGGATAGGGTCATCTTCTTTGGGGGCTCACTGTTTCTTACCAGCACCGTGTCTCCTGTATGTAGTTCTCAGTGTTGGGCTCTTCGGGTTTGGCTCTCCTTGTTATTCCGTTGTTCTCTCCTTTCTTCAAAGACTTCGGTGTCTGGCTCGGGAGCTATCCAGCGGGGGTGAATTGGGAGTTCTGTCTGGATGGGCACTCCGAACATCAGGGCTGCTGGACTGATTCTTGTGGAGGTGTGTGTTGTGTCTGCCTGTGGGAGCGAAGGAACCGGTATACTGCCGGTAGCCAGGATCGTTGTTGGTCCTTCGCAATCCTTATCGTTTTGTTGAGGGATCCCAGAAATCTTTCAGTGTCCCCGTTTGCCTGCGGCCAGCATGGGGTGATCCTTTGATGTTTGATGTTCAGGTTGTTCAGGAAATGTTTCAGCTCACGGCTGTTGAATGGAGGCCCATTGTTGCTCTTTATCTTGCGTGGTATCCCATGTATGGCAAATACTTTTTCTAGGGCTGCGATGAGCCATGATGCGTTTGTGGATGTGACATGCTTGACTTGTGGGTATCTGCTGAACTCATCGATCGGGACAAGTAGATATCCTTCCCCTGCAATGGTACAGAAGCCGACACTGACTGATTCCCACCTCGTGTTGCTTCTGGGTGCGCTCATGATTGGTTCCGGCGCCATTTGCCTCTGCGTGGACTGACACGCTGCACATGTTTCGATTCATTCTGTTACCCTGCTTTGTATCTTCGGCATCCACACCCTGGACTTGAGGTAGGCTTGGGTCTTTATTATGCTTTGGTGGCCCTCGTGGACTAACCGCAGGGCCCTCTCTTCTAGGGCTTCTGGTAGCACGATTCAGTGTCCCTTTAGAATGAGTCCATCATCCGATACTTTGACTTTGTGCCGGATCCCGAACAGGGCATGCAACTTCTCTTGTGCTGTTGTTGTAAGGAGGGCAACTGCTGATAGGAGGTTTTTCCAGTCTCCTGACTGATTGGTTTGTTTTGTGCGCTGCAGACAGCAGTTTGTCGCAGTTTCCTCTGCGATTTCTTGTAGTGACATTGCTTTTGGCTTGGCACAGTCGACCACTTGGCATACGTGTTCTTCTGTCTCTACTGCATGTTATTTTTCTTGCTTGCTGGCTGCCTGGGGATGGCGAGACAGGTAGTCTGCGGGGTTGTCTGCGCCTGCCCTGTATGCTACTTCAATGTTGAACGGTTGCAGCTGTACCATCCATTTCTCTAAGCGTGCAGGGGGATGAGGAGCTGACCCTTTGAAATGGGCACCAGGGTCTGTGGTCTGTAAAGACTCTTTCTGGTTGTCCAAGAAGGTAAATATTGTCAAGGCTTCTTTTTCTATGTGGGCATAGTTCTGTCCTGTTGCGTGCTTGGCTGGCAAAAGTGACTGGGTACACTGTTCCTTCCTGGTCGGTACGGCCCCGAGGCTCACTGAGCTAGTGTCTACTAGCAGTTCTGTGATGCGGTTGGTGTTCAAGAACGCCATCTTGGTGGAGCTCGATAAAGAGTCTTTTATTTTCTGGGAGACTTGTTGGTGTTGTTCGGTTCACTCTCATGGCGTTTCCATTTGAGTCAGTTTCCTCAGCGTGGCGGCAATGGTTGCCAGGTCTGGTATGAACTTGGCACAGTAAGTGGATATTCCCATGAAGCTTTGGACTTCTGACGCTGATGTTGGGGCTTTGGCTTCCTTGATGTCGGACACCTTGGCGGAGTCGGGTGATACCCCTTCTGCGTTAAACACGTAGCTGAAGAAACTTAGTTCACTCTTGCCGAACTCACATTTTTCAGCCTGCATGGTTAGGCTGGAATCTTCTAAGCATTTCAGGACGGCAGCTAGCCGATCAGGGTGTTCTTCCGCAATTGTTCCTTAGACGAGGATATCGTCACTGATGTTCGTGGTGCCTGTTAAGCCGTTCAGTACTCTTCTTATCTCGTTCTGAAATACCTCTGTGGCTGAGGATATCCAAAGTTCAATCTTTTGTACCTCCAGAGGCCTAGGTGAGATGAGAATGTTGTTTATGTAGCGTGAGTCTCGGGCCCTGCGTATCTCGTGGTAGCCGGAGCGCAGGTCTAGTTTGCTGAATATTCTGGCTCCGGTCAGGTACACAATTAGTTCATCAATGGTGGGGGTCACGTGGCGCTCTCGCCCAATTGCTACGTTAGGCAGCCGCATGTCGATGCAGATCCTTACTGCATTAGGTTGCTGTGGTTTCTGGGCAACGACCATGAGGGATGCCCCCGGTGTTGGGCTGGATATTTTTTCAATGATGCTTTGTTCTTCCAGTTTCGCTAGTTCCTTTTCTACCGCTTCACGCATATGTAAGGGTACTCAGCAGTGTCTCACCGCTTTTGCCTCGATCGTGGGGGCGATCTGTAGTTTGACTGTTCGTCCTTTGAGGCATCCTATTCCTTGGAAGACCCTCTTGTGCTTGGCCAGGAAGTTGTCGATGTCGGATGTTTCAACGTTGAATGCAAAATTCACGAGCTTGAGCTTTTCTGCGGTTCGGCAGCTCAGTAGTGTCTCTAGATCTGCATCAACTACGTATGCTGGCTCTCCATGTCGTTCCGTTATGTGACAAGTCAGAGTGGAATGATCCCGCCACAGGCAGCAGCTTTTTGCATCCGTATGTGACAAGTTGTACTCCTGTGTCCCTGAGTTGGGGCCTTGGTTCGATCCTCTTGAATTTTAACAGGGGAGCTTTGCGCCTCCCTTTTTTATCTGCGGTTTGAGGTCCCTGGTTGTTCTGTCTCTCTTGGGGGGGTGGGGGGGGTTGATGCATACCACTGCAAAGTGAAGTGGTTTAGTCTCTTGCATTTCCTGCAGATTACTCCCAGCGCTGGGCATGGTTCTCCTTTGTGCCAGGGTCCCCCACACCATTTACAGATTTCTCCCCTTGGCACAGTGTTTTTGGGTTGTCCTCTTTCAGGCCTGCCCCTGACTGCTGCAATGTCTTCCTCTTTTTGGATGTTGAGTGGTAGGCGTTGCATGTTGGCCTCCATGGCGGCTACTTGGTCGTCTGTGCGTTCTCTCAACCTGCCCATGGCTAGGATCCGGTCAAATGGAATGTTCTTTTCTGACAAAACTGCTCGGCGCAGTTTGTCAGACGACAGACCATGAATGATTTGCATGCGAACAGCGAATACTTTGTCTGGGAATTCCCAACCCAGTACCATTTCTCTGAGTCGTGCATGGAAGCCATTGATAGTTTCCCTGGTGCTTTGACTAGTCATGCAAAACTGAAAGTGTTCATAATCTGGATTCAGTTTAGGCTTGAATCTCTTGTTCAGAGCTTACTTCACTGCAGCGTAATCATCTATTGAACCCCTGTTTGGTAGTGTGTTGAATAGGCAGAAGGCTAGGGCGCAAATGTTCAGCAGCAGCAATTTGCGTCGTTTCTTTTCTGTCTGTATCTCTCTAGCTTGCATGTGGAGCTTGAATTGTTGAATACATATCCCCACCTAAGGGCTGCTCCTGTGGCATATGGATCAATGGCCTCATTAATGTAGTTTGTGTGGGATACGGGCCTTCTGTCACTAGGAATTGGCATCTATGGGCATCTGCTGCTGCCCTCCCTGGTGGGGCTGTTCTGGGGGCTTGCCATGCTTTACTTTAAAAAATATTTTTAAAATTCAGGATTGCAGGCTAAGCAGTTCTCGTGGGGGTGCCTCCCTCCTTGGGTCTCACCTTGCAGTGTTCTTGTGTTGGTTGTTTTCCTTGCTCTCACATGCTCCCTCTAGAGAATGTAATGACTTTTGCTGGCGTTAGGAGGCTGAGTTGTGGGGGCGTGGCACACACGCGGTTGTTCTCTGCTCTTCGTCACCAGTGTGGAGTGTTTATATCCGATCTCCGGTGGGTGGCAGGGAGGTCGGAGTAAATGAGGGATGAATATTCCGTGTTCTCGCGCTTGCAGCATGGAGCTAAAATTGGACATGTCAGGCTGCTGGCTTGCTATCACTTGGCTCCTCCCTTTCTGGGCATCCCCTACTTTATTTTCTTCTGTGGTCTCTTGTCACGTGAGGCAGGCTTCACCTCGCTCACATGACTCTGGATCACGTGTGTACACCACAGTAAGGATAAATTAGTCCAATGCGACGCACATCGACCACTCGGAACTCTAGTTTAAAGGCTTGTGCATGCCCCTGCATTGGGAACCCCAAAGAAAAAGTATTGCATTTCCTATTAGGGCACAGAGCGCCAGAACGAAAATCCCATGTCTCTCTCCCCCAGAGTGCACAACAAACCCATAAACCACCACCCAACCCCCAATGGCTTTAATTCAACATCAAAAACTTGCGGCATAATCACACAATGAAAACATTGCTGCTCAGCGGCAGTTTTTAATGAAAACAGTTGAAATGTGGCTTGCGGGCAGGGATTGGGGGACCAAAGCATTTGCACTCCAAACACGGCACGGCGGCCTGTGAAAAACAAAACAGTTGGTTTTCACAACTTAATACATTACATAAGCGGCGCTGCTGGAGTCACCATCAAATACGTTCTAAACCGCTTGTGGTCCCAAATGTAGGCTTACCACACCAAAAATAAAGCACTAGTAGTTAAGCGACCGTTGCTACAACAGCATCTCAAACCCTTGCGGCACAGCGGCTTTGAGGGGAACAAAGAAAACACTACAGTAATGCACACCGCTCTGCTCGGCCGTCCTTCCTATTTAACTATCCTGGGCCATGAAAAAATGAGGACTTGACCTGCTTACTGTCGGACTGGTCCAACCACATATTTATCTCGCGGACAATACATTCCCCCGACACTATTACTGTGACGACCTCGACGGGAACCCAAAGAATCTCCTTGACACAAGGGGCCTCATCACGAGTTGGGCTGTAGCCCTTAAATGCGGTGGTAACGGTATTACAGCCGCATTTAAGGGCTGGCCCTATCACGAGTTGGGTGCTAAATGGGCTGTTTTACCTCTAGCCTTTCTCTGGAGGTGAAAATCCCCTGTTTTCGGCTGTATTACCGCCGGCTGTATTAGCCCGCATAATTAGCGCTGAAAATACCCCATTGAATCCAATGGACCCAATGGGGAATGGGGATTTACCGTTGACACCCAACTCGTGATCTGGCGGTAATACAGCCGGACCGGTCAGTGCTAGGGCTATTACAGTCGGCGGTATTACAGCCGGGAATACAGCCCAACTCGTGATGAGGCCCAAGATAACTTCAAGTGGCAGGGGCTGCAGGAAAAAAGTGAACGATCCTGTGCAGCCCCCCGCCTTATGAGCGTTCCCCAGGGCTTGAGGCCGATGTGTCAGCCCTGGGAACGTCCACTTCCTCCTATTTGAGGGGGGGGGGGGGAGAAGGATGTGAGGTGATGGCTGACCCCGGGGCGGGGGGGGTGAGCCAGAGGGGCTGCCTGCTATGTAGGCTGCCCCTCTAGCATCCCCGCTGGGAGCAGGCCAGCCTCTGAACGCTGGTTCCCTCCTCCACTTCCATTATTCGACTACTCTCCTTATCAATACATTGCTGCATAAGGTCGACCTTGTATGCCAGAGTGTCTAATTTGCTGTTCACCGACTAAAATCCTTCCTTCAATTGGGAGATGATCAGGGACAGGTCAGGTGCTGCTGCGTCCTTCGGAGAGGCAGAGGGCTCCCTCGTACCTTATCCTGGCCTCCGATGGGTATGTGCGGCTACCACTAGCACTGCTGTGAAGTTTATGCAGGTGCTACTGTGAGATTTGCGGCCAAAGTTGCGCTGCCCACGTCTCTTATTGCCCTTAACCATGGGGGCCTGTTTCCTGAAGCAGCCGGGCCTGCGGGGCATCGGAGGTGCACCAAACCTCCCAGGCAGCTTGTGAGGGAAGGCCACAGCCACCGGCCACAGAGCACTTGCAATTCTATGTGTAGGAAGCAGCCCCCTGTCGCTGACAAGCTGCTGTTGCACGCAACACGGATTGAAGTGGAGTACTGTGGCACCAATTAGGCTGCACCCGCCATGGTAGGTTTCTCCCTGGGGCCTCACGCTACCCCTGTTTAAAAATCCTGTTTGGCCGTCTCCCCTTTTCGTTCACCACTGTTTGTGCAATCTCAGTTGTCCAGTCAGGTTGGTGTTTGCTGGTCATCTGGCTCTCCTGTCTGTGTTGGGGTGCTACCATTCATGCCAATAAGTCCGATGTTTCTGTGAATGGGGGCATCTTGGTTGGCATCTCTTTTACTCAGTCCATTTTGTTTGGTTGCAGCTATGTTGGATTCTGAATCTCGCAATCCTGAAAATGGAAAAAAGAGAACTCTGTCCAGAAAAGAGGCTTGTAGGTATGGGGTGCTTGATAGCGGTACCCACATGAGCAAACAAGGCACACTAAAGGGGGTCAAGGACTCTCCCCCCAAACACCCTTACACTGCCTTATGGGTAGGATTGGCTCTGGCGTATACCCCAGTTGGGCGTCTACCCAGGACACGAGAGGTCCCTGTTCACCCCTGTAATGTTCCTATGTAAGACACATGGCAGAAGCAGACAGGACAGACACAGCGAATGCACAGATGAGCATGAACAAATGAAATGACTTGCAGTTTTGTCGCTGGGAAAACAGGATCACGCCATCGCCATGGCACAAGTGTTTTATCGCAAGATGGAGGACAGGCAATTGGAGACCTTGGGGCACAGGTTCCGGAGTGAGACCTTATTAAGCTCATCAGAACAAGCACACCTGCTTCTAAGTGAAAACAAGGGACGGACACGTGTGGTGGCAGGAGAACAATTAGACATTTGATAATCATAAATCCTGAAACAAATGGTGAAATTGACCCACCAACCATTACACTAATTGATCAAATCACTATCAAAGCTATAAAAGGAGGCAGAAGTATCCCAACTGACGGTATTAAGAGAGGTAAAGAACAGGAGGAGGCTAAACCAAGCAAGCCAAAATGTAAAACAGGCATGATTCAGAATAAAGGCTAGAAAAGAGAACATGCTTCACCCAAAGGGAAACACTAAAAAAAGTGCAAGATCTAGATAATCACTTTGCTTTAAGAAACCTGTAATGTTGCCTACCTACGCTTTAAAATTAATCATTGCTGTTTTAATCGTTTCTGTACAATGTTGCCCTCAAAAGTTGCCATAACCCATTGCTCACCCAAAAAAGGTTATGCCAAAATGGACCCCATTTTTCAGGGCAAGGTGAAATTGCACAACACTGAGTGACATAAAACCCAGGCAGACATTGTTTAATACAAACAGATTTATGCTAGGTGTTCAAATAAGAATGAAAAAAGTTGAAGAATAAAGGTGGTATGCATAACAGCTGTATGCAAATATATTCAACAAAGGTGTGGGAGCCCCTCTACTGAGAACAAACATGGGTCAAATACCCTTTCCAATGGATTGTGTCCTCCCACGTATTCCTCATCTTAGATATATCCTTACCTTCAGCTTTGCTGCTTCAGAAACAAATTCCTCCACTAGAGGGCGCTCTGCTCGAGTCCGTGGCGTCGATGTCCCTCGGTGGTATCTGTCCAGATCGACGTCATCCGCAGTATAAATGGCCCGAGCCGCACCCGTTGGCCTCAGTTCCGTTTTTCCGATAGCTTTTGCTTCGTACCAAGAAAACGGTGCTTCAATTCTAATAATGTCTTCGTCATCGAACCCTTGTACGCCTAAAACTGGCTTCAAGAAATGCGATCAGAAGATGTCGATAACAGATTCCCCATCGAAATTGCCTCTGGTGCCACAGTCCCGACCATCGGATAGACGAGAGTGGTTCCTGTCAGGCGATGACCAATAAAGCGATAAAGGAACATAGAGGTAAACTAGTGGTAGGGGAGGAGTCCTCAAAGTCTTCTTCGAGAAGAAAGAAAGGCTTGGCTGAGTCTAGTGAAAGACGTCTTAAATCGAAGAAATTAAGGTCGAGGAGTAGATCTAGGAAGTTCTCTTCTTCTTCTTCTTCTTCTTCTTCTTCTTCTTCTTCTTCTTCTTCAATAAAGTCGAAGAAAAGGCGAACCGGTCTCCCTCTTCCTCGACGTCTTCAGAGGTGGTTATCACCTGCCCTTCCAAACATGATTCCCCAAAAACGTGGGAGGCCTTTCGAGCCTCAATGTTAAAAATCTTTGAGAATGCGGCCCAGACCCACTCAAAAAAGTCTATTGAAAGCCATGCCCCTGCTCATGCTAAAAGTGACAGGGGATGATCTAAAACAAAAAGATCTAATGAAAAATCGGCAAGGAATCGTTGATGGGATCCTCCCCGACGCCTCTCAAGAAACGCCTACCAGTGCAAAAACCAGAGGCAAAACTCGATAAAATGGCATCGGATACTCATCCGCCATTAAAATCGCCATGGAAGGCTTCCTCGAAGCCGTCCTCGAAGACGTCTGAGTCCAAGGTGTCGGCAGGCCACTAGAAGACTCTTAAGTTGAGTACTTCTTTGAACAGTGTCGAAGGTTCCTTAGACGGCGTCGATAACTACTTTGACGATATCGAAGGCTCCTTCGACTGTATCAAAACCTTTACTGTTAACATTGACGCCATCAAGGCCATTGTCAGCATCTTCGTTTATTCCTATTACTAAATCGACGTACGGAGAAGATTTTCCATCTGGAAAATAGACAGGATTTTTTCAAATCCATGTGCTCCATTTATGAGCAAAGATCCTCGGAGGAGGAGGATGTTTCATCGGCTGGTGTAACGTTTGGGACAAGAGAAGTCCCCGAGGAGTTAATTGACCCTCATTCAAAAATGGCAGACTTATAGGAGTGCCTGCAGACAGCAAGTGGGCTGGACACATCTCCAGAGTATGAGTTTGAAAAACCGGACCCTGCTGATCATGCAGATGCAGGAGATTAATGAATAGAGTAACAGAATTTATGGGATGGAACAGAAATTCCCCTACTTACCAAGAGGATGATATGACAGACATCCTTTCGGGGGGACCTCAACAAGACCCAGTACTTCCTTTTCACGTAGCTTTGCAAAGGAAGGTGAATGCTACATGGGAAAACCCTGAGTCAGCTCCTGCAGTGAATACAAAATTCACATCTAAATACAGGTCGTCTTCTTCAGACCTTGAATATTTAAGAAAACATCCATCATCTGAAAGTCTAATAGTTCAGGCAGCCACGCCTCCTAGGAATGCAGCATACCCTACTCTTCCCCCGGACGGGGATGATAAAAAAAATGGATGCATGGCCGGGTAAGATTTTTTCTTCGGGTAGCATGGCATTGAAATCTACAAATGTAACTTGCACCCTTGCAAGATTTACATACCCCCTGTGGGACTGTATGACAGCGGCAGATGAACATATCCCTGATGGTGAGGAATGGGAAGGTTTCCTAGCCATAGTTAAAGATGGTAAAGAGATTATGGAGGAATGCCTCCAATCAGGTTCGGACACTGCTGACAGCTCCATGGCATCTAGTACGGTGCTATGCGTGGCTGAGAAAGTCAGGTTTTTGCACCGGATGTACAGGCCAGACTTCTCAATATGCCATTTGACGGCTTGAGGTGGTCGAGCAGCAAGGCGAGGAAAGTTTGAAGAAGCTGCAGACTTCTAAAGCGGCAGTAAAGTCACTTAGTGCCGCAATACGATAACCTCAACAATGCCCCTACACAGGCTCATCGTCCTGGAGGGGTCGTCCCTTTCGATATTATTCCTCATTTGGAAGAGGAAGGGGACAGGCCAGTCAAAGAGGACAAAGGAAATCTCGGGGGCGAGGAAAAGGTGCTAGAGCTGCCGCACCAGCGGCAACTGTCCCATCAGCCTCTACTGGAGCTGCTGCAAAGCCACTCTGAGGTTTTGACCCACAAGACCCCAGTGGGAGGCAGAATCTCTCAGCATCTGGAAGAATGGTGGGCATTACTTCAGATGCTTGGGCACTGGAAACAGTATCCTAAGTTTACTGCCTTCCTTTTCAAAAGAAACCTCAGAATCACCCTCCGCGATACAACCAAAATTCCAGACCCGCTCCTGTTGCAGGAAATTTTAACCCAGCTAGAGAAAGGTGCAATAGAACAGGTACCTGTAGCGGAGAGGAACAAGGGTTCCCCATACTTACTAATCAGAAAGAAGGACAGAGGATTGAGCCCCACCTTGGACCTACGAAAATGGAACAAGTTCCTCAGGAAGGACAAGTTCAAGATGGTTACCATTTCTCAGATCCTTCAGGCTCTCCAACTCCAGGACTGGTTGGTATCATTGGACCTTCAGGATGCTTACTTTCATGTGCCAATCCATCTCAAGCACAGAAAGTACCAGAGGTTTGCGATTGGCAACTCTCACTATCAATTTCGAGTTCTGCCATTCGGGTTGACCACCGCCCCGAGACTTTTCACCAAGCTGATGGCGGTAGTGGCAGCGAGTCTCTGGAAAGGGGGAATTCACATTTACCCCTACTTGGACGATTGGTTAATCAGGGCATGTTCTCCAGAACAAGCCCAGGAATGGAACATTTAAGCAAGACCTGCCACTTCTACACAGACTGGGCTTCTCTCTGAATTTCAAGAAGTCAAATATGATACAATCACAAAATCTCCAATTTATCGGAGCAGGTATGGATACTTTCTCATGCAAAGCCTCGCCCCCCGAAGAGAGAGCTCACCACATTCTGCAGATGGTAACAAAGTTCCAGAATGCCCAGCATCTGCCGGCCTTCGATTTTCTAAGGTTGCTCGGTCTTGTGGCATCCTGCATTTTTCTGGTGCCAGAGGCCAGATTGAGGATAGGATCCCCACAGTGGGCCCTCAGGACTCAATGGTCCCAGTTTTCAGGGGAGATGTCAGATCATTTGCAAGTCCCAACCAGAGTGGCACAAGATCTGCGATGGTGGGCTTGCAACAAACATATCCTCAAAGGAGAATCGTTTTGGCAACTATGGCCGGAGATAACGGTAGTGATGGACGCCTCACTCACGGGGTGAGGAGCTCATACCAACAAACTGACAATCAGCGGTCTTTGGGTCTCCATCGGAGTCCAAACTACACAGCAACCTTTTGGAGCTGAGGGCAATCAGACTAGCACTGAAGGCCTTTCTGCCCTCTGTACTGGGAAAGAACATCCTGATAATGATGGACAAAACAGTGGACAAGAGACAAGACAGGAGGAGTAGGGTCACTACCACTGTGCAGAGAGGCAATGCAGCTCTGGTTCTGGGCAATAGAGGAAGGAATCTCTATAACAGCAATTCACCTAGCCGGAGAGCAGAACACGGCGGCGGACGCTCCGAGCAGGCAGAGCACAGTACCCCACGAATGGGAACTAGCTCAGGAAGTCCTTCAAGAGATCTTTGCCCTTTGGGGAACCCCGCAAGTGGATCTGTTTGCGACCGGTGCCAATCGGAAGTGTGAACTGTACACGTTCGTGGTGGACTGGGAATTTCCACTTATGTACGCGTTTCCTCCAGTCCCCATGATTGATTCCTCAAGTAATCAGGAGGTTAAGAAAGTTTGGGAAATCCATTGGCCCTCATTAGGACCCTGGCGCCAAGTGTTTAACGGGGCCGTAAAAGGCTGCAGCGCCGTTAAACACTTAGCGCCTTACTACGAGGTCCCTTTGCGGGACCCGACCTGAACGGCTGGTCTAAACCAGCCGTTAAAGTAGGGACCCGCAAAGGGACCTTGATGCTAAGTACGGTACCGCAATTTGCGATATCGTACTTAGCGCCTTCCCCAGTCCCATTGAGCCCTATGGGGCAAAAATGGGAATGGGGAAGGGCCAATGTTCAATGGGGAATTACCGCCCCGCCAACCTTGGAATGGGGTGGTAATTCCCCATTGAACATTGGCGTACTTGTTACGATACCGGCACCAACCATGGTGCTAATAGCGCCATTGGTTTAGCGCCAGTATCGTAATGAGGGCCATTTTCCTAATTGCCCCGAATTGGGCCAGGAGAATGTGCTACCCGGACCTTCTGGACATGTCCATCTGCCCTCCTATACGTCTTCCACAAAGAGAGGACCGTTTCTCGCGAGAGGAGGGTCCGGTTCTCCATCCAGAGGTCAGGACACTCAGCCTTCATGCATTGTTTCAGAGAGGCTGAGATACAAGGATTGGGACCTTCAGGATGACGTAATGGAGATTTTACTTTCGGCCAGAAGGCCAGCAGCTAAATCTAATGTACCGGTGTTGTTGGAACAAATTCAGTAACTGCTGCAAAGATAGGAATGTGGACCCTTTTCAATGTAATATTCCTACAATTATGTCTTTTCTTTTACATTTTGCCAATTTGGGGCTCCAAGTTGGCACGATAAATGGTTATTTAGCTGCCCCATCCATTTTTAAGCTCTCCTCAGAGGAGGAATCTTATTTCAAGATACCTTTAATTGTACACTTCTTAAAAGGGCTTACTAAAGTGTTTCTTCCAATACCCTTTCAAGTACCTGTGTGGAATCTAAATTTATGTTACGCTCACCTGGTCTCCGCGGAGGCGTTGGGGCACGGTTGCAGCCCTCCCGGGGGTGAGGTTGCTCGGGTCCGACTTCACCCTCTGCGCTTATGTGGTGACTGGTGGTAATAGATGATGCTGCTTAGGACTGCTCCTACGTGGCGTGGCGTGAGTATGCCAGCATGTGCGCCTGATCCCCTCCCAGACCCCTTCTCCCAAACCGTATTACCCATGGGATGTGCTGTCCCTGGAAAGCTCACCTGTTGATTAGTTTTGCTAAGCACTTCATCCCTTGCTGCTTCTGGCTGGGGCGCTTGTGTGATCTGGACCGAGTTTCTTCACTGGTCCCTTGCACGTGGTAGTCCAGTCCGGCTGCGACTAAGCCACTATACTTCAGTTAAGTGTCCTTTGCCTTTGTCTTTCCTTGTCTGTTTTTGTTGTATTGTAAAGTTTGTTGTCTTGTATTGCTGTCCGTTCCGCTTTTGATGTTTGCTCTTTTGCTTTCTTCCCTTGCAGGTGATGTTGCCAGCCCGGCAGAAGCTGTGGAGCTCGAGGCGGCAGCCGGAGAGAATGAGGAACGAAGCTGCAGCGGTACAGTATCTGGTAAGCTGTTAACTAGGGGGTGCGCGGGGGTTCAAATGCGGCACGGCTCTAAAAACGGATGTTCTAACCTTGTCTTTCTTCTTCTTCACAGGGTCCGAGTTCAAGGATGCGGAGCACGGTGCTGTGGCGTCGGGATCAAGATGACTGGATGTCAGGAGATGAGTCTGCAGATGAAGCAATGAAGCACCGGTTTCCTGGAGGTGAGTATGCAGGAGAATGCCTGGTTTCAAAGGTAAGTAAACTGGTCCAAGTGGCGGTGAGCGTCACACTGCACGTGAGTGAACAGTAACGCGAAGCACCGGCCTTAAGGATGGAGCAGCTTATATAGCTGAGCTTCTGAAGCCACGCCCACCAGGTTCAGCCTGCCTGCCACACCCAATGAGTCAGCACATGAAGACCAGGCCTATGGAGCCACACCCGATGAGTCAGCACATGAAGATGTTCTCTGGAATAAAGGCTTTCAGCTCCAGGAATGTTCTTGTAAAATAAAAGCACTCCTGCACCGAAATAAAGTGTTCTGCTCACATCTCGATACGAGCCTGGCGCCAAAGGCGCCAGGCCTGATTCCAGCCATGGCCCCTGTGTTTATGGGTCCCAAAGGGATATAAGTGCATCAAGTGACCCGTTGCCCCCATCACTAGATGGTGTGGTTTTTGTGTTATGGGGCCTGTGGCCATGACAATTTATTGTTAAAATTCCTCACATGTATTCCACTTGAGCCATTACATTCTTGCCCGTTAAGGCTCCTAACTCTAAAATTGATACTACTAGTGGCAATTGCTTCAGCCCGCAGGGTGAGTGAGTTGCAGGCGCTTTCTAGCAAACCTTCTCACACCATCTTTCACAAAGATAGTTATTTTAAAGGTTAAACCCTCTTTTCTACTGAAAATTGTCGCAGATTTTCACCTGTCACAAAAAAAAACACATCGCCTACATTTTATCCTCCTCCTCACGCAAGTAAGGAGGAAGAGAGATTACACAGATTAGATCCTAAGAGAGCTCTTAGTTTCTATATATCGAGACTGGCTAAATTTAGTCAGTGTGACCAGCTTTTTGTGGGATACACTGGCAGTAAATTAGGGCTGGCAGTTGACAAAACAAACAATGTCCAGATGGATACTTTTAGCTATAACTGAGTGTTATAGATTGGTTGGGAAAGATCCTCCAGATGGGCTGAGAGCTCGTTCAACCAGGGGCATGGCAACTTCAACAGCTCTTCAGAGAGGTGTCCCCATACAAGATATTTGTGCAGCAGCCACCTGGTCATCCATGCACACATTTGTAAAGTACTACTCCCTTGACTCAACTTCATCACAGGGAGGTCTATTTGCAAAATCAGTACTTCATTCTGTACATGATTAATATTAATGGTACTCCCTCCTCCTATTTAAACTGCTTTGAGAGCTTATCTAAGATGAGGAATATGTGGGAGGAGACAATCCATTCGAAGAACAAGTTATTTAGCAACTGTAACCTTCTTTCGATTGGATGATCCTCCCACGTATTCCTCATCGACCCTCCTAGACTGGCACGAGATTACAAAATGCACATGCACCCATGACTCGGGGAAAGGTTAATCCGTGGACTGCTATGGAATAGCATGTGCCTGGAGATAGCCCCGGCGGCACCTTGTGGCGCTGTCATCTGCAGAGCTAGCTGAGCAAGCAGTTTGTTTTAGATGACCAGGATCTTTCAGCGCCGATTAATAACATGCAAGGGACGTAAGACTGTGTTTCTCTAATGAGCTTTTTGATTTTCTCTAACTTGAATTCCAAATTGCTGCTATATTTACTATTCTGTTATATTATGCTATATGTCTGATAAATGCTAAATTTATACTGAAGGTGTCTCTCTAGCATGAGTTCATTGCTTGGCACGAGCAGACCTGTAAGGGGGTGGAATTGGGTAATTTATGCTAATAAGGGCTGTTCCCTGGGGAGCAATACCCCTTTTCAATACAGCACTTAATACAACTTTGCACATACAGCAGTTACTTCACTGCTCTCTTGTGGCAACTATGTACATACAGCAGTTGCTTCACTGCTGTAAAAGCCTCTTTATAGTCATGTGGAAGTCTCAGTTTGGACAGTGGTACTTCTCAGGACTAGGCCTCTCAACCTGGAGGAGCGCCAGGGAGCATCAGCTTCCACCCTTGCTCGTCCCGTCTCTGCCGTTCCACATACCGTGCTGCCTGCATGCTGCCCATTAGAGTTTTGTGAGGTTACAGCAACCACCGTAATCTTGCAAGACTGCTGTGATAAATCCTATGGATCCCTCACTAAATCCCTGGGAGGAGAAAACGCTCAGGGCGCTGAGAGAAAATACATGGGGTGAGACACAGTAGTCACCTTTCTTTAAGGAAGAGATATTAACAATGCCCAAATTCATAATGCTTGCTGTCACAAAAAATGTAACCGTTCCACTTGTTGAAAACCTAAACGTGGATATCAACCAAAGCTCCTGTGGTGTAAATGTGAATAAATCCGATCTCAAAACCCTAGAGCTAAATGCTTCCATAACTGAAAAGGAGCAAATGGAAATAACTATGTGTATAATAATCACCAAAAACCTGATTCCTCTTTTCAAACCAAACCGGTAACTGATTTGTATAATATCCCATCAAAGAATGCTGTAGAAAAGAGGAAATCAATCAGTAAAGCACAAAAGTTTAGAAAAGCTAACCGTTTTAAAAGGAACTTCACATCCCATCATTCCCTTAATACTGGATGAGGAAGAGGGATGCAGAGGAATACTATTGTGGCACTGATCTTTTAATCGATGGAAATGAACTACACCTGAAGGAGCAGAGGAGGCTTAAAAAGTCCCCTCAGGTGCAGGCATCAGAAGAATTCTGCTTCGTGCTGAAACCCTGATCACACCAGTGCCTGCACTGTTGTGCCAGGACCTTTTTGTCCATACATTACGGCTCCATTAACAAGGAATTCTGAAGAGCCGCGCCACCGTAAAATGGCCGCCACGAACAACGCACTCCGAGCGTTCACCTCGGTTGCCTAGCAACCACGTCTGCATTTCTACCAGCGACGAGGACCGGAGGCGGAAGCCGGCCCTAAACAGCCTAAGGCCCGTGAACCAAAGGCCCCTCCTGTCTGCCCCTCAGCCCACTATCCACATGGGCAGGAGCCCGGCAACACCCTCACGGAGGCAGCATCACGTGCCGGCGTCGCACTAGGCTGCAGGAGCATCCCACAGCAGAGTACAGCTGCCAGCCCGCCCGCCGACCTTATTCAGCACATCCAGCTTCGTGCTGGAAACCCCGATCACACCAGTGCCTGCTCCGTTGTGCCAGCACCTTTTTGTCCATACATTCCGGCTCCATTAACAAGGAAATCTGAAGCGCTGCGCCGCCGTAAGATGGCCGCGACGAACAACGCACTCTGAGCGTTCACCTCGGTTGCCTAGCAACCACATCTGCATTTCTACCAGCGACGAGGACCGGAGGCGGAAGCCGGCCCTAAACAGCCTAAGGCCCGTGAGCCAAAGGCCCCTCCTGTCTGCCCTTGTCTGCCACTATGCGACGGCGTGGGACGCTGTCCCGTCGCCTCCCCCCCATAAGCCCGAAAAGTCCTCCCTCATCAACATCAGTGAACCAGTTATCCCGCTGCTGTTTGCCGACAACCGAACTCAAGGAGACACTCACGGATGATCAGTTGCATCTGACCCTAGGACTCCCACGAACCACGATGATCTCGGTCACACCTACACCGAGGGCACTATAACCTATTCACTAGGTTGGGCTTATGAACCGCCCACCGCACCCCCGGCCTTTCTACACCTAGTAATTTAGTTAATGATAGATGCTCGCGTCCCATGTAAACTGCTTCTTGCCATTCAGGCCATTACTGTGATAACTGCTTCTTGCCATTCAGGCCATTACTGTGATAACTGCTTCTTGCCATTCAGGCCATTACTGTGATAATCACTTCTTGCCATTAAGGCCATTACTGTGATAACTGCTTCTTGCCATTCAGGCAAATACCGTGATAACTGCATTCTGTGCCCATCTGCGATTCATGCTCCCTGCCTATGAGCCACATACTCACCTCCAGAATACACCTACCCTTAGCTTAATGAACGCACTTACAGTATGTTCTCGATGCTCTTCCACGTTTGCCTAATGAGCGCGCTACTAACACTAATGACCACACCGCACCTCGGTAGCCTAGAACCTCACCACCACCATCAAATCGCCTCCAGTCCTCTCACGATGGACTTCCAGCTTACGCCTTCACATGCTCTAAATATCACAGTGCTGATACCCAACCCCAGCCTCAGATTAGACAGACTCAGAGCCCGCACCTCGCCTATCCACTACCAGGCCACCCCTACACATACACCACACAGAAACTGCTGACTTAGCTCACGCACCTCTAAAGTGAACACACCCCACCACCGTGACAATACCGCTACATGCCATAGCATCAAGTCTACCCATACCACACATAGCAGCACCTTCTGCTCTCAACGTACCGCTGTACCTAAACCAGACGCTCCTTCAATACTCTCAAAGAACCCCTGCCACACGGTATACAAGTGCGCTTTAATCAATGTACAATCACTCAATGCCCACGCCCTAGAAGTAAATGATTTAATAACCACCCATGACCTAGACATACTCGCTATCACCGAGACTTGGCTTAACGGAGCTTCCGGCCCAGCCATCGCACTAGACCTACCACAAGGGTATGCCATCCTTAGACAAGATAGGATCGCCAAATCAGGAGGGGGGTAGCCCTTATTCACAAAGAAACTATCCATCAGAACCCTACCCCACCAAGAGGAAGGAAATGTTGACATTCTATCAGTCAAGCTAGCACTCTCGTCAAACAGCACAATAAATATTCATACCATATACCGTTTTTATAAAAAAGCCAACACTAGACCCCAACAACTACCGACCCATAACAACAGTCCCATTCCTCCTGAAAATACTTGACAAGGCCACCCACATACAGATTCAACTATACCTTGAATCGAATGCATTCCTAGGTAAAAGACAATCCGGGTTCCGCAAGGGACACGGAACTGAAACCGCCCTTCTAGACCTAAAAAACGAAATCACCAACATCATGGACAAAGGTAAGCCCACACTCCTCCTTCTCCTTGACCTTTCAGCGGCATTTGATCTCGTAGATCACACCACACTCACCAGACACCTAACGCATGCAGCACACTTCTCCAAGGACGCAGCGTCTTGGGTAACCTCCTTCCTACAGGGCAGAGCTATGAAAGTGTTCTCTAACACAGCTCATGCAGCACCTTCCATCATTCACTGTGGGGTCCCACAAGACTCCTGTACGGCCCCCACACTATATAACCTTTTTACCAAGCCTCTCTTTGATAAACTAGACGCTCTGGGGATCACTTACACAAATTACGCTGACGACACGCAGGTACTCCTTCCCCTGACGGGGAATTATCATCAAGACACCACTACCTTACAACAAATCTATTCCACCATACAAGCATGGATGGCTACTAACGGCCTTTGCTTGAACGGGGACAAGACCGAAATCCTCATCCTAGGTCAGAAACCCTCACTCTCCATCCTCAACCCACTGTACATCAACTTCAACATAGATAACTGTATCATCCCAGTCTTATCCTCAGTCAAAACACTGGGGGTTCACATAGATGCTACACTATCTATGGACAAACAAGTCAGCGCCATAGTTTCAGCCTCTGCACTGAGTAGCAAACTCATCAATGCAATAAAACCATTCCTAACCTAACCAAACCATTCTGTCCATCGCCAGAGCTACCATAGGAGCCAAACTAGACTACTGTAATGCGCTCCTAGCCGGCACCTCCAAAAAAAAACCTGTCTAGGCTCCAAACTACTCAAAACAATGCTCTCAGAGCAGCCCTCAGCATACCGAAAAGAGACCACATCACACAAGCTAGGAGGTCAGCTCACTGGCTCCCAGTCAAGGACCTTATCGCATTCAAAATTCTCACAACCACGCATAAATGCATCAACCGTACAGCACCCTCTTACCTATCCGACACATTGTATAGATCTCAATCCACCAGACCGATCAGATCACTATAAACCAATCTTCTTACAATACCGCGCATCAATAGAACCAAGGCTGGAGGTATAGGCTTCCCCTTCCTCGCACCAAAGCTTTGGAACGCTCTGCCCTCTTACCTCAGAGCTGAAACATCCCTCTTCTCCTTCCGCAAACAACTCAAAACCGCCCTCTTCAACTAACCCTGCTCATTTGATCTCCCACTGCTCAACACATGTATGTAATGAAAGTATAACAGCGTCCAATGTATGTAACACCTACGGACCTTAATTGTATGTAACTAAGTATAAGCTACACTGTAACAAGCGCCACAATGCCTTCAGTCTGCTGGGCGCTCAACAAATGCGAATAAATAAATAAATAAATAATGAGAAAGAGGAGAGAGAGAACAAGAAGCAAAGTGGTGGAGGAAAAAGACGCACTGGCTGTGGTTGCAGCTGAGAGGAAGGCATGAGGCGAGAGAAGACGCTGGGACCACAAAAACGCCAAAAGCCGTGGCGGGTACTGAGAGAGTCTTTGCCTTTGACTCTCCATACGGCAGAAGTCGCGCAGCAGGAAGCGTGATGAAGAGAAGTTTGCCTGATACAATTACGCTGTGCAGAGTTGACACAGCGGGAATCAGTCGCAGCAAAGGAAGTGTTCCCTCTTTAGAGATTCCTGGTGGCTTGGTCGCACCTGAAACTCTCTGGAGCAGAGGGGGCTCCATTAATTTGTGTCATGAGCATAGGTGAATTAGGGGAGGCCGTTAACCTAACCGTGAGGAGTCACAGACACCGAAGACCTGCAAACACAGAGCACAGTGTAACCGAGCAACTTACCCGGTGAGTTCACAGCTTGTCATGGACTCTGGAGCCCTCCAACGCTGTCCTCGTGTTCACGGCAGGCCGCTTCACTCGCGAGTGAGTGAAAACAACAAAAGCGTACATTTTCAATACTGAAATATACAAAATCAATCACAGTTGTATCTGTTGAAACAAAGTCACTTTAATAAAGCACATGCGAGTGTGGAAATTCCGGAAACTCTGTGGGGAAACTTTAGAAAGTCCAAAAGCTGACAAGCAATATCCAGACCAAGGCTATATTAACAATGAGCAATACCAGAGTAACAAACACTGCTCTGCAAGAGGGAAATACTGAGAGGAAGGATTAATGATTGTGAGACTTGCTGTGTATGTGCTATGAAACACAGATCTGCAGGTGATAGAAACCTACATTGCCAAAGCAAAGCTAGGAGAAAAGTGAAAATATCTTTTAGTCAATATTGGGTTGTTGATTCAGAGGGGAGATAAAGGTGGCAAATAGGCTGGTCTTCTGGAGAGGGTATCCAGAGAGAGAGGATCACAATTGCCCAGGAATCTTAAAGAGCACTAATGTGGGTCCTTGTTTCCCCACAACTTGTTCAAAGTTTGATGCTGAAGAAGACTATTGAAGTTGTTATTCTGATTTGGAAGTTACCATTAAAGCATTTTTCTTTTCTTGTTGTTGAAGAAGTGGAAGTGCATGCAAGTATACCCATAGGGTAAGAAGTTATTGCCCAGAAGAGCCTCGTAAAGGAATAAGCCAGGTAGAGGATGGTGCAAGTACTGGAGTGTGGTACTAAAATAAACAACTGTAGTCATTTGGTGACTTTTGGAGAAGAGTGGTAAAATGTTGAAAGGTTACAATTTTTTTTTTTTTTTTTAAACCAAAATTGCAGCAAACCATCCTGACAAAGGTTTTTGTTTTTGCTACAAAGGTGAAGTCCGTTCCTACTCCCGGACTTGGAATAATGTATTGCTTTTTAAACCCAAAAGTTATAACAATTATCCTGACAAAGATAATTGTGGTTGCTTACTTGGAGAAGACAAATGTGAGACAGTTCTTATTCCAAGAGGAATGTTAACTTTTGATTATTGAAGCAACCAAACTTTGTGTGTTTGAGTACAAGAACTTAAGAACTGTCTTGGAACTGTGTGCCAAACCGCATTTCTTTGTTTCCTCTGAATTGTGGAGAAGATTCATTGTTCAGATCTGGAGCAGGGAAATTCACCCAGGTTATGAGAAGAGACATTTAGCATTTGTTATACATTATTGTTGAATTGAATTGCCATACATTTCCTTTTTGCTTTATTTGTTGTAAAAGTGTGAGGGTTAGATATTCTTTTGCTAGAATGTTTCCTTTAGTTTATTTTAGGCAGGGAAATCCTTGTCAGGGTAGGGATAATGAGGCGTTTATCCAACCTGTTTATTTAATAAAATGGCTAAAACTGAAACCTCTTTACAAGGTTCTGAGCCCTCACACTGCATCCTCACATATCTCCTTTTGTTGAGCAGCTTGGTACTACTCCATCTCAAAGTCCTTCTAATTCGTCGGTCTCCAACTCTCATGTTGGGGATGATTCCCACTTGGCGATGGCCTTGGTGATGCATTCTCCACTCCTTCTGATCTTTCTCTAGTGGGCAGTGATATGTCAAAAGAGCAAACGCTAGAGTTATCGGTTTTCCTCACCTAGCACCCAAACTATGGAATGCCCTACCCAACGCACTCAGAGCTGAACCCTCCTTATCCACTTTCCGCAAAACTACTCTGTTCAATTAGATCCATCAGCTTTCCCTCCCGCCCTGCCTTCCTCGCGCTGTCACTCTACCCTAGGTATGTTCCTATCCACTCTTCAACAGAATTGACAGAATCGAGAGATCCTCTTTGAAGGTCTTGTCGGTGAGGTACATCCCTGAGCCGTCCCACGCTCATGATCGTGGTTGTACCGGTTCTGTCGAGGGGACAAAGACAGCAGTCACTGACCACAGGCCTTCCAGTGCCGGCTCTGCCGAGGTTCCTCCACTGGAGGCTAATTCTGGGGCAGTTTCTAAAATGTCCAGTAAACATCCGAGACCTGCCAACACTGGCTCTGCAGAGGATCCTTGTGTTAAGACTAAGGTGTTACTTAAGTCCCCTGTCTCCCCTGAGGAGGCGATTGCCTCATCTCCACATGTGACGCAGTTCTCAGGTGTCGACAAAACGGTGGCCCAACCTCTATGGTGGCCATCTTGGATACCTTTCTTACACCAACGTTCACGACCTCCGGTGCTGGGAGCATTCTTTTTGGGGCTGAGCAGCATTTTCCACGCTATGTGGACAACAAAAACCTGATCCGCCCTTCTTTCCACTGGCGTGCTCTGGCACCGCTGCCTCATACTGTTTTGCTCCCTCCTGCTTCCGCACCACAGATCTGTGTGGATCCGGCCGGTGGTGGACCCTCCTGGCAACCATCCTCCTTGCATTCATGTTCATGGTGGTATGCCCCTCACAAGCAGCCTCTGCCTGTTTCAGTGCCATCACCTTCGGCTGAGGATGTGTTTTTTGGGAAGTTTCAGATGCTCATGCACTCTGACCCCATGAAAGCGTATTTCAAAGGTCTTTTCAGGGAAATGTACCCTGAACCTCCTGTTCCAGCTTTTCCCCCGGCTGTTCCTACGCAGGCCCCGGTAGTGCCGCCTCCCCCACCGCTTCCTGTCGGACCTCCTCCGCCACTCCCTCCTCTGCCCTCGTTGTCCCCTATAGAGAAGACACGGCAGAACGGGATAACACTTTAAAACCTGAGGTGCTGCCCGTGGCGGACCAGGCTTCTGTTCCTGCTTCGCTGGATGAGCCTCAAACGGATCAGGATAGCGATGAGCAGCCTCGCTCTGCGAGAGCATTCCATGACTGGGTCCTGGATACGATGGCCCTCCTGATATTCCAGTACCTAAGGCCCCCACTCCACAGGAGCGGGTTCTTTCTGGAGCCTTTACCCTTTCACCTCAGGAGCGCACTGGCCTGTTCCTCCAGAAGGACATCTTGGCTGAGGCCCGGAAGGTCTGGGATAAGCCCCATACCGGGCTGCACCTCAACAAGAGGATTCACTCGATACTAGATATCTGCTTGTTCGCTCCCTTCCTCAACGGTGGTGGCAGCGGCCACCCTCCAGTCCAAGTCAGACTCTGTATTTTCAACAACAGCGGCCCAAATCCTATCCAAAGAGGATAAGCTTCTGGACGCCTTGGGCAAGAAAGTCTTTGCCGATTCAGCGCTTCAACTTCGTCAAGCTAACACCAAGCTCATCCTGGCAGCAGCCAATTTGGGGCTGTGGAAAGAGCTAGCCGATTTCCAGGAGTGTATTCCTGAGGATAGGCTAGATGACTCTAAAGCCAGTTTGTCGGACGCCAGAGTGTTGCCACAGGATCTACTGGAAGCTGCAGCACACCACGTAGATACCTCGGCTTGAGGCCTTATGGTCAGGGTTGACATCTCCCGCCAAGTGTGGCTCCACGCGGCAACGTTATCAAAGGAAGTGCAAGACAAAGTAGTGGACCTTCCTTTTGATGGCAAGGAATTGTTCCATTCTTCTACAGACGACGAATTAACAAAGATGAAAGACAGTACCCAAATCTCCAAATCTTTATCGGTCCTGACAAAAGCTATAGCTATGGCCCCTTATAGGGTCCCAGACTGGGTCCTTCTCTGGATTCAGGGGGTTTCAGGATCGCTGTGTGCACTGAACTGAAGCTCGGGTTGGCAGGCACCGCCGAAAGCAACTGCGGCAAGGTGGTCGGTTTTTCTCTCGGCCATCAGCCTCCTCTGCAGGGACAGGTAGTATCCCTGCCGACAAATCCTCAAAATGATAGACTCCGGTGGAAGGTCGAATCTCATCTCATCTGGGAGCGTGGCAGACCATCACCAAAGACCGGTGGGTTTTGTCCATCGCTCGGGCAGCCTTTTGCTTGCCCCTCCCCCACCCTTCAGCAGATCGGGTCGCCCTCCCTCAGAGCCGAGGTACAGAAACTTCTAGACCTCAGAGCGGTGGAGCCTGTTCCCCTCGGGGAGCAAGGGGAGGATTTCTACTCCGGTCAGTTCAGTGCCCAAACCCAGCCAGCCTGACCTGCGCACGATACTCAATCTTTCCCAGTTCAACCTTTCTCTTCCCCAAGAAAAATTCAAGTTCATCACGCCTTGCCAAATAAAGTCCTCTCTTCGGAAGGGCGACTGGCTCAGTGTGGGGGACCTTCAGGACGCATATATGCACATCCTGATATAGGGGCCACATCAGAAATATCTGCGGTTCTCCCTGGGAGGGGAACATTTCCAGTTCTGTGTGCTCCCTTTTGGTCTCAGCTTGGTGCTGCATGTCTTTACGAAGAGGATATCGGTCATTGCAGCTTTCCTTGGGCTGCAGGTCGTTCATGTATACTCATATTTGGACGATTGGCTCCTGCGCAGTTCTTACCCACAGACGGCATTGATCAATCTCTAGTCTCTCCTCCATCTTGGGCCGTCGGTGAACTGGCGGAAATCTTCCATGATGGTCTCTTAAAACCTGATTTTCCTGGGTTTCCATTGGAATACGATCAGTACTAGTGTTCCTAACAGCGGACAGGATGGCGGACCTATTAGCCATGTGTCGGCTCTTCCTCCAGTCCTCGCCCATGTCAGCATGGTTGTTCCAGAGACTTCTGGGGCTCATGGCTTCTTGCGTGTTAGCCCTTCCTCTTGCAAGTTTGAAGATGAGGCGTACTCAGCTTGCTCTTCAGAGCTTTTGGTCTCAAGCTTCGGACCAGGATTCCAAGATGATCCCAGTTCCTTTCTGCATGACGGTGGATCTACAATGGTGGTCTTCGACCGATAACCTTTCAGTGGGGGCCTCCTTCCAGGAGCCCTGCCCACAAGTGACGGTTACCAAGGACTCATCCCTTCTGGAGTGGGGCGTGTCGCTGTGTCACCTCGAAGTATTCGACCATTGGACACCGCAGGACAGTTCATATAAATTATCTGGAACTCCTGGCTGTTTTTTTTAGAGCTCAAAGCTTTTCAACCGTCCATCACGAACAAGGTAGTCCGCATTTGCACGGACAATTCTGTGGCAATGTTTTACATCAACAAGCAGGGTGTTACCAAGTCACTCCTCCTTGTGGCCCTAGCTATACAGATTTGGGAATGGGCCAGCCGCCAGTCGGCAGCCAGTTACGAGTAGGAATTGAACACAGATGTTCTCTCCACAATTTTTCGCCAATGGGGCACTCCAGAAGTGGACCTCTTTGCGACTTTTACAAACAGGAAATGTCCTCTGTATGCAGCAAGAGACGTCTCAGGGTGTACTCCCTGGGAGATGCTCTCGAGATTCCTTGGCACAAAACGAAGGCTTATGCCTTTCCTCCACTACCTCTGATTTATTGGTCACTCTGAAATCTCAGGAATGCATCTAATTGCACTCACCTCCTCATAGCTCCTTGGTGGCCAGCCAGATTCTGGTTTTCAGAACTGCAGCATCTGTCGATTCTTTCTCCGATCAGATTGCCATAGATTCCGAACCTGCTTCACCAATGCGATCACCAGATGTGTGGCACCCCTCCTCACAATCATTCAGTTTGGCGGCCTGGTGCCTGAATTCAGATCTTTAGCGCAGTTTATTCTGTCCGAGGGCAATATGCGTATTATCCAAGCGGCCAGAAAACCTTCTACGAGGGCTCAATATAGGAGCAAATGGCTGTTTTGCCACTGGTGCTTAGCTAAACGGCTTGACCCCAGGCATGCTATGGTATACACTGTTCTTTCATTCGTATCTCACCTCGCACCTTTGGGCATTCATGTCTTGTTTTGCAGGACCTACTTATCTGCCATTGCGGCCTACCCGTCCACTGACAGCTGTTCCTTTTCTTTGACTAATCCGGTCATTAAAAGGTATTTTGGGGGTGTTCTGCATCTTTTCCTGCTGGTACGTACTCCTCACCCCAAGAGGGATTTAAAAGTAGTACTCACTGCGTTATGTCATAAACCATTTGAACCTATGGCCACTACTGATCTCAAATACCTTTCGTAGAAAGTCGCCTTTCTGATCAGTAACATCGGCATGGTGAGTAAGCGAGCGCCAGGCTCTTTCTGTGGAACATCCGTTCCTCACCTTCCATAAGGATAAGGTTGTTCTCCGCACTCATCCTTCTTTCCTGCCTAAGGTGGTTACCGATTTTCATTTGAACCAATCAATCTCCTTACCTGTCTTTTTTCACAACTCGGCATCGGATGCCGAGAGAGTCTTACACAGCCTGAACGTCAGGCGAAAAAGTTTTATCTCGACAGAACGAGTGAACTCAGTGGCTCCTCACAGCTCGTGGTCACATTCAAGGACCCGAAAAGGGAAACTGGCTTCCAAGGCAACTATCTTCTGATGGATTGCCTGCTGCATTTCAGAAGCCTATACCATCCAAGGTCTTCAACCTCCGAAAGGCATTCGTGCTCATCTTGTACGTGGCAAAGCGGCTGCTGTTGCCTTCCAAAAGTATGTTCCTTGGGAAACCATTGCCAAGGCGGCTACGTGGGCTTCCCCATCAGCTTTTTGTAAGCATTATTGCTTGGATCTCAGCTCCAGGGCTGAAACACAGTTTGGCCAGGCTGTTCTTAAGAACTTGTTCCGAGAAAGTTTTTTTTCCCCATCCACCCTAACTACCTGTGTTGCGTGCTTGGGAATCTCCCACAAGTATGGAGGAAAGGGGACGGGGCGTAGGAGTATAACAAATGTACTTACCATAGTGACTACCTTACTCCCGGTCCATAGCCCTCTTTCCTCCACACGCCCGCCGCCCCCTCTAAAAAGTATCCTCTATTATTGCTTAAATGATCTCAGACCTGGCGATAGAAATGAACTGAAGGGCAATGTGCGGGGCAGAGCTCAGGAGGGCAGGGTTACGGCCACATGCAGTACCCCGCATAAAAATAAAGGACAAAGATTTGACATTTTCGATGCTTTTTACAAAAGTGCTCCGGTCCAGTCCTGAAGGACGGAATGTCCCACAAGTATGGAGGAAAGGGGACTATGGACATAGGAGTAAGGTAGTCACTACGGTGAGAAACTTTGTTATTTTGACTTCCTCAAACGCTGTGTTTTGCTCTGGTCGCCGTTCATATTCTGCCCCTCTCCTCAGGAGTTCTCTCAATGGGGCTGTGGTTTCAGAAAACTGGGATACAAAAATTGTGCGTAGTACTCTGCCAGTCCCGGAAAAGATCTTGGTTCATCTTTTGAGGTTGGGCTGCGGCTTTTAACTATAATTATAATTGTTCTTTTTATAATGCGCTTAACACCAGAGATTGGTTTTTAAGCGTAGAATTGGAATTCATGCCTGTGTTGCACTGCATTGTCTTGCTCCAAGACAAACACGTTGCCCCTGAGGTATCCCAGAAAAGATCTTAGTTCGCCTTTTGAGGTCGGGCTGGGGTTTTTAACTATGGCTTGCAGGAGATTCTTCTTGAGAGTGATGCCACCATCGATATTGTATACCCCAGGTATTCCACTTCACGTACTTTGATATTGCACTTTTCATATCTCAGACATAATCCTGCCTCCTGCAGTTTCATAAGTACCTTCCTTAGGACCACATCATGAGTTTCTGCATCTTCCGCATAGATAAGGATGCCATCCTGAAAGTATGACTGAACATGTGGATGTGGAGGCAGGACGGCCTCTAAGTTTGACCCAGGCCGTGTCGGAATCAAAGGCCGGCCACGAATTAAAGTGGGAGATCCAAGCAAAGTTTGATCTCGAACGCAGATGGGAGTGGGTTACAGAAGTGGGTGGAAGGTCAGAAAAGGGAACTCGGAACCACGAGGAAAGTGAACGGCGTCTCTGGCGTCCGTTCGCGTCCGTTCATTAACAACGATGAACAAACAAGAACAGACGCCTAGCAAGACAACCGTGACTTGGACTTGACGATACCCGCTCCCCTCATCCAAACAAGAAACTCACATGTTAGTCGGTTCGGTAGCAACCCGTGGAAGGGGAAAGCCACCGGAACGGTGGATGAGACATATTGGCAACCTCCGTACACAGAGGAAGGGGGCAGGGCTTATGGGGGTATTTATAGACTTAAAAACCAAGTCCCTTCTGATTGGTCTTACCCCCTCTGTCCCCTATTTAAGGGAGAAACTGACAACGGACTGGGTGTGTTTCATCTGATTTCTTTCAGAACACCAGAGCTGAGAGAGAGAAAGCCACACCGGGGACACTCTGGGCTTACAAGGATTAACCTAAGGAGACAACAGGTTCATCTCTACAAAGGAAGGAGCAGAAGACTGAATTTAAGTTCTTTATCTTTTATTTTAATACTTTTCCTTGCACACCTGAATAAAAGGCTGTTTTATTTTCCAACTCACTGCCTTCCTGCCTCATCCTTACAATGACACGTTACCTATGTTGCACAGGAGGGAGTCCATTATCCTTTGGAATGCTGAAGCAGCTGATGACAACCCTAAGGGCATGCGGGTGAAGTGATAGGTGCCAAACGGGGTAATGAACGCTGTTAACAGTCTTGAATCTTTGTGTAAAACACGGGGGGGGTCTGGGAATCTCTCTACAAGCACAAACACAGCCCAAGGACCTGTTCTTGGGTGAATAACCCCTGGGAGAGACTCTACCAAGTCTTTAGCTTACTGTCCCTTTCACAGAGAAGAAATGTCCCCGCATATCAGCGTTTGTCCTGCCCAGGGGCAGTCCAGCACTGAAATGCTAGGCAATTCTCCTCTGAACAAGAGTACCATCAGTAACCCCATACACGTGTTTCAGCCTTGTTGGGCATCATCAGTGAGGTGAAACTGTTGCCTCTCTAAGAACAGTGAGCAAGGGGTCCACGTCTGGATCGCTCTGTTAACTTAGGGTGAAACCCAAAGTTAATTTATGCAAAACACGGGGGTCTGGGAATCGCTCTACCAGCACGAACACAGCCCAATGACCTGTTCTTGGGTGAATAACCCCTGGGAGAGACTCTAACAAGTCTTTAGCTCACTGTCCCTTTCACAGAGAAGAAATTTCCCCGCATATCAGCCTTTGTCCTGCCCAGGGGCAGTCTAGCGCTGAAATGCTAGGCAATTCTCCTCTGAACAAGAGTACCATCAGTAACCCCATACACGTGTTTCAGCCTTGTTGGGCATCATCAGTGAGGTGAAACTGTTGCCTGAGCAAGGGGTCCAAGTCTGGATCGCCCTGTTAAGTGAAACCCAAAGTTAATTTATGCAAAACACAGGGGGTCTGGCGTCTGAATCTTTGTGTAGGTTTATCTGGTGGTAAGCATCTCTCATATCCAGTTTCGAAAGGAATTTGGCTTCTTTCATCACGAGTATTAGTTCATGTATGCAGGGTAGTGGATAACTGTCCCTTATTATTTCCATGTTCAGACTGTGCAGGTCAATGCACACCCTGATACCGTTCAACTGGTGTTTCTTCGTGAGTACCACCAGGCTCAACCATTCTGAGGACTCCCACCATCTCAATGGTACCTTCTTTAACCATTTTCACTAGCTGGGCCTGCAGAGTGCTTCTTGCAGTTGTGGGCACGGGTCTCATCTTGTGCTCGACTGGGACTGCATTTGGTCTCAGATATTGTTAATGTTTTCCCTGGCACTTCAGAAAACAGGGTGCGAAATTGCTCTCTCATCACTGACGCTCATCCTGTTCCGATAGAGCGCACCAGATTCTGTGCTGAGATCTAGCCTCATGTTCAGTTTATGCTGGTCATCCCACCCCAATAGTGCCGGACCATATTTGGAAAGAATACATCTATTCGTAGTTGGTCTAACTTTGAATTCAATGTCTTCATTGATGTAGCCCAAAGGTTTCACTGAGGCTCCCCCAAACACAATGGGTCTGCGTTTTGTCCTTCTTGCTTCTATTTTGTGCTGCCCCACCATGTCCTTGTATGTTTGAATGGGCAGGATGGTTAAGTCTGAAACCGAGTCAGCCATCACTCGAGTTGCATTGCTGTCCACCTTTATCATACAATGTGGCTTTTCCCTTCTCACTCTTGTACTGTTCACCATGATGAATGTGGGCCTTCATCGCACGCATCAGCTCCACATCGCCCTCTATATAAGTAACTTTCCTTCCCTGCCATTTGCAGCCTATCGTGATATGAATATACCGCCTGCAGTTTGAGCGTTCTCTATTCAAGGCGCGACAGTCTGTCATTCGCCAAGTGGTGTGTGCTGGTACATCTGTGGCAATCCAGAGGTGCTTTCTTCCCTCCCCTTTCATCATTGAACTCACGTCCGGGTTGGTCTTTTTGCCCATTCCATTGTACTGCATGTACATCGGTGGCCTGCGCAGTTCCTGCCAATTCGTCGCAACTACACAAGGTTTCTTCCTCTGATCTAGCTATCTAGACAGCTTTGTCCATTTGCATCGCCTTTTCCAGTATGAATTTGTCCTGCACTTTTCTGCAGTTGGTATGCACAATCAACAGGCTGTGGGATATATTTACCCACTCAGCTGTACTCCCTTCCATAACCAAGCTGCACTTCAGCAGAAGCCGCAAAATGGCTGTGCTGGCTCCTGTGAGCACCACTGCCGCACACCAAAACTGATGGCTGCAGCTTCTTGCCAAGCACATACTGAGCAGGATGGAACAAGGGGGCACACTGAGAAAGCCTGTCAGGGTGTTCTTAAGTGTACAAAGGAAGGGGAGTGAAAAAGCAGGGCTGCTTTGCTGCAAGCCCAAAGTTCCCATTGAGAAAGGGAAATATTTACATTTGAAAAGGCCGCTTTGATGCTCTTTTTCCTCTGTTCCTCATCACAATACTTTTATCAATGAGACCTTGCCATGCTTATCCACCTTCACATTGTGCTCCAGCAGACAGGAGCAGTATTCCTGAATGACAGGCGGCTGTTCAGATCTGAAGAAATCAAAAGAAGCTTTACTTCAGCTACACAGGAAACACTTTACTTTTTGGCTACAAAAGGTCAAGGATCAATGCATCAAAAAGGCCCTAGCTCTGTCAATTTCAGTGCATCTGTGTTTTAACCCATTGCTGCATACAAGAAGCTAACTCTCGCCACAAAACAATGTGGGAATTCAGAGAGAAGAGAAAAAACGGATTTGCAAGAAAAATGTCAGCAGCCACCACACGTTTTAAAATGTACTTTTGCAAACTAAGAAAAATGCTTGTTTAAGGCCTTGCCCTTATCTAGCAATGTGAAGGGGGTTCGTGCTGTGAAACAGAAATGGGAGTTTGTAATCAACAGTCTTTATTCTGATTTATAACAAAAAATAAATAAAATAAGCAATTCAATTGCATTGGTTGCAGTGGGGGGAAATCAGCCCAGAGGTTTCTGCTTGGGGGTTGCCAGCAACAGAAGGCCCCTCACAGTAGATTCTAGAACACACAAGTGATAATTGCAACCTTGGCAGATTTTTAGTCTGGGATAAGGCCTCTTACAATGGAAGTTCCAGGACACCAACCTGTGTAGTGGAAGCAGCCATAAACCTTCCATCAAACTGGGAAAACCCCTCCCCACACTGGGCTGAAGTGACATTTGGAGGTAGCTGAAGAGAAATAAATGGTCCCAGTGAAGGACAAAGGATGCCGTTTGTTTCAAAAGACTATTTTATTTAAGAAACTTTGATGACGGTTATTTTTGCAATAGGAATTTAAGAACAGCTTTAATGTTATTTTGTGGGTTTTAGCTTAAGACGTTGTAGCCTTCACTGCCACCTTGGGAACAGAAATGGCAGAGAATTGGGTATTCCACAGAAAGTGTACATGATGCCAATTTAAAATTCAACACTGACATGCCTAATGATAATCCATACACATGTGTAACGTTATAGAATTTTGGGCCGAATATTTCACACTAAAAATGACTAACAATTATTAGAAGGGCAAAACAATGTCTTACAAACTGTAGAGTTGGACTGACATACTCTGCAGAAAATATGTAACCTATTTATGTAATTTAAGGTGCCCCAACTGTACAAATGTGGCATTTATGGCAAAACCGAATTGTAGCTAAAGTAACTGTGGGAGGTTCTGGACATTGTAAAACTCACATCATAAATCTGACATCATGCCCTTGAAACCCAAAGGCGGTAACAATCACCCCTGACCAATCCAGTGGTTTAGGAGGTATGCTTAGCTAAGCCTGCCCTACCATATAATTCTATGATGTCACCATGGCTGACGAAACACTAGACAGACACTTTCCTGAATTTCCTGCGCCTGCGTATCTGATCTTCTGCATTCATCTTGCATAGCTGATTCCAGACTCCACTGAAAGGCCAAAGCATTGCTGACCATCTCAGCAAGGTCTCAATCCAAAGATCCCACAAACAAAATCCCAATAACCAAAGGGAAAAGCTGTAGTGTTCTTTTGGGAAGCATCCTGAAACCAGACTGGCTTTTTGCCCACTAACTGCATGCCTGCTGCAACCCTGCCATCCAGCTGTCCTGATTATCCGGTGACCAGACAGCCCCAGCTGTTGTTCTACGGGGAGAGTCCGCGCTGCTACATGTTGACCCTAGCCCTGAAGTCCAGAACCTGTTCCTAATCCCAAATTTAAGAGCGGACTGTGAGTATCCCCCATACCATAACACAGTCTACCCCATCTTGACTTTTTTCATTGTGCCACCCTCTAAGCAACCCTATCCATACCCTGATAACTTGTATAGACTGTTCCAGTTTTCTGTACACCCTGTTCTTGTTTCCTAGTGTTAGCACAACTCTTGTATTCACCTCTCCTTATAACTCAGTGATATTTGTAGTAATTGAAATTAATTCCCACATAGATCAGAACACGGCGGGAAAAGGTTGACATTGCGAATCAATCTTTGAACGTACCGTGGCTTTCTTTAACAATATAGTCTAAATAATTTAGTTTAAGTAAAATTTGCCTTTCATTTTTAACTGATTTTCTCTTTTTCACTGCTCTATTTTCCTAAAAAACGAACCTTATTCTACCTTCCAAATCCCTCTCAATTCACCAGCTATTGCCCTCCTTTCACTCCTATATTGTCCCTGTGCTGTGCATCTATCCCCCTGCCCAAGAACGGCATTCCAATTCAGTGTTTTTCACCCGTTTTTTGAAAGAAATGTTTTTGCTTTTAAAACGGCAACCCAGAAAAATGCAACTTTTTCATGTGCGAATTTGGCTGCACTGGGTTTTCAATTTCACTCTGTTTTGTGAACTGTATGCTTTTGTGATACCTTGCCTGATGGTTGATAGTGAGGTAACATCCCTAATACTGTGATAAAACGTATGTATATCATTATTTAACACAAACAGAATTATTTTTCAAAATCATAGTGTCATTTTGGGCCTTTGCAAAGGGTTTGCTGCTTCTTTCTATCCACTCAGAAATCGATTATTGGTGGGTTGAGGGAACATTGCAGGGGGAAGCCTTAACTGTGGCACTATCTATCCTAATTCAAATAGTGCTCCTATTCACTTGTGCTTTGGATATGGTCTACTAGAAGGTTAACCAAGTGCATTGCTTCCATTGTCATTATCATCCCATTGGTGATTGATGCCTAATATTAAAATGTGTGATTTTGTGAATTTTATAAATAATGTGTTTTCACCAACTGGCCTGGTTCATGGTCCATTGTGACCCAGGGTATTTGTAAAAGGGGGTGTGAGACAGGTCGGGTAGTAGCTCAATTTGAATTTGTTGAAATTGAAGAAAAAACATTCCTATTGAGCACCACATCCGAGGCTAAAACTAAGTGTCCTGGTCCAGGGTGTGACGCCCGATTGGAATCCTTAACAAGGCCACATATGTTCAGTATTCTCGCCAAAGCCGCAAAGCCAACTCACCCACCCTGCACTTTCCTGTTTCCTATTGTAAAACTTCCATCGTTGCAGTGCGGTATTCTGCTTATTTGAACGTTTCTTTACAATCCTGAGAATGGCCTCCTTAAGTAAGCATCATCCTCACCTACCGGCTCAGGCTTCAAGCCAGCCAGAATTATTTGTCCTTCAACCCCCATGGCATTGAGCAACATGGCCTTCTTTCTTCCAGCTGTGTAGTCGAAACCACCCAATGTCTCTAAGTATGTGGTAAATAATGGTTCCCTGTGTGACCATGGCATGGCGGGCCTACCTGGAGACTGCAGAAATGATAGCGAAAGCGGTGCACCTTGCATCCTGGAGACGAGTACTTTTCCTTGATATTCGTCAACAATTTTTTTATAATAATGGTTTATATTTTGATATCTGGTGGGGTTGTCCCTTTTCTCCCCTTTTTGTATTCTGTAGTGTTTTTGGAAGTGGTCGCCATGTTATTGGAGACCAAAGTGTGCATCTGTCAGCATGCAACTCGTGGGTCGGTGAGCCCCTAAAGAAGGTTCCTCCAATCAGGCATAAGGACTGAAACATGTTGTGCGTTTTGTATTAAAAACACAAATTGGGATTTATGACATGGCCTGTGTGTTTTTGGAGACAACCAAGATATGGGTTGTTGGTTGTAAATGTGTTCACATTTCTTTTTTGTCTAGTGGATGCTGTTTTCTATTTTTTACCTCTTGATTTAGTATTTTAGTTTTTTGAAAAATTATATAATAAAAGCGGTTTTGTAGGTTTGAATGTGTATTTTGATTGTTTTTGTGAGGGGGCTTGTACATTACCACCCACATATGACAATGCATTACTTACCGTAAAAGCATTTCTGATGGTTGTATCTGCTTAGATTCACATGCTGTGCATTGTCCGACATCCAGTGATCACTGCGGAGTATTGCATTTTGTTTTTCGTAGCCAAAAAGAGGACGTCGACAAGGCGTGTCTGTAACACTATCCCTATAGTGACGTGCAGTGTACCCACAACCCCTTACGCGTCGAGGTCCCTCTGTTTGTATTTTTTCTGCCCCGAGGGAGCCTTCTATACGTGAGTGAGTACAGAAAAGAGAGAGAGAGATGTAGAAAGATGTCTATGTTCTTTCCATCCGAGCGGGGAGGAAGGGTGGGCGCATGTGAATCTAAGCAGATACAAGCATCAGAAATGCTTTTACGGTAAGTAATGCATTGTCTTCTGATGTTTGTTAATCTGCTTAGAATCACATGCTGTGCATAGACTAGCGAGCAGTACCCGAAGTTGGAGGTGGGTTGTGAGAAGGAACAGTAGAGAAAAGATGTCTTAATACTGCTTGTCCCACCTGGGAATCAGATCTAGAGTGAGCATCTAGGCAGTAGTGTTTTGTAAAGGTGTGTACAGAACTCCAGGTTGCGGCTTTGCAAATGGACTCAAGGGGAACGTTTGCAATGAATGCTATGGATGCCCCAGTGCCTCGAGTAGAGTGTGCTCTTGGCTTGAAGGGTAGTTCTCTCTTAGCAAGAGTGTAACAGAGAGTGATGCATTGAACAATCCATCTAGATATAGTGGACTTTGAGACTGCATCTCCTTCTCTTCCTGCTGCCACCGAGACAAAGAACTGATTAGTCTTTCCAGTGGCCTAGTTCTTTCCATATAAAACATGACAGCACTGCGCACATCGAGTGTATGCAGGCTCTTTTCTCCCAAATTGGAAGGGTTTTGAAAGAACGTTGGTAGTTCTATTGACTGGTTGACATGGAATTTCGATATGAATTTCGGTGCATACCTTGGTGTGCGCGTAGAACCACCTTATCTTTGTGAACTGTTACAAAGGGGTCTAGAATAGAAAGAGCCTGTAGTTCACTTACTCTCCTAATGGAGGTGATAGCTATTAGGAAAGCAGTCTTAAGAGTGAGGTCCTTAAGAGTTGCCTTGTGCATGGGTTCAAGGGTGAGCTAAGTACCACATTAAGGTCCCAGCCGGGAGCTGGGTTTGCTATCGGAGGGTGTATTCTCTTTACCCCCTCCATGAAGGCTTTGATAACTGGCACTTTCCACCATGACACCTTAAGTTGAGAGGTGGTGTATGCAGAAAGTGCCGCTAGATCGACTTTAATAGAATTGAACACTAGACATGAGTCCAGTAAATGGGTCAGGTAAAGGACAATTTGTGTGGGAGAGCAGAGGACTGGGTTGATGTTCTTACCTCTACACCAGATGACAAATCTCTTCCACTTGCTAGAATAGCAGTGGCGAGTGTTGGGTTTTCTAGCTTCTCTGAGAATGTCCATGCATCTCTGAGGGAGTTGTAAATGACCAAATTCTATGACCTCAGGAGCCAGGCTGCTAAGTTCATGTTCTGTGGGCATGGGTGTAGTGTCTTGCCCTTGTCCTGTGACAGCAAGTTGTACGGGCAGGGCAGTTTCACTGGGGGGGGGACAGGGACATCTCCATCAGGTGCGCAAACCATGGTTGGCGGGCCCACATCGGGGCTATCAGTATCATGGTGACTGGTTCCTGGTGCATCTTGTGCACTATCTTGTTCAGCAGAGGAGTCGGGGGGGGGGGGGGGAGCCTAAACAAATTTCCCTGACCATGGTATCCAGAGACCGTTCCCCTTGGGTTCTGTGGGTATCTGGAGGCGTAATCTAGGTATTGTGAGTTCTCCAGAGTTGCAAACAGGTCTATTTCTGGGAAGCCACATTGTGTGAAGACGTTGAGGATGATGTCTTCGTGTAACCGCCATTCGTACTCTGAGGGCAGAGGGAAGTCTCTGCTGAGTTCGTCTGCTAGCAGATTGAGTTCCCCTGATACATGTTGTGACAATAGGAGCATGTGTCTGAGAGCCCACTTCCAGATGTTCTGGGACAGCTTGGACAGTCCTGGAGAGTGAGTGCCCCCTTGCTTGTTGAGGTAGTACATGGCTGTGGTGCTGTCCGTGAGGACCATCACTGTCTTCCCCTGTAGATGTGTCTGGAAGGCTTTTAGTGCCTTGAACACCGCAAGTAGCTCTAATAAGTTTATGTGCTTGGAAGCTACGCTTGGAGTCCAAACTCTGTGAGCAGACTGATGGGATAGGTGAGCCCCCCCATCCTGTGAGGGATACATCTGTGGTTAGAGTGGCTTCCACTGCGGGGGTGGCGAATGGTTTCCCTATTACCAGGTTTTCCTTCGGCAACCACTGTAGCGAGAGAACCAAGGCCTGCGAGACCACCACTAGATCACCCCATTGTCCGCTGGCCAGACACCACTGGCTGTTGAGCCACTCTTGCAGTGGGCGCAGGCGCGCGTGAGTTACCAAATAAATACATGACGCCATCATTCCCAGCAAGTGCATTGCTTTGCGTACCGTCACCTCTCGACCGGCCACATATTGAGGGACCTGAAACAGCATATTTTGGACCCTCTCGTTGGAGGGGAAGACAAGGCCGTCCTTTGTTCGAATTAGAGCCCGTAGGAATTGTTTGATTTGACTGGGGTCTAAGCTGGACTTCTTCTCGTTGATGGAGAAGCCCAGTTGGAACAAAAGGTCTACTGTCTTCTGGGTGTTTGAGAAGCATGTCTCGTAGGACTCCCCTGTTATGAGCCAATCGTCGAGGTAAGGGTATACCGGTATGGACAACCTGCACAGGTGGGCCGCTGCCACTGCCAGTACCTTCATGAATACCCTTGGTGCAGACGCTATGCCGAAGGGTAGCACTCTGAACTGGTAGTGTTTGCCCTCTATCATGAACCTGAGGTATTTTCTGTGCGCTGGCAACATCAAAATATGAAAGTATGCATCTTTCATGTATAGTGTTGTCATGTAGTCCCCCTGAGATAGCAGGGGAATTATCTCCTGTAAAGTTACCGTACAAAATTTTTGTGGTTTTACAAATTTGTTCGCTGGGCACCGATCTAGTACAGGGCGCATGGTTAGGTCCTTTTTGGGTACAAGGAAGTACACTGAATAAATACCTTCCATTACCTGAGATAGGGGCACGACCTCTATTGCTCCTTTCTGTAGCAGCTGTTCTACTTCTTGCAGGAGGATGACGAGGTGTTCTGGTGACAGGTGTCGTCCCCTTGGAGGTCTGTAGGTGGGGGACCGATTGAACTCTATACAGTACCCGTGGGCTACGGTTGACAATACCCACCGGTCTGATGTTATTCCCTCCCATGCTGATAGGAACGATGTTATCCGGCCCCCAACCGGAGACGCATGGGAGGGAACCCGAACCTTCGGGTCATTTGGTGTTACTTGCCGGGGTGCCTCTGGGGCTGGAGCCCCGGCCTCTGCCCTTGCCACGGCGTTGTCCTCTTTGGTTATACTGGTTACCTGTACCCTGATTAGAGGGCCAGTTGCCCGCAGTGTAATGCTGTTGCTGCTGTTGGCCACGAAAAAAGCGCGTGTTCCCAAATCCCCGCCTGTTTGGAGGCTTTGAGATTTGGTCTAAGGTATTTATGGTGTCGAATTCCTTCTTTGCATTTTCCAGTGCGTCGTCCACTGCCCTTCCAAAGAGATTTGACTCTTCTATTGGCTTATTAATGAGTGACGCCTGCGTTTCTGCCTTGAAACCGGAATTGCGAAGCCAGACGTGACGCTTCAGCAGAATTCCCTGCACCAAAGAACGGCCAGCAGTTTCTGCTGCATCGAGTGTTCTTAATGCTGCTCTGGTTGACCAGAGCTCCTACTGTAACTGTAGCCAATAAGCGAGTTCTTAGAGGTTCAGGGGCTTCTTCAGTGTCCTGCTTAAGCTTTCCCCATTCAGCATCAGCATAGCTTGCTAACAATGTATTATTATTGGCAATCCTAATTGAAAACGCTGCCGAGGCGGAAATTCTTTTGCCCAAGGCATAAAGCTTTTTCCCTTCTTTATCTGGGGGTGCCTCGCTGGTTGACAGTGGAAGCCCAGCGTTCTTCCTTGTGTTAGTCACCACTAAGGAGTCCGGGACTGAATGACCCCTGATATATAATGGGTCTGACTGAGAGGGTGAGAACAATTTCTCGATTCTTGGATTGACCCCTCTTACCAGCGCGGGGGTGGACAGCGATGGGGTAAGTCGTCTCTTAACCGAGGCGAGGATAGGAATAGTTTGACTAGTGGGAGGTTTTTCCTTTAATAATCCCTTCGACTAAATCAGTATCTGGGGTGACCTCCCCAGTTTCAACTTCAAAATGCGCTGCTGCCTTCCTCAGTAGCGCATTGAAGGTGGGCTGATCGTCTACTGGAGATGGGTTCCTGAACGGTGTGGTCTGAGGAGAAGAAATTTCTATAATGTCGGGGTCTGTAGACCCTGATGGCGACTGCCAGGGCTGTGAGCCACCTTCACCTGGGTCCTCCTCGTAGCCCTCCTCACCTATGTTAGTGTCATCATGAAAACCTTCTTCTTCTTGTTGGTCTTCATTATTCACAAACTGTTCCTCTACCTGGAAGTGAGAGTCCTCTTCAGTGAGGTCGTAAGAGTTCATGTCTTCCTGTAGGGGGTTAAAGAGCTTTGGGTATTTAGCCCATGGCCCCTCCTGGAGTACCTCCCTTTGCCTCTTGGGTATCCTATTTTCTGGGATGGCCATGAACCTGTCTAGCTTCTAGCTTATCCATACATGACTGGAACCTCTCTACAGTCCAGTAAGGTAGGCCAGAGTGGTCTGGGAGTGAAAAGGGAGTTTCCTCTCCCTGTAGTTGCTTATTTCTGTCCCTTAGCATCGAAGATAGAGTCCCTTTGCCTTCTGAGAAACCTTCTCGTTGGCTAGGGTCTTCAGTCGACGGTGGGAGCTGTCCCAGCCTACCCTCCGGCGTCCTCGGCGTTTCTTTGGCCTTGTGAGCGGTTTTCGACGCGTCAGCCGCCGTCCGTCTCTGGCCATCTTTAGAAGCTATATGCACAAGGCTTTCGCGATCAGCTTCTCCGTCGAGGGATCGCTCGCCGTCGCGCTAGGTAGTGCTGAGTCTTTACTGGCAACGTATGCACTCTTGCGAGGCGCGTCGCCTGAGGATTTGGGGTTAGCGCCCTTATCTACAGAAAGCCCAGTCGCCGGTCGCGGAAGCGGGGAGGGCTTGTGACCCTTACGGTTGGCGGAAGACGCCGGTGGACCAGACGCCTCCGTTGACGCTATGGCTGCCTTTCGTCTGACGAATGCGTGCCGTGGGGTATGTGTTTTTCTGTGTGCGCCCTTGTCGCCGGGGTGTTCAGCCCCATGTGAGCCGGGCTTGTCGGGGCCGGGGATGGACAACGAGGAGTGGGAACACTCCTTCGAGCGGTCTACAACCTCAGTTGCGGAGGCCGTGTAATCACTGTCCTCATCACATTCGGCGGCAGCTGGCAAGGAGTCAGACCTAGACATCGCATAGGCTGCCCACCTTTTGACCCTGCGGTCCTTTTAAGTAACTTACAGGCCGCACAGCCGTCCTCTTTGTGATCGAGGGGCAAGCAACGGTTACACAGTTTGTGCTTGTCCTTCCAGGTAAACTTGTCCTTGCAACGCGGGCAAAACCTAAAGGGTGTCCTCTCCATAGCTGAGGGCATGAAATGTGATTACGACCTCGAAAGAGAGGGAGGGGAAAGAGAAAGACATTCTCAGAGTGAAACAAAGAAATGACCAACAACCCCACTCTCCCTACTGTGTTGGGCCAGCGAGGCCAGGCCACGTGTTCGGCAGCGCCGAAGGATCTCCTCCGCTCGTCCCTCAGTCGAAGATCTTGCTCGGCAGAGAACAGCTTGGCAGCTACGTCGAGGGAGGGATCTATATGTTAGTTAATAATAAACGACCAAGGGTCGGGGAAATGATTTCGCAATGTCTCTCGAGGAGCTCCGCATAAAGGCGACCAGAAACTGGCCGGAAAAAACAATCTGGAGACACCTCAAAACGTGAGGGGTTGTGGGTACACTGCACGTCACTATAGGGATAGTGTTACAGACACGCCTTGTCGACGTCCCCTTTTCGACTACGAAAAACAAAATGCAATACTCCACAGCGACCACTGGATGTCGGACTATGCACAGCATGTGATTCTAAGCAGATTAACAAACATCCAAAATTATTTTTCTCCTTTATTTATACAAAAAATGTAACACCGAGATTGGGATGACCGATTTAATCACATACACCCAATACAACTGTGTACATACAGCAGTTACTTCACTACTCTCCTATTGCAACTATGTACGTGCAGCAGTTTCTTCCCTGCTGTAGAAGTACATAGTCCTGTGGCAGTCTCAGTGTGGACAGTGGTTATTGTCAGGCCCAGGCCTTTGAAACTGGAGGAGAGCCAGGGAACGTCTGCTTCCTCTCTTGCTTGCGCCGTCCTTGGGGTCTCCTGAGGTTACGGCAGTAGTGGGTACCTGGCAGGCTCCAGTCAACAGATTTCACTACAGAACGAAGTTGCAGGCAGAAGATGCTGTTAAGTAAAATCCCAATTGGGAACAAACACACTTGGCCTTAAATATTCCACGCTAGAGGGCTTTCTTTGGAGGCCAAAAGTCACATTGGAAGTGCCATAAGACTGACACTATCCAGAGCATCATTTTGGAATTACTAAAGCAGCCCCCCCGCCCCCACTCCCTACAAAATGCAGCTTAACGTGCAAATAAGTGGCCCACAGTTTAAACTAAGCCTATGCCACGGTTTTGACACAAGCGGGATTTGTGTGAAATAATTGTCACAGGCATGTTTTCTACTTGTCTAGCTTATATGTTTTCTCCTCCGTTTCTTGTCCTTGTAATGTGGAATTAGAACGATTCAGGGGCACGCTGTGCTTCGCCAAAAGCTTCGGCATCCAGAAGGTCCGTATGAAGGGCTCTTCGCCCACGCACATAGCAAGCTGATGCAGTGTATGTTGTAAAATGAGCAAAGCCTTCCAGGGGGTGACTATGGGCGAGGTTTCCAGTGCATGTCGGTATCTCGGATATGCTGGCCACAAAATGACCCGTCATGGATTTTAGCCTGTAAGGAACAGACAACAATGAAACCCGAGCTGTTCGCAGCTATTTTCCACCCTCACAGTTTGTGTCTGCTATTATGTGTCCTGTTGTGTTCTACACCAGCTGCTCTCGCGGTAACCTTTCATGGCGCTCTAGGGTAAACGGCGTCATTAGCCTGGGCGTGGGTCGCGCAGTGTCACGGTCTGCAGCAGACAAAAACTGCGCTGCTTTCAGACGTTATCTTTGTAGTCCGCCTATAGTCTCTCTTCCCCCATTACTCCCAGACTCTAGCCCGCCCTCCCCCCCACCCCCCGCCCACACTCGGGTTCCTGGAATAACAACAATATGCCTACCTGAATGGCACAAGAATCGGTTTTTGGGGCGCATCTTGTCATTTGGGGTGCATTTTTTATCGCAGAAAACGAAATCGGCAAGGCACACTTCAAAATTTAAATTGCCAATTTTTATATACTTTTGTATCGCAATTGGCCATCGATGTACTTTTTTCCTTTTAATTCGGCACTCTCACTCTATATCCACATGAAAATAAACCAGTAATATCGGGTTTTCAAATGCAGCAGCCGAACTCCTGGTACACGAACACAAACTCACTTAGTTGTTAAACGTGTGCTTTGAGTTACATACCCGGACTGGAGCACAATTGCAGCAGAGCTGAGTATATGACCAGGGGAATTCTGCAGGTGGGGGTGTATCACGGAGAACCTACTCTCACCCCAAGATATGAATTGTCATAGGCATGCGTGCCAGCTTTTGATTATCTGTGACCACAAAAGTGATGGGTGGAAGGTTTTGAATGAATCTGTACCACTGGTGTTGCTCTGGGCAACCTTCCACACCACCGTTTTTTAATCCGTCTCCGCCATTGCAAAAGGGGTCCAGCCATATGCAAATCAGTCTGGTACCGCCACCAATGGTAGCAGCCCAGCCCGAACTGCTAGGCCAGGTCCCCTCTGCACGGAAACACAAGCAACCCCAGACATGTTTCGGCCTTGTTAGGCCTCCTCAGTGAGGTGCAGCTTGGTTCCCTATGGTGCAGCTTTTGATTATGAATACCCCTCCCCACCTCACCCCAGAACATGAATATTAGTAAGGGACCAGGTGAAGCAAGCAGAATGGACCCCTTCCCCCATAGTATTTATTTATTAGGTTCTCCCCACTAGATTTTTTTTTAAAGTAATGGGTTAAAATGGTGCACTTAACATCACATTTATCATAAGAAATCGGAAAACATTTATGGAATTTACAGGCATTTCTGAGCGCATGAGATTTCTGCAACAGTAGTAGTACTCTCGTTTATATAGCACCTTTCCCATTTGTATGGCCTCAACGCGCTTTGTGGTAGGAACGCCCGAAGGGACAGAAAGTCCAGGTATGGGAACATTCTCACAAAAGGCTTAGAGTGCATGTGTACATTTAGCCAAGATTAGGAATTAGGTGGGCTGGCTAAACTCCAGTAAGCAACCCAAGATATCAGGCATGTGGATTGGTGTATAGGGAGGTCATGACAGAGCGCTAGTACAAGAGGCTCGATGTGTGACCAGCTAGACTGAAAATTGTCATAGGTTGTTGCTGTATTCTAAGGGCAGAGGTGTTGAGGCAAGTCTGGTGTAAGGGGCGAAGCCATTACACGTCAGCTAGCCAAAATGTGTCGTAGTTGCATTCTAAAGTGTGTGGATTAACAACGGTCCACCGAAGTGGTGCGTTTAACATACCCTAAGCTCAGACTGAGCTTTTGTTTGATCTCGCTGTGCGATCCGATCATCAGAGGATCAGCAGACCACAAACAGAAATCAACCGGCTGGGCTACTTTTCCAACTTTGTGCCGGAGGACTAATATCCCCCAACTTCAAAAGAATTGGATACCGATGAATCTCACTTTTGCCAACAGTGCAAGTTCTGAAAATGGCTTAACGATTACTCTCCTGCAACATTGTTCACCACACATTATTTAGAATATAAAGCCATAAACCGAAAAGTGTAAGCTTCTCCATGGGGCACTGTGCCGTTTCTGCCCCGGTTAATAAAATAGGAATGGGCGGTTTCCCCTTTTCCGTGACCATGATAGCTCTGGAAACCACCATGGGTTTCCGGAGTATGGTGGTAGCAGTGGATTATATCATGTAGGTACATGGGCTGTATCGTGAGAGCATTTGAATAGGACGAGACCTCGCTCCAAGGAGCAACAGCACACGCAACATTAAAGCAGTATCTAGAACAGGCAATGCAGTATAGGTTACGAATAAAAATCGGGACAGGCCACTGACATAAGTAGGACTTTAATTTGACGGCAGCAAAATCAGTAGTCGTATGGGAACCAAGGGGTTGGTGTTTCAGCTATTCCCATGGATAGAACCTGTACATATTCGGCTGCAACTGTAAGACTGCCCAAAACAAAGGAACTTTTGCTCTGATGGCTATTCCAGGCCTAGCTATTAAACTCTTCCCAAACAGTCTCTCTGGCACAATCTGTTAATGCACTTGGTTGTTAACTCAACGATTGGGGGTTTAAACCCACCCCGGATGGATGGCTCACGTGTTAATGTATAATCACGTTATTATAATAACCGTTTGATGTATCTTTGTTGATAAACGTGCAAGATGTGATGGTCACCCTTTTCCCCAAAAACCTGAAATCGATTGTTTTTTTTTTTTAAATCTCTCGGATCAGAGGGCTCAATCCTGGACCGGTCATGGCAAAATCGGGACGTCCGGTTGCGCTAATGCAGTAGGTAGAACAGGGTTGCACTGGGTATGATAAATGGAGGATTTACTCAAAGCTGGTGTTGAATGAGGCCTCTTGTGTGTCATTGAAACAAATGACAGACTACTTATTCACCTCTGCATGGTTTTGTCCACTGGTTTTTAGAGGTAGGGTAAACTGGTTTTGTCCACTGGTTTTTAGAGGTAGGGTAAACTAAGTGCTCAGGGTTAGAGCCGATCCATGGCGCCTGACTTGGCTCTAAGAGCTAAACAAATGCAAGTCGGCAACTGATGCCTAGTTTGCAGTCTGCCTCGCAACCCTCAAAAACCATAGCCTGCCCTAATTTCTCCCAAACCCCTCACAAAACCGGCAATCCTTCTACCTGCATCCCACAACACAAACTCATATCTGATGTCCTGCCTCCCTGGTCCCATAACAGGAAACATACCTACCATCTCAATGTTAGAATATATGGGACTTAAGTGATTTGTTCAGGATCACACACTGTCTGTAAAATGGGATTTGATCACAGTGTGCATTGCAGACAAGTAACCACATATGTTCTCATCTGTAACTGTTGAAGTACAGTTTTAAGGAGCTAAAATCGTGCTAGGTTTCATCAAGATGACTTAAAGTACACATAATTTAAACCAGCACAACAAATATATATATATATATATATATATATATATATATGTATGTTGTGCTGAAAAGTGATTATACAGTTAGGTTAACCATCATGAATGGAGCGCTACATGAACCAGAATGCAAAGTAATGTTGGAATAAACAGTCCCCTGTGTTTTGCAATTGTAATTTCAAGGCTTAGGCACACAACAACAAAACTGTTAAATTGCCATCTATGCATAGTCATTGTTTCACACAGACTTGGAGCAGATTATTTTGCGCAGTTTCTAACAGGCTTCCTAGGGGATCTATTATCAGGAACAGGCAGCACCTATGTGTTCTGCATGGTGGGATATTGGACCAAAACTAGAGGGCTGTGGCAGGTGGAAAGTTAGGTGTACACAAGCATCCCCTTTGTCCAAGACCAGTCCCCCCCACCCCGCTCCATTCACAAACTGGGTATAACCTGGCGATCCCATCGCCACTACCCATAGCCTTGGGGATAAAGTAAAAGAAAATGTCCTGGAAGGCTTTTTATACAGTAACAAAAATGCCCATGGTAAACTCTCTTACGCACCAAGACATTTGGTCGACCGAAAACTGGTCGAAAGACATTTGGTCGACGCAATTTCGTCGAAAACCAAATGGTCGATTTTTTTTTATATATATTTATTTTTCGGGTTTTGGTGTTTTTTTTTAAAAAAAGGGTTTTTTTTTTTTTAGAAAAAAAAGGGGGTTGGGGAGGTCCCCCCCCCCCAAAAAAGGGGGACTTTTTTTTTCTCCGACCAATGTCTGGTAACCATCGTGTAGAATGTAATCTATCCATTTTTGTTAGGAGAGAAATATGGTGGATAAGTGTCAGAGCAATGAGTAAGTTAAGGGATAATGCAGCTTGTTGTGCGCGCATTAAAAATCACTTCTAAGTTATCCCAACTGTGGCAGCCAAAGGAAATATGACTAATTTCAGTAAAGTGATTTGCCCACGATTCCATTGATTGGTGAAACGTGGACGGGTTTTTCGTTTGCAATTTTGGTGGTTGCAGACCACATATGCTGCCGTTGCACCTTTAGTTTTGCATTAACATGCAGTTCCTGTCCATCTATAAAGTACTCTGTGCAAGTAGATGATTACATGTAGTTCTTTTAAATGTCACTTGGTGGCAGCTCACCTTAATTTACTCTGCAAATGTAATGGAGAATGAGGCGATGTGCTGCTCCAGTTGGGCTCTTTTACAAAGGCACTCCAGCAGAGCCAGACATTTGGCTGTAATCAGGCTCAAAACTGCACTGCCTCCCCGCCCCCCACCCCCTAGCTTTTTCACTTGTTGGATATTCTCCACTTCTAAAAATGCCCACATTGTAGTTGGGTTGTGTAAACTGTAGTATCTGTGAGGGAGAACCATGGCAGCAACGGCTTGCTACATTGTTTTTTAGGCATCATATTAGCTCAAAGACTTGTGAATTGCAATGCATGACATGGCTATGCTGTGTCCTACTTAATATTGGTGTACAAGCTCAACTGGTTAGGGGAAGTAGGTGTTACAGAAGAATGCAGGGCAGTGTGATGTGTTGGTGCCTTACACAGCTAGTAGTTTAGAACTATGCTACTCCACCAATGGGATTTAAAATTGACAATTTGGCGCATAGTTTCCTTGTTTGTTTGTTTATTTATTTGTATTGCGCTCCAGATCCAGAGGTATAAGGGCGCATATGAACAGGGTTACAGGTACATTATAGGCAGTTACAAAGTACAATTACGAACATTATACATAATATATACAGTTAGCAGAATACAGATTTATAATATACAACATACCAGAGAGGGGCATCCTTTAGGAATAGTCTGTGATGCTAGTGTTTGTCCAGTAACCAGCTGATAACCTGTTTTCTAAAGGGTAGAAACGAGCCAATAGTTTTGATGTTGAATGGTAGGGTATTCCAGAGTAGGGAGGCCAGGACCGTGAAGCTGGCGCCTCCTGTTTTCTGTAGGGAGAATCTAGGAACCGAAAGGCATAATGTGTTGGTGGATCTGGTGGTTCTCGTTGTGGATTTAAGGGTGAATGTGTTAGCGAGATAAGGTGGAGCTAGGTGGGTTAGGGCTTTGTATGTAAGACAGATGGTCTTTAAGTCCATTTTTTTCTGGATAGACCGCCATTTATTTTTAAAAATACTGGATACTAGTTTGCTGTGAAAAGTTACAAACTGTGATTTACGAATGTGAACTGCTCTTTGGGCTATGTGTTTGACCGAATTAGTGGTGTCGGTTGGATTATTCTGGTATTTTTTCTTAACAATAAACCGTGTTTACTGAACTGGACATACAGGTCTAGGTCATCGTCCTAATACTGCAACTAGATCACGATCATTTGTAGGTCAACTGAAATTTCGACCCGGGTGTGGCATCATCTCAGCTCGCAGTCCACTAGTTTTTACTCATTTAATCGTTTTCACTGAAGAGGAGCACACAGTAGTGTTTCAGCAGAAACTTACTTGGGGTGGCAGTTATTCTTTTTCACCACACTTTAAATTGGTCTCCATTTATTTCCTGTATTTCTGCAGTCTATGTTCCCCCGCATACCTTCACTTGCATATGTTTTACTTACGCCTGCAAGGTCTTCCCTCTCGGTCCTGGCATTCACTGCTGCAGAGTAACCAGTTTCTTCTACCCTCAACCCCCCCCCCCCTGTACAACTCTCTAAATGCACCCCTCTATGTCCCATATTCAGAAGGCACGGATGTGAATATTTTACGCTCTGAAATGCTAGTCTCGACTCTGCCCTTTCGTCCAAAATAGCTACAGCTGCATCTTCTAAAATAACAGTGTTTCTCCCCAACACACTGTATAGAACGTTCACCTAGCAGGGAAGAAGAGGAACACTACAATAGAAGGGGGGCTACAATGGGCAAGGAGTGGGAACCAACCCAAAAAAATAACTTTTCAGGAGTAGACATGATTAATGCCGTTGTAAATCAAAAGAGTGCAACAAAATGTAGATGGGAAGACCACATAGTTTGTTGAAAAGCCAATTGGGAGACGTTTCATTGCCCTAGGTCAAAACATGCGCATCTCACCAAGCGATTTTGTTCTTTTTCTAGTGAATCGTCATTATCATAGTCTTGGTGTGTCCATTATTAAATGGATAATTAATGTGGTGTAGAGAATAAAAGGAAGAGGTACTCAGGTCTGGCTTGGGCCTAAAGAATGTTCTGTGATAGCTTAAGAAACAACGCATATTATAGGAAAATAGCTGCCTGGAATGCGGCTCCAAGAGCAAGTGATGTTATTGGACAATGATTCTTGAAAAGAAAACCAAGCCTCTATATCTGGGCATCTTCTTCGGAAACTTTCTTGATGGATGGTGTTGGAGCAGGGTGCTTGCTACCTTGCTCAGAGGTTCCCTATATCTGGTCACCACGGCGACCATGTTTTTGTAGCCCTTGTCCAGAGCATCCACTGGAGGGAAAAGCCTCCTGGAAGAAAGTCATCAAGTAGCACGCCTTGAACTAATCTGCAAGCCACAGTGATCCAGGGGAGGGGCTTAAAGAAAGACAGCAGCATTACATTTGATTATCACCAACTCTGCAAAAAGTGTGATTTAAAGATAATATATCTGCAGAAATGCCGAGCCCTGGCGTGCCTAATCGTTTCTTTATATCCCACGGCATTCCCCCGCATCTGTGCAGATTGGACGGCTGTTCTTCATGCCTGCATAACTCGGTAACCAACCAGAAAAAGGGACGGTGCGCCTTTAATCATGCATCGTCGGTATTAAGAAAACAAAATGTTATCATTTATCATTCGTCATGATGCACAAGGAATGTCTTTCTAGCTGTACCCGCGATATCATCGGCTACAAGTCAATCTCTGTGCCAAGTCTTAAAAATGAGCACAAAGCATGGAAGATGCGCATTTCAGCAATGAGCGCAAATGAAAAAAGCGCAGGCCCCCTTCTTCTCAAACTAGACCTGTGTATTTCAGGAGGGGCTGGGCATTGTCGTAAAGATGGGCTGTCCAGCCCCCTTGTTTACAATAGTGTCAGGAGTTCTGGCTCCCAGCAACATGGTTGCCGAGACCTCATTTCACAGAGACAGGACCTGCCTCTGACCCATTCTACCCATCAGTGCGCCTCTTTTGTAAATTCAGGATGCGCTTTTAAATGCACAGAGGCGCCCCTTTGCAGATGGGGTGGGGGCATCTGGAGCATCTAAATGCCATTTGCAGGGTTCAAATTTGAGATTTGATGACTAGGAACTAAAATCAGCTCCTGGGTGTAGGCATCACTCTGTAGGGAGGAGCAAGCTACCAGACATGCCCCTTTACATTTGTGTCCCTTTTCTATTAACCATTGTTTTTATATGTGTATTAGATGTGTTCTAATTGTGCATCCCTTTTTTGGCACCAGCAAGGGGATGTGCTTGTGCAAAAATTAGTTTTGAGAATCTGGCTTTAGTGCAAGACCTTCACCAAGCTCCCATTCTCCCGGAAGGAGCCCCGAAATGTGAGGCAGGGGAAGGCTGTGATTTAAGTCAATGGGGGTGGACTGGGTTTTTTTTATGGTTAAAAGACGATTGCGAGCAGCAGCAACATAGGCCCTTTTTGTGAATTATTGGCGTTTGTGGAAACTAACAAATGTGTGATGACCAATTAGTGGCCATAACACAAAAGCATGGCATTGGTGCTCATAGAAGAAACAAATGATTGGCTTTAACCGGAGGATGACCCTTTCCAAAAAGCAAGGACATTTGAGGCAAAATGGAGTGTATTTTTTAGCAAAATAAGCTATTCAAAAGGAAATTAATTGTATTCACATTGTACACTGGTTCCGTTTAAATGTTCATTTCGAATCATCACTTTTAGTATATATTGTCATACTAAGAACATTATTCTGGCCTTAATGAGCAAATTAAATGATCAAAACCTAGTATAAACATATACATTGTGCCTATGTGTATCATTTAGAATACACATATGACAAAGGGAAAGAGGGAAACAACACTAATAAGGGTTCCTGGTTCCTTTTGTGAAAGAAAAGAAAAAAAAACATTTTGGGAATGCAAAAATGACCATCATTCTTTGTGTATGACAAATATACCTACCATATAGGTTGCATGCTTTAATCAGCATGTACATAAAGCACACTGGACTTGGTGCTCATTTCGTTTTTCACAACACCCACCCTAAAAGTGTAGTGCATGTAACCATTAACAGTATATACCCATTCGGACAGCGTCAGGGCTTTGGCTGGGAGGATAAAACAGCTACAACCTGGGTCACTCCACTGGGGTCCAGGGCGGCCTGGTTTCTGGAGATAATACTTAATTTCGCTCAGAGCAGGTTCACTGGTCTCCCCTTTTTGTGCCAAGCTGAAGGAGGTATTTAGAAGACTGGAGCCCAACCCCCGCCCCCCGGCTTTGTGCCCCCTTCGTGGATCCGCTGAAGTTGCATTCCCAATGCAGACACCCTTATAGAAATATATATTTTGTATTTAGGGAGGTGATGTACTTACTGAAAAGAGAATATCTATACACGTCGAGAGCACGCTTGTAATCAGGGCTTGCCAACCTTCTCCCCTCGAGTTTCTGCCCTTTTGCTGGGGATTTAACAAGATCGTTGCCTCTTCTGTAAGGCAGGCGGCGTGAGAAAACCGACTTAGTTCAGTCACCCAATTCAAATAAACGTGAAACAGATCCACTATGGGCCCAATATCTTGTTATATTCAAGGAAGCAACCCGCGTGGTTCAGAATCGATTAGGTCTTTTTTCTGACCACCATAGCGTGACAGGGATCAATAGGCCACGTCCCGTTCACCAAGCTATCCTATGCGCCCCATTCCAGCGTCACGCCATGCATTCACACAACCCAGATAGAAGTCTAATGGCACGTACTCAGACGTACTTTGCCAGTATCCTACAAACACACACAACTCCAAAATAATCTGAATATACACACACAAAGCATACATGTAAAACATCATACGTATACTCTGTACCAAATGTTGTTAGACATTCAATCCCATTAAACATATATACCATTCACATCCTTAGGTACAAAGATTTCCATAAATAAACGCACGATGGCCGTACACAGCATGCACTTGCACACACCATTCCATGTTATACGTAAAACATACACACCATTTCCAATAGCACGTCTACATACACTTGTATTCATAAATAAAATCACCGTGCTAGTTTTACACACACACAATTTAAATATAAGCACACTAATTTAATAATAGTATCAGATATGAGCATACCATTTCAGTTGTATACATAATGTATTGGTTATATGCACAAATGTACTGGAAGCAGTGGCCTCTTCGGCAGCCATCTCGTTTGGCGTTTTTCTGCTCTGTATGGAAGTGAGCATGGTGGTCATCGGTGGCGCTGGTGGAAGCCAAGTCCAGCGATGGACCCGAGTTGCATGCTTTTTGTAGTTTGTGTGCTTGCGTCGTCATTTCCTTTACACACGGAGAAAGAAGCGATCTTGCTTTTGGAAGTTTGGGGGATGGGTAACTTTTTTCTTAGGGGGAAAGCCAAGTGTGGCAGTGCAAAGGATCTGCAACCCTGCCCTTCATCTAATCCGATCCCCAAATACATCAGGAGCTCATCCTGTCCGGAACCCAAGACCGGACCGGGGAATATTGTGCACACCGCTGGAATTTAACACGGCTGACTGTTGCCCTCGTGGCCTTTGAAGAATAAAAAAAGGGGCAGAACGTCGGCTCGTTCATGCTGTCGTACGAAGCACTGCAGATAAGGGCCCGCATTTTTCAGAACGGCTCTATCGTGCCAAAAGGCAAAAGGTCCGTTCTCTCGCTTTATAGACTTCCGCCACAATTATAATGCATATATAAGAGAGAGAGAGAGAGAGAGAGAAACAATCATTATCCCTGCATTAGATCCCAGGTGAAAAGCACGTGCGGTCGGGTCTCGTTTTCTCATTCAAAAGGGAAAAACGTTCTCGTCCGCTTGCAATGATAAGAGATATGCATGAATACCCCCTTTTCGACGGTTGTTCTCCATATAGAACAGCCACATACGTGCCCAAAAGAAGGGTCCACGGAAGTACGCAATTAATCTAGATCAACCCGTACAAGCACGGACAGCGATTAATGCAGTAAACATTGCGTTGTAGCGCACAATCATGTTGTCAGTGTTTGCCTACAGCCACCCTCTTCTTGCCATTAACAGAAAGTAAAAAGCAAAGTCCTTTCTTTGCAGAAACCCAAAGGAGCGTACCGTGACTCAGACGTTGCAAAACGCCGAGTGTTGCAAGAAGGGTGTGCCGCTTTTCTAATACATCAGGCTACGTGTGTAAACCAGCCCAGGCAGCAAAACGGAGGACGACAGAAAGGTATTTGCCTCCTGGCTTACTTGGAAAGAAGGCAGCCGGTCGTTAGGTCACAGGCGGAGGTTTTCATAATCGGTTGCTCGAACAGGAAAATGGAAATCTTGAACCTCTTCCCTTCGAGCAACCTCGTCTGCATTTTTTCAGGGACATACACCACGTGTTCTGTTAATCTCTGGCAGGGCCAAGCTAAGAAAAAAAAACATTTGTGAACTGTTCCCCTGGCAAATCAAAGGCAGTGTTTGGACAGGCAGGGCTTATGTCACTCCTCCCAGGCCATCAGAGGAGGCTCCCGAGCTCAGCTTCGGTACAAATTAAGGCTGCCCCATACCCCAAACCCTCTCCTATGCGATAGGGAGGCTCAGGAAAAGGAAAGTACTGCGAGGCATTGACGGCACAACCCCGCCATAAATATCCCCTAGTAACCTTCCAGAAGCCATTAGTAAACCTTCATCTGAAACCCTGGACCGAAGTCATTCAAGCAAAATGTCTGATTTATGTGCGAAAATGAGATCTCACCGGGAAGAAAGCGGAACAACGCATCCACCCTGGACCGGCTAAAACCCACATTTGTTTATCTTTTCCAACCGACGAACAGAACAGGCGTGGGCAGCTAGCATACTGAACGCGGCCCTTGCAATACGACACGACTTACAGGGTTATGAAAAGGCACATGTCCTTTAATTACAGAGAAACCGGATGCCGGCACCCCCAGCCTATTTTCGTGTTTGGGGGCGGATTAAATATTTCACTGGGTAATTCGATGACTTTTATTTAGCACTTAATTATTTTTCATGTTTATGTAGCATTTAGTACCAAAATTGCAAAGTATGTGTCTCAATGGTAATGCATTTCATCGTGTATTGTGCAGCTCCTTCTCAGTCCTTATTGGAAGATCATGTTTTCACAATTCAACATAGCAATCCTAACCAGTCTCCACCGGCTCCCTTTCTCCCTGGGAAGGCGGGAGTCATAGGGTGTGTTCGTGATCACAGCGCCCCCACATTCACACAGAAATGTATGTGTAGCATAAACGGAAGCCAAGGCTTTATCGTAAAAATAAAGAAATGGTCTGGCTAATCGGAGTTATATGTTTAAACACACAAGACCTGAGCATTGAGGGTTAAACAGTCATTGAATGTGCTAAATGAAGGTGCTCGGTGTAACTGGTGTGGGATAAAGGGGAAGTGCTTGTTCCCCCTTAATTGTTAAAACTGTTGGCCAATTTAAATTAAAAACATGACATCGCCCCAAAATTTCCATCACAAAGTATTTCGCAAAAAATGGCAGGTCTCATTTAAAGCGCGCATCTGGGTGTATAAGTAACTAGGTTGCCCAGTTTCTCAACGTTCTATAAGAGTACTTTAATACACGAACACCAAGCCGGGAGTGGGTGGAAACGAGTTTACCAGAAAAGGCACGCTCGGGATGGTGTGGCTCTGACTTCCATAGAGCGCGCTTAGCCAAAGCAGCCGAAGAGCAATTAGGTGTGCCTTGCAGCCCATGAGGAAGGGGACCTAGGGTGTCCTAGAACCAACAATGGGGATGTTGGGGGGAGGGGACGTGATCCAATTAAGGACCAGGGAGAACAAGGGAAAGATACATGCCCCGAGTGGCCCATTATTTTTGTTTAAGATACATCTGAGATGTAAACGGGACAGTCCTCAAGTGTGTAATTCGAGCAATTTGCCAGCCAATGTCACTTTATTTTGCTCACCCAAAGCCGTTTAGCGAGGGTGCTATTATTATGACCCAACACTTTTTACAAAAACGAGCATCCGATGCCTAGAATCGGTACGCACACCCAAAAACTAAACCCGAGAAGGCACGACTCTGTCAAGTACATTCCCGGGGATGGAAACCTGCGGCTATCCTTTTGACTTCCAACTCCAACCCAATATTTACTGTATGCCACATGATGACTTGGCTGTGCTACAATGACTCTGGGTCGTTTAATGCCCGTCTCTTTCATCCCAGAAAACCATAGCATTGCGACTATCTTATTAATCAGTATTAAACAAACGTTGCAATAAACGCGTCTTGCTTGTTATATGTGTTGATAATCGAGTCCTGTCGAGTTTTTGCGATGGTGCCCGCAAACTCCGTGAAAAAGTACAACAGCAAAGTATACAAACTCTGAAAGCACGAACATCACTCGAAAAAAGAACCGAAAAAAACTTCAACGGGTTAACTTGTAAAGTGACGCCACTAGCACGAAAGGACTGGAAAATAGACGAATACAAGGCTGATCTGCTGAATATAATATAGAACACTGCCTGTCCCAAGCCCAAAAAGAATCGGAAAAATATGAAAAGGAAATGTGAAAGTTATTTTGTTATAAAGTGGCAAGAGACGCCAATAGCTCTGGAAAAACAAACAAACAGGAACTGGCTGCGTATAGCAGGTCTTTCCTCCACAGACCAAGACAACGAGGACACAAAGTCGAAGTGCCTCTGAAGAGGGGTTTCAACAGAACGACGCAAGACCGTTCCTATGGGAGTCTCTCAAGCAAGAAATCCCGCGAGACCACCTCCAGACTGCGTGTACCTGGAAAGGATTCTATGGTAGTCAAATCCTAGTGCCATCCCTCAGCCCTAATCAAAATAAGGGCATGCAAAAGCGTAATGATTTAGAAAGCCAAACACCACAACTGCATCCCTTCTCCTTTTTCGAAAAGACTGTACAGCTGGGTCGAGTTCGCCATAAACACCAAAAGCCAGTAAATCTCGCCGCCCCAGCATTTTCAAGGGAGAAGGGAAAGGAAGAAAAAAAAACCAGGAGAACAAAAAAAAAAAAAAACAGGAATGAGAAACGCAGTCCCCCGCCATGTTTTTGGAAGCTTTCAGTTTCAGCCCGAGTGCCAAACCTTTCCTTACATACAAGCAGCGAATTTTGTATAACATTATTCGACTAAAAAATGTATTTGCATACGTTTCCGTTTTCTGTAAACGTGAAACAATGAGCCGTTTCTTCACAGAGCTCCTGCACCCCACCCAGACGCGTCGACAAGATGGCCGCGGCAGCTTCTTGTTGTTTCCCCGAGTCACTGCGCCAAACCCGAGAAAATCAATAGGTTTCAGAGGAACCGCGACCGGGACGGAAAGCCGGAGGGCGTTCCGGGCTAAGCTCAATACCGCCTTCACCTCGGCTCAAAGAGGCGAGACCAGTAAACGCGACACATTAACAAACATGGCGCGACTGAAACAGTACTTGGATGTATATTAAATACATGAACTTAAAAACCCACCAGCATTACACTACAGAAGCCACATACGGATTTCCATAGTGATGGACTCTGGAAACTGCCCCCAACAAAACGGGGTCGAAAAACCGTAATGCTTCCGGGTTTGCGCTATGCTTTTCGTGTCTCTGGCAGTCTCGCCCCCCACATAAAAGGAACCCAAAAGGTTAAGCAGAAAAACCACGCAGAACCGCTGCTAAAAACTGATAAGGCAATGCGCGAACGGGGGAGGCTGGATGGGGAATCGACGGATGGGGTCTGCGGGAACAACGAAAAACGCGCAGTCTTCACGTCCGCCAGCTGGCAACACTTTTAGGAAAGCGCCAACGACGAGCCGGCAGAATTGTATTAGTAACTAAATGATTTATTGCATACATACCCCGTTACAATCACAGCCTCCTGCAGTGTCCGCGTGCGGGGAAAAACGCATTAAACATTTATCAAAACGAGCCATCTAAAAAAAAGGATTAAGCCGCTCTTATTTTTTTAGCGTCCAGATTTGTTGAGGGGGTGGATCCTGAAGCTTGGAAATCCGATGTTTTTTTTCCCTTTGTCGGCCGCAGATCTCGCACGAGCACGCGGTGCAGTTTGACAAGATGGTCATTTGTGAAGAAAAAGGGTTTCAGACAATGGGTTATTTTAAAAGAAATACGGAAATACAGAGCAATCTAAAATGCAGAGGGGGAGCTGTCACTCACTGCTTCTTCAATACGCATTCTGTTCGGGCAGTCATAAGCCTGGGAGCTGCATACATTTGCAAAGCATACACTACATCCTGCAGCCCTCCCCTCCTTCCCTCAGTCGTTTCCACTCGCTCTCTCCCTTTTCTCCCCTTTCTTCCTGTTGATCCTTTGGCTAATTTCAGATCAATCCTCCCTTGATGAGTCTTCCTAAAGTTGCCATCTTTTCATTTGGGCAGGGGTGAAATTCAGATGCGATCTCGCCGGCTGGTGCGCGCACACAGGCGTCGCCTTCCCCCCCTGGTTCATTACTATTGCTCGCTGTCCCCCTCTCCCTGTCCCCTCCCCCCTCTCTCTCTCCCGATCTTTCTGTTTTGCGGAAGCAAGGGGCAGTCTTGAAACCGACACCACAGCTTTTCGCGAAGGGCAACTTGAAACTTCCTTGAAAGGTTTCTCCCCTCCCTTTTTTTTATTTATTTGAACAGGAATACAATGGAGGTCTCATTTTTTCCCCTCTCCTTGATAAAACACGTTCAGAGGACAGAATATAACGATCGTGGGATTTATGACTAAGCGACGAACTGTACATGTTTTGAACAACGCAAGAGTGTACATGTAGGGAGGCGCAAAGCAGGCGAGGTTTCATTTAGGGTTACAGACTGCGCTCTTACGCAAAGGCTAGTAAACACCAGGCGGCCCCGAAGCTGCACCCTTCGCTCATCAATATCATTAATCTTACCAAGTCTCCCTGAACGCGTAGGAGTCTACGGGTTGGGGCAGCATAACCATTCGTGAACAGGTATTTGAATAGCATCAACTCAGCAGACAAGTACTGGTAAACGTTAAAATGATTGGGAAACGTAGGATGCGATCAGAACAGTCTCAAGCTGAGAGGTCGCCGGTTGCACCCGAACATGCCTTTGTGCCCCCGTGCTGTTTTGTTTCGGACTTCACATTTTCACCGAAAGCGACTAAATCGGGACCTAACTCCTATACAATGGCCCATTGTTATTCACAGATCTCGCAGTGGCCCGTGTTTAATGTCAGTCGCTCAGCCAATCCCGCTATTTCTTTGCATTCTGGGATGTGTAGTTCGAATGGGGAACACGGTTAATTTTGCATTTATATAATTGTCCCTCATTACACGGTTGACAACTTCTTTTTAGTCATTCCCCTCTTTGTACCCCTGGACACGTATGGGTCTGTTGTTGAGAGAAACACCCATGCAATGCAACTTTTTAACTAAATGCACTAGCGTGCAATGTTTTGTTCCCTGTAGTAGCCCCAATTCATAAGGTTTAGTATTGAAAAGGGTTGGGATGCACATTGTGGCAGTAACCTTACATGGACAGTCTCGCTCCCACAATCGTTAGTTATAGGAGAATGGGTGACGCCCCCGCTCATGTGCGGTTTTTTGGGGGGTGGGCGGGGGTTGGGGACACATCCAAATGTGCAAACACCAGCGCACGCGGTCGCCAATGCATGCCAGAACTCGAGGCGGAAATACACTAATATCCAGCTGCATTGTGACCATGTGGGAATGCCCCCAGTATGCGACCTGTGCCCCCACGCCCTGTCCACAAGGGTCGACCATACCCCCTAGAGCCGAGCAGAAGGCACGAGATTTCTTAGGGGGAGCTTGCGGCGCAACTCTGTCTAGAGCTCAGGTCCTGGAGTCTATTGTCGGAGAAGGCTAAACGTGTGCTCTTCATCTGCTGTTATATTCTAACCCACCTCGTGGGCGCCCCGTCCCCCTTCAATACATTTCATTCTATATGGAAATAGCAACAGTTAAAAACACACACATTAATAGAGATTAGGTTATTCTTTCGGAAATGTCAATGTACATAATTAATTTTAAACAGGGATCTATTACAAAATATTGTCCTAGATTTGATCTACTTTGGATCTCTATGATAAATGGGTAGTTTCCTGCGGCACTAATAGTGCCAGTTGTTGATAAGCAAATTCCTCAAGGAATTACAAACAAGAGAGGCAAACATTTGGCAGGTACCGAGCCCATTTTGTGCCGGAGCCTGGGCAGTGGAAAAAAAGTTTTCGCAACAATGGCCCTTTTATGTTAGGCCGCACGAGACGGGACTACAAGATCATTTCCACAGGACTCTTTACATCCACAAATAAAGGGCTTACAAGATTCGGTGAGCGGGCAACTCGGGATACAATACAAGCGCATTCTCCTCCCCTCGCTGTCATTGAGTTGACAACAGAGATCCCCAAAACCTTGTCTAACGTGCATGGCAACACCCCACCCCCCACAACCCCTTCGTAAATCACGTTATTTGTATTGAAATGCAACTCGAAAGCGATTGCAGAGCAGATCTGGCCATAGACAATGCCCTAAGTGTTACTGGCACAGAGAAAAATAAAAGAAAGACGACCCCCTCACCCCATGGGCACCAGAAAGAAAGAAGAGCGCAACATTTTTTTGCAATTACTAGAAGGAGAAGAGAAATGGCTTGCACATCCAACCATCTCTCGCTATGTTAGCCAGTGGGCAGACTTGAAACAGCCGAAAAGAAAATTCTCACCACCGGTTTGGATCATTCAGCCCCTACGGGGGGCCTTGACACAGCCACCGTCCCAGGTCCATAATTGGTTTTATAGGAATGGCTGCTGGCCAAGGTGTTTACATGGAGGCTGAGTGACTGCACGCCGGGCCAATGGGCTGTTTACTATGGCGCGGGGATTGGCCGGACAGGCAGGGGGCGGGCTTCGGTGAACAATGCTGGTTTCATTGCTGGAGAGTTTGCTGAGGAAGTTGGAAGGGGGTTTTTGCGCGGGGCGCGTTTGCCATCAGGAGCTGTATATGGAGGTGCGGGGTGCTCCGTGGCAGGCTTACTGGAATTGTGTGGGTACTTTGGGAGCCGTGGCCTTGGAAAACCGAAGCTCGAGCGGCAGGAAAGCGAGTTGCGACCCGTTCTCTGCATACAGCACGGCGAACGGTTCCGGGCTCTGCAGGGGAGACGCGTGCTGCAAGGGAAGGAGGGCGAGGGACGCCTGGATGTATTCTGGGCGAGGGAGCCCGAAGTCCACTGGTTAAAGCAAAGGATGCCGAGGAAGATGGCTTCATAGTCGCACCGCAGATCAACTTGGACAGCCAGAGGTAGGGCTCTTTCTGCTGGGGGGGGGGGGGGAGAGTAGATTTTTAGGGGGACATGTTACAGCATGTTTCTTGGGCTTCTGCATTCCTAAAGGCACCCCGTCTCCCACACACCACTGCTTGGATAATCTCGCATTGCGGACGTGGTACTCCTTCAACTGGACGGACACAACTTATTATTTTGAAACTGGATGAACGGAGCCCCTCACAAGAAGACGAGAGCATGTTTAATAACCGACATATGAGCTACAGGGACGGCTTTCATGGAGGCGAGTTATGTTGGCTTTCGAAAGATGAACTAGGATGTTTTGAGAACGCTGCCCTTCCGTTTTTTTTTTTTTAGATCTCCTATAGTTAGAGAACGCCCCCCCCCCGGAATGTACTCGATAGCTGGAGCGTGTGCGGTCTAGTGAATTGCCCCCAAAACACCGATTACTGAAATATTCACGTTTTCTGCATTTCCAAGTTTGATTCCTTTCACTGGTGGGGGCGGGACAAAACTTCTTTATATAAGCCTATGCAACGAGGTGAAAACGTCTTCACCTGCGCCCACTGTGGTGGGGTGACCACCCCCCCATGCAATTAAAAACGTTTCGTAACCTTCGTATGCATCTTTGCAATATTTACTTGGACCCCCACCTTTCATAATATGACGGGAGAGTATATAAATTCAGCACCCCTACTGACAATATATACATTTCCAATCTGTCGACATATAACGCCTTTGCCCTTAGTTACATGTCCTCTCCCCCAACTTTAAACTTCTCTTCGCTGGCATCTTTAATGTTTACGTGGGCACCACCCATACTGGCGAAAAAAAACATGAAATAAAGTCCATAGGTTGAATGCCCCCCCAAGTTGACCTCTGCGCAATATCGGCCACATGCCAAAAGTGACCCCCGCCCACCTCGTGCCTTTGAAGTTAATGGGAATCGCATCTCCACGGTAACTCAGTTCAGAAATGTACCCCTTCCTGTGGGGTTTTCCTACGATTTCAGCTGTAAGTGTTCCTTTTCACAATAAGCAGACTTTCCAAAGCCTTCTCATCGGACAGAGAGGAAGATTGACCTGCCCCCACCCCAAATGTTTTCCTCTCCCAGTAGCATGCATATGACGGTTCTTTCCCCTTCGACCGGAGACACGGTTTGAACCGGTGCCCCTTTCCCCCAGTGTGCAGTTTATTCTGCACTGGAGAAGCGCCCCCTCCCCCCTGCAAGTTGAGTCAATCCCACCGAAGCAAATGCTATGCTTGAACTATGCAATGTCCGTAATTGCTCTCAATGCCCCACCCTCAATTTTCTATATTGTGGAGCGGGGGTGAAACCCATTTCCAATTTGCCTTACCCTATCATCGGTCCCTTTACATGCGAATGCACATGGGAATCTTTCGCCCCGGCTTCGTGCTGTGGTCCCAGGCGCACTCCCCTCCCCCATTTGGCTGATCTAGCCAGCAGCCCGTAAACAATTGGATTCCCTTGCCGGTCCCTTTAGACCGGTGCGGTGACTTTAGTTCGAACAAGTCTTTTCGGATCTAAAATGCTCCCAATTCCACGTATGCCATTGAATAAACATTTGTGAGCCGTTTTGGGTTTTTCTAGTCCACCCCGCCTCCGAAAAACAAACTTAATAATTATAGCACTATAAACACGTTTTCCACCTTATGAGGGGCCTCATTGTCAAGTCGTATGGCTTTGTGAAAGCCCCTCGTATCATGTTAGTCAATTTCGCTAGGTGGTCGCATATTTGCAGTACCTCCAAAAAGATTATGGGACGCCTTCGGCATTCCTCGGACTAATGCCTTCGAGTGGAATGACACCGATTGTACCACGCCAGGTGTTTGGATCGATTCGAAGGCTAATACTGTTAGACCAAAAATGGCAGTTTTGAAAAGAGGAGCTAGATAAAGGGGCATACAAATCTATTCTATACGGCATACATTTCAGTACAGGGTTCGTCACTTGCGCACCAACTTACACAAATATTGCAAACCTCGTGAAATGCACTATGCGCCCCTTTCTTTCCCTCTGGTGGTCCTCCGTTGCGCACTCCTCCCATCTGAGGAATTTCTATATTTTATTCTAGGCTTGATTTTGCATCTGGTTTGAAGTGTGATATGGGTGCCCACCCTCTCCCCAATCCCCTTCAGTTTTTCTGAAATACACGGTGTGGACCTCCAGTCAATGTGCTATTGGGATCCCCTGGCCTGCCTTTTGAGTGGAGCTGACTATGCCCCCCACCTTTGTTCTGGCCGGACACCATAGCCATCCAACCTGTAATGCAGATGCCAGGCTGTGCGTGGACTGCATGAAGTGCGACCCGTTCACGATTCATGCACCCCCCTCTCCCTCCGGGTCTATAAAACAAACCGTATATGCAGCCGTCTAACGTTGGGCACGGGATGTTGCAACACTAAATTACTACGGGCGGCCCCTTTCTGGCTTCCCCCGCCTGCCTGCCGCCGCCACCTTATCGGTGTAGGCTTGTCTTCAAAATTGTGAAGGCGAAGCGGCACAAGCGTCGTCTCTGCACCCTCCCGAGTTTCCTGCAACCAGAATAGATTTTCTTGTGAAATAAAATGGAATGCCTCGAGTCCAGTGGCGGATGCAGTCCCCCTGTAATCCTAAAACGGGTAGACGTGTGTTCCCTACTTTATCTCTTTTCAGTTTCATGCCCCGCTACTTCCACAGGCATATCAAGTCACCCCTGCCAATATTCCACTGGGCTGAAACGGAACATTACCCCAAAAAGCATGCCAAACCGAGAGCGAAGGGAAGGGAAGGCAGCTTGAAATCGGGAATTCTGCCATTTTGACAAATAGCGGACCCTGCTGGACAACACTGTTGGTCCCCCAACTTGACCGGGACTCCTTTCTCAGGCGTGTTTTCGCACCCAGTGCAAGGGCTTGTCCAAGCGAAGGTGATTGAATTGTGGATTGGGGGAGGGAAGGCAGATCTCTTCCCCCCCCTCCTTTTTCCACATAAGGGGGAGGGGTGGCTGGGCCTTCAATCCAGGCACATGTTTATAATAAGTAATCGCAAGAAGCCCCCTTCTGCTCCAATATGACACGTATTTATGGAAGCCGTCCGTCAACGGGTGCCTGGGCGCGGGGTGTGGGAGGAGGGGCAGTCAGAGAAGTTGGAGCAGCCCGCACACACTATACGAACGTCAAGGCATTTCGTGTCCCAGAAGCAACATTTAATGTTTTGCTTGCAATAGAAAATGGTGCAATTCGCTAGCCAACTTTGTCAAGGAACGCAACCTGTAAATGGTGCTTTAAAATAAAAATGTAATTCCTGGATAAACACAACCCAGGTTGCCCAATGGGAAGCTGAAAAGCTAGCAAAAATCTGGGTTTAGAAGATGGAACGGTTTAAGCAAATTGAATGCACGCATTTGCACACCCTAGTTGCAGCTGGAACGTGGAAAGGCCGGTGTCTCAAAAAAGTTCTAATTTGTCTATTTTAACGAATTGCAGAATAAACCCTCTGGCAAAATGCGCAAGCAGGAATGCACCATGCAGTGTTGTCCAATGGTAAGGTCAGGACTAAATCGGTCATGAGTCTTGGGGCAGAGTGCACTATCGGGCTCGTGTTCCATATATGGGCCCGGTGACTTCAAAATAAATTAGCGTGGGTCTTTTACTGAGCTGGAGTGTTTTTTTTTTTTTTTTGTATTTTTTTTGTATAATGAATTTAGAGCATCTTTTTTGGGGGGGGAGCGGGGGTATTTATTTTTTTACAGATGCGAAAGTGTTTTTACCCACCCTTGTATACCTGCAACGTTTGTGTGATCCGCCGGCGGTGTGGAACTGTATATGTTTATTATTTGCCGTATTTCGAGTCGCTGAATATGTGCATTTCTTTATTTTTCAGGCGCACATCATGCCTGGGTGGGGCCCGGACAGAGCCGGACGCCATGGGGCTCCGTGAGGCTCCGCTCTTGACGCTTGTTTGACCAGGCAGGGAGGCACGCAGAGCCGAAGTTTAGACTGGGGGATGATGGATGGCCGGGACTACGGGCCCCCCCGCTCTGTGCACGCGCCCCCTCCGCTGCTGTCCATGGACAGGCACCAGGTGGGGGCTGGTCCTACGTCCGGGAGAATGGCTCCGGCCTCCGGCCACCTGTCCGGGGGGCTCCAGGCACCGCTGCCCCAGGGGAAGTACCTCTCTTCTGGGCTCGGTCTTCACGGACATCCCGGTGAGTGCGTTTTGCCTTTTACTCTAGAGGAGGGGTGGGGGTGTGGGGCTATCTGTGAACGTTTAACACGCCTCAGTTTTGCTGTCTACCTTTGCAATATCTTGGTGTCCGTGATGTTTGTATTTTTATTCTAGGCGTTTGACGACTGCATTTGGTTGTGGATGTTGACTTGTGTGTCTGTATGCTTCCATGAGATGAATACGGTAAAGATCTGGGTTTTCGCCGCATGAGCACGCAAAGGCCGTCTGCTCCCCCCATGTCCTGTTCTGTATAAAAGGGGGCGTCCTGCATGTACCCAAAGGCCGGTTCAACATGGCTTGGTACACCTAGAGTGGGTGCTTGGATTTTGCTATATGTAGGGTGTGTGCGGGGCCGGGAAGGACGGACCGAGCAAACGGAGTAGAGGTGTGTGCTTAGTATGGCGGTAGACCTGGGCGGATTAGGCGGCCAGGGCACGGCGCCTTGACTCCACCGTTAAACTCGTGGAGGGGCAGTGTGGCCCGGTGTTGTCGTGCACGGTGGGGGTTATCCCACCCCATCCTGCCATCACGTACTGTGCGTAGTTTCAATTGCTTCCCCAAAACATTACCCATCGCACCCAACGCGCACATTTGTATTCGTCATTATTTTTTGCCATTATTCTTGTTACATCGCATGAGTTGGATTTGGCAGATCTCAGAATGTGCTTTTGCCTTATTTCCTTTCCTAAAAAAAACGGAGGGCATAACTTATAGTAGGGAGTCGCGTAGCGCCGAAGTTCGGTTTTAATGAACGGCTTATTTGCATATCTCTAATTGTCTACGGTTGACCGGGGGCTGGTGTCTACCTCCCCAGGAAGGCGAGAATGTTCCTCTGGAACAGAAGGTCTCTGTCCGGGGCTGGGCAGAGCCTGACTCTGGGGGCAGTCGCGTGAGGAGTCCTCAGTGGCAGCGATTTATAAAGCGTTCAGTGTCTGGGCAGTTGTGGCTAATTGGGAGGGGAGGTGGGCTGTAATCCTGTCTGCTGTTTGTAGGACTGGTCGGGCTCCTGGGTTTTCTCCATCGTGCTGATTTACAGTTTTATCGGGCGAAAGCCCGGAACTGCAACACTATTAACCTATTCACACAGCCAGGGCCGGCTTTACCACAGTACCCGATAATGTAATGAAGTTCCCCTGTCGATGTGGTGCAGTCTCACGCCATATACACGTGAGAACTCCACTACAAACTAGTGAGCCTAGTTCTTCAACCCCTTTTGACGTAATATGTGCTTGCAAAGGCCAGACCACATGTGTATTTGGGGGCATAGGAGGCCTATGGTCTTGCTTTTGGTCTTAGCTTCGAACCTTTAACCTCTTTTAATCCTAGCTTGCCTTTACGTTGCCAGAAACTGAATTCATGTTAAGGTCTCGTTCATTGACGGTCGGGTTCCGAGCAAGAAGTAGCCCTTTTATTTGCGCTTCCGGGTGCCCATATAGTTAGAACAAATAATTGGAGAACCCAGGGGTAACCAGTCGCGTTTTCAGTGTGTTCGTGGCTTGCTTGCTCTTTTGGGTGGTTTGCAATCGGATGCGCGCCTTTTTGTTTGTGTTATGGAGTGGCCGTGAACCCTCTCCCGGCCTAACTCTAGATGGGCTGGCCAGGTTGCCCGCATCCAGTAAGATTTATGTTTTTTCTCAATTGCTGGCCCTGTCAGCGTTCCAGGTGTTGGAACACAGTGTAAAATCAAAAGCAATAAAAGACGGGTGCTTGGGCAAACACGCTGCCTGTTTCGTTGGCAAGCGTGTTTTTTCCGTATAATTATTAATAAAACCGTTTGCTCTGCCTTGGTCGGACTGCCCAGAAAGGGCAGAGCAGTGGGTGGGGCAAGAGGGACTGATGCCAGGGATGTACTGCTGCCATGGCACTCGGATAAAATCGTGTTATAGGTCCTACTTGCGGTCACATTTCTACCCCTTGCAAGGATGAAGGGGGGTGAGCGAGGCTCCATCGTCTGATATGTTGGTGGGCAAACCCTGCACCAGCATATGAATCAATCCACTGTAGGACAATCGTATTCAAACTTTTGTATGCCAAGCCCCCCCCCCCCCCAGTACAAATATTGCTACTTGGGCCCCCTTAGATGTAATTTCTGCTTGTCACCGCACTCGCTTTGGAAGAGCCTCGCACCACCCCTGGACACCCTTCTGGCACCACACTGTAGGTTTCACGCAGATCGCTGCACATGGGTCATGTTGAACCCTCTCCAGTGGTATGTAGGTATATCCTAGAAATGTTTTTAAGTACATTGAGATGGAGTTCGTCACCTTGCGGTGCGTGCAAGTGCCTACTTGGGAGCTATGGCTGTTTGCTGCCTCTATACCACTTTTTTTTTTTACCACTACAAAATTCAGTGTGGGCCTTGAACCCCTAACCCCTATTTCTGCTTAGCCCATCTGTATACCTTAAACCAAATTACCTACCATCTGTATTTTGGGTTGCATTTTGTTTTTGTTAGGCAAACGTGCTTATACCCCTACTTGAGTGTGTTGCACCAGTACAACTATATTGGGGCAAGTGCATTGCTTTCGGGAGTGTTCCCATCTCGGATTTGAAAGGCGCATCTTGCGCTGCTTTTGTTTATAAGCACCTCGTTGCCCTGGATATTGTTTTGCTCCCTGGCCGCCTACATTGCCCCAGTTATTGTTTTTATTGATGGCACTGCACAGGACACGCACACACATACCCCTTAAACTCGCCGAACTATCTAGCGGGCAAGTGACTGAAATGGGAGTGGTTCTGCGTTCCTTTCACAAAGGAGTACAATTGCTTGTGCATGGTAATAAGACGACCCACCATCGGAATGGTTTCTTATGGAGAAAAGGGGTGCAGTACAAAACCATGTGAACCTTGGGGGGGAGGGGGCGCACACCCCCAACCCCCTCCTCTGGTGGTGTCGAAACGAATGCCCCTCACCAGAATTTCTTGAGTATCTCCAAGCTGGGCCCAGGGCAGCCCCAGGATCGCAAACTGCGCCCATTGACTTGCCAATCAAAGTCCTGAAACTCTGCATTGAACGAGTAGCGCTCCTATTGGAGTCACTTACGCCGCTTATTAGCTACACTTTCAATGGAAACCCATGAAGCAACCCCCACACCCCTGTTCACACGGTCACCCGTCTAGTGATCAGTATCACGTGTGTACATACACAGCTGTGGTTTTCTGTTGGATCTACTATCTAGCCCTAACGCCAAACCCCCGTAGTGTTCCTCAATACATTTCAAATCCATGCTGCTTTATGACAGGTTTAAAAGCGAACCCTTGGATTGTACCAGAACCTGCGAGTCACAGTGGCCGAATGTCTGTGGATCGGGGGTGGGTGGGTGGGATATGGTATTTTTTTCTTTTTGTGGGTGTGTGTAGTGTTGTACGGACGCAGCTCGTGCGCGTCTTAGTGGCCTTTATTGCGAGGTGTGTGTGCTGGTGTGCTGGGACCTTTATGCGGAAGGATTCTGGGAGGTGTGGCTTTACTATGTGGTGTGCACCCGAATGTTTTCCGGGCTCTTATGGGGAAGTGTGGTGTTTGCGCATTTTTTTTATAGGCATTTTAAAAAGCTCTGAAGTGTCTTCTGTGGTAATATCTATCCAGCATTTTAAGAACTGGGCACACACATGTTACCATGCTGCTGTGGGGTAAATAGTTTACGGCCCGCGTTACGCGGTATTGCGATTCGAGAGGGCACCTTTAAGCTGGGTACGTAAAGGTACTTTTCGACAAAGGTTCAACTTGTTTTTCTAACCGCGTGCACTTGAAGGTTCGCTGCGTATACCATTTCCCTTGTACGCTGACGCAGTGCCCGAATAAGCAGCAGGAAGCCGAGCTTTCCAAAAACAGCTGCTGCTTCCCCCCACCCGGAGGGGGGAGGGGGTCATTGGGGAGGCTCTGTGTTGGGAGAAAAGACGTGTGGGGGCGGGTGGGATATCTCGCGGTATAATGACGAGTGATTGCATGAATAGAATGGGCGCATTTGAATACTTTGCCCGTCACATAGCTCGGTGGGTAGAGCACCCATTACAGAGGTTTTTCCGAAACGCAGGAAGGGTCGGGTTGTATTGCTGTAAGTGTGCGGACTAGGGAAGACCAAGCATGTAATCAACCCGGTTATGAGAGGGCACCCAAACCTGTGAAAGTAGCATTCGGTCTCTGCAGCGGGGTGTGATTCCCAGAAGCCGCAAGTCTCTGCCCCACGCTGGGAACCCTGCACCTTCTAGATCCTGTAGTTCATCCAGTGCCCATACGACCCCCACCCCACAGTCGTGCTGGTGCACACGCTTCGGTTCATACATTTGAGAAGCTGCATCTGTTTGTTTTGTTTTGTTTCTCTATATTTGCATCGATCGAGATATTAAAACAATTGACCCAGTAGAAGTGCGTGTGCACTCGGGCCCTGTTAACCAGTCTGTGGTGCCAGCTGCGCGAGGGGTCTTATGCAGCCGCACTAGCTTGTCTTTGCCCCTCTGCTAGGCACTCTTGGAAGTAGTTTTTTGGAACCCCGGCACTACCAGGGGTCCCTGCTCACTAACGCAAGACGTCTGTGTGGGTGAGATTTGGCGGCTGGAGGACACCGTAGGGATAGAATGCTGGGGTGCAATCGCAATAGAAAGGATCGCTCGGCGAGAGGTTTGGTCGGGCCAGTCGTGGTTAGAGATGTGTGCCCCCCCTTCAAGCGCTATGCTTCTACGTTCCCGATTTCTGCAATATTTTATACATGATCTAAAACACTGCTTCACTGTGGGTGCTTTGCTCAATGAGCCTGCTGTGGCTGCTGATGGGTGGGTTAAGACGTAGGACGTTTCCTGAACACCTTTTGTCATTCGGGCTTCTCTAGGTTGATTTCTCTAGCGACTGTGTGCGTGAAGGGAAGGTGCATGTATGATCAAGCAATCCTTAATTATTTTTTTCTGGTTTTGAAAGAGTGGCTTGTGTTAATGCAGCGGACCCCCAAGATCACACACACGTGGTCGTGCAGTTAGCGTTACGGTTACATTTGTAAATCTCCTGGTTGCATAGAGCCCGAGTATATCCGAACCTGCAATACCAATAGTAGTGTAATCACCATGGCCACGTCGGCTTATCCAAAAGACTCCACCATACCAGGATTTAAACCAGTTTGGTGTACACAGGGCCTGTGTGTTTGCATCTACATCCAGCCTTCCAGAGGCTGAAAGCTGATTCCCTATTTGTTGTTGGAAAGCGAGTAATTACAAAGGCGCACAGACGACTCTAGGCCATCGCACCCCGCAGGGTGGGTGTCCGGTAGGATCACGAGTCTTTCGGTGGGGGTCGCTCATTCTGTGGCTTCTGTAGACTGCATTCACAATCCTGCCATCTCACCAACCTCTCGTGATTGGCCCCATTCGCGTTACAGCACTGCTATTTTTATGGACGACTGCCCCATTAAGGTTCTGATCTCTCGCCCTGATACAAGGGGCGCCTCCAGCATAACTAATTGCTCCTCTTGGATGTCACTGTGCTTGTATCTTGACCATAATAAACGTTTTGAAACCTTTTTTAGGTTAGCACAATGTCCCCAATTGCCACGTTTGCCGGCTTTTCCCTGATTCAGCCCATGAATGTAATGCACCACGCCCTCCCTCGGACGATCCACAGTGCAGGTCTGGCTCACATCTGTAGTTCCCATTGTTCACATTTCACATTGAAGGTCACAGGGCATGAGCCAAGAATGTTAGCAGAACTCGGAAAATCTGGTCACGCTGCTGGACTCTCCGTGCAGTTAGGAAGGTCATTTTGTGTGATTCTGACAGCAGGAGCATAGAGGAGAGTCCATTAACCAATAAATCGGGGCCGGATCAGCCTCTCTGTAACCTTATGCCTTGCTCCTAAGGGGGGGGGGTGGAGTGGATTGAAGGGGGGGATTGGGGTGCTCATTTTGTACCCTGTTGTCACCCTCTGCGTCACCTCTGACCTTCTATGTGTACCCGTAAGCGTCTATCCATACAATTGTAGCCATAGAATGGAAATCTATTTTTCTGGTATAGCACTGTCTTGTAATATCCAGATTCCTCTACCACTATATAAAACCCCAATGACTGCCATTTCATGGGTACTTTGGTCCTAGGGCATTCTCTGTTCCTATGCAGTGGTACTGGGGATAGAAGGGTCTCTACTCTGGAATGCTTCTTTCTTCATGCTTGACGTTCTCTGATGACTACAGTTAGCCCTTCTAGATAAACTACCACCCCAACCTTCCAAAACTATGAAGGACATGACTTTTATCTCCAAGTCACACAGAATGTTGTTTTCTAAGCCGATTTCTCCTAGGAGTTTGCCTTTGGTTAAACAAAAAAGGAGTTTAATTTGTATTAAATGTGATCTGGTTTGGGTTATTTTAGTGGGTTAGTGCATCAGACTACACAACCTGTGGGTCACACTTTAGCATCCGGGTGAGCATATATTTTCGAGGTCTATGAAAGGATTGCTGTTGAGTGGTGCCATGTTCTAGAAAACTTGCAGCAGAATCCGTGCCAGTAAGAATGATCCCATTTGTGGTAGCTATCAGTTTCTATAAATGTTTTATTTGTGCAGTGTCGCGGAATGTCCTGGCTACATGGGAAATGACTTGTCGGGGTTGGTGACAACGGGCTATGCTGATGAAAGCGCCCTTATACATACTTCTGGGGTGGAGTGGGCCGTTGTATTGCAGAGCAGACTCCTGTGGGGGAGAATCCAAGGCAAATAAAGACTGCCTGAAGTGAGAGGTTCATTTGTTTATTTGTTAATGCGCGCCAAACCCATGGGTAGCCGGGCGCAACAGTAAGATTTAAGCTTGTTACAGTATTTGGCATGAGTATATACAGCAAAATGGCAAGAAGAGCAAATATATGAGAGTCTATATACAAGCATATGCATATAAAACACAACGGCAAAAAGCAAATATATACTAGAATATATATAAACATCTACCCAGAAGCAGGGCATGTCTTGGGGTGTCCAGGCCAAGGGTAGGTCGTGGCTAGGTAGGAAGCTGGGTGTAAGTTATGTGTCATTGGCGCACAGCCAATTGTTTATCTTGTGCCTGAAGCTCGGGTACGGTTGTTCCGTTCTGAGGTCAAGTGATAATTTGTTCCAGCAGTGAGCAGCTTTGACAGGAAAGCTAGTTCCTCCCGCGGTGGAACGTTTAAACCTTGGGATCTCTAGTTTGGAGGTGTTAGCAGAACTCGTAGGTCGCGTGGAGATTTTCCTGTTTGCTGGAATAGTGCAATTTCTTGTTTCATTTGTATCAGTTCCATTGCTACAAATCTGGTGCACTTGTGGGATGAGTAGCACCCTGACACAGCACTCGAAATGTGGTATGGATAGTACCACAATACTCTATTTCAGGAACAATATTGGGTCTCATTTCGCTACAACGGTTGAGATTGAATAACTTGACAACAGGACATTTTTAAAAAGCTCCAATGTAAAAACACTGTATTAATGGAGAACTGTGCATGCCGCAATGGAACATGGTGTGTGTTAAAGAAATCTTAAAGTGCATTTCCCTGTTGTGGAAAAAGAAACAATTCTCACTATTCATTTTCTTTAATGTAACAGTGCTTTATTTTATTGACTTTTTTTTTTTTTAATTCACGTTATACAGCACTCAAAGAACAAGAATATTGACATATTGTTTGATGGGAATTGTATACATTTGTCATTCTGTCTGTAAGGCATTCACTTCTATTATACAGAAACATAGAAACATAACCTGTGAGTTACCTTTGGGCAATGTCGTATAGTTTTCAGTTAAATCCCTGAAACGTATTTCTTCTTCACCCCCATACCTGTTTTTCAGGTTTCCCTTGAGGGGGAGGTCGAGACTCACACAAGACTTCCATTGACCACATGGAATATATAAATTGGGTCTTTTCATGATTAAAGGAAAACACATTAAATTCTGAGGAGAAAAGGCTTAATGATCAGCCCCCACCTTTGCAAATCCATTTAAAGACTTGCAAATCTTCTTATAAATGCACACTAAAAGACCAATTAAATTCCTGGTGTTCAGAGATTGAGAACTGAAGTGACTGAGAGTAAGAACTCTGGTTGTACTATTGGCTGAGCTACCTGCTAGCATCACCGTTTTCATTACCCCAGACACCAAACTAAAGCTTGGATTCCATAGGACATTATGCACCATTTAAAATTGTTGTGACACTTGGCATTTAAAAGCATTGTTTTAAGATAATTCTGAAACCAACCAGTTATATAAATAAACCAAGAGTGCATTATAATTGAGACTCCTAGCATGAGTACAATAAAAATGTCCTCCATTTTCTAATGAGTAATACAGTTCATATTCGTGATTACATATGAATGCTATACATGTTTTTGATGACTGAGCACAGGAGTTCATCTGGTGCTACCATGAATTGTGTAATGGAAAACTCAGTTTAGTTTTGGGGCCAACATTTTTTTGGGTTGCCAGATATAGAAATTCTAATCATCCAATGAAGATTGGGGCTGCAGATCCTAGAGGAGCGTCAGACTATGAGGGAGGCCAATGGAAACGCCAGGCCAATCGCAATGTGACAATCATGACTCTAAACAAGGGAATATTTAGGGGCACAAAGGGTATAGTATTCTCATTTTAGGAACATCTGCGGGAAAGAACAAAAGCTCTCCCTATTGAAATGAGTGCTGAATATGGATGTTCTCTACAGAGGAGTCTTCTCCCTGAGGGATCCTGAACCAACTTAACTTGTGGCACACCTGCTTTTTCATGAAGGAGAGGAATGGTAGTAGGACGGACATACTGGCTTCCCTGGAACACCTGAGGGTTTCTGCAGGCTGTGGGCCCTTTGTGAGTATCCCAAGTGAGAAAATCTATTTGCTCTCTAGCCAAGAAACTGTGGTAGTGTAGTTTGGGTAGGGGATGCCAAAATACATTTATTTGTAATGGGAAATGTACAGTCCCTTCTTGCTACATTTACAAAAAATCAAGCGAATTGTATCCAGCCAAATCACTACATGCATTTGAGCTGTGGGCAAGTAGTATAGGTCGCATTTTATGCTGCCTGCACACAATTCTTTGTGAATTATACTTTCGTTAAATATACTTTTTGTTAAATTGTACCAAGTGTTAAACTGTGATATGAAGACTTCCGTACCATTAGCCCACTTAAGATACGCTGGATAATGTATTCTGTGAAGGCCACAGCTAATTTAACAAGGAATGGAAAATGAGAACAAGTCGCATCATTTCTGTAGCAGAAATGACAAAATGTAACTCCCGTGTAGCCCTAATTCTTGAAACTGCACATTAGCACTCGCAATTAGTGAGGGGAGCAATACTTATACCGTTTTTAATAAATTATCAAGCCATTCTGCCAAGTTGGGTGGGGACAAAATAGTCTGCCTTGTTAGTTGAAAACATTGCTTCCCTAACCCAAACCTCCAAGACTTGCATTCAATGTAAAATAGCCTACCATCAATAACGTGCACAAGCTAGAAACCCACAATCCCACATTTACAATTCGATTCCATAAATTGTTGGTGGTTTTGGGGAAGGCCATATGTAAGTACTTGTAAATTTGCCCTTCTGTAGTTTGGTAATGTTGTGATGCTTGCATATTTGGTATAATAACGGAGTAGCATCAATAGTGACACAAGAAGGCTTATTGTTATGCAGACCGTATATATTCAGGATTCAAAATTGCTGGGACCTATTCAGCTCTTTTCTATCCTAGGAGAGCCTTGTTAGCTTAAAACCAACAGTTACCAGGCACTCCTTTTGGCTCCCCAGGCCAACTGGTGCCTTACAAACATACCTGACCGTATATTTAAATGTTTAAAGAATGGGAACATTTAAATGTATCATCTATTACAATGGGCAAAACTTGTTCTATCACCTGTACAAATTTAGATTGCCAGTGCGCTGTGTATCCGCTCTGGGTTCCCCACTGGTAGCTCCTGCCTACTGGTGATGCTGATAATTAAGAGCTGGCCATAGCCCCTGCTCATAATTTTAAACCATGTTTCATTGGCTGTAAAATGATGCTTGTGGATGAGAAACATCGGGATCCAAGCAGGCAGGTTATTTTTGTTTCGTGTGACGAACCTTTAATGTAGTTGATAAAAACCTATTTCTTGCCCAGAATTGTGTGGTGGGGACTGTATACTGGGGACGTCACATCAGAGGTGACTGCTTGGCGTAGAAGCCATACATTAAACAAAATATTTCTTGCACCTGACGGAGAGCATGGTCTGCCACATTCGAGGTGGCCAGAGGAACAGGACTGTGATTGCACAGGCTGGTTGTTTATGCCCCACATCTCATCACAGCCCTGAATATCATGCACTATGCTTTTTATACTGATTTGCCCCATTCCCTTACACACAAACTAGAATCCCCATAATTGGAACGCACACTTTCCAAGATGTCTGCCACATTAAATACCATGTGAATCCCTGTGTTGGAGCACTTCCAAATAGAAGCTTGTGTAGGACAAAGCGAGTGGAGCTTCAGGGGTCCACAGAAAATCATTACATTGATCAAGTAGGATTCTAAAATACATTGATCAAGTAGGATTCTAAAATTGACATTTACCAGCAACCAGGAATGACCTCTTGTTAAAAGTATCTACCTTTAACTTTAAGGGTCCTTCTTGAAAGGTGCCATGTGCAGGGTGGACAATTTTACCAAGGCACATACATGTATAACATAAGGCAAAGCAAATGCCTAGCCAACATGCTGCCAGAAGAGTCTCTTTGGAATGGTGACCTAGAATGAAACTGAGTGTAGGACCCTGGCAGAAATGAAAGGGAGGGGAATGGGCTAGGTTAATTGGGTGTGGGAGGTGCAAGACCGACTTGTGTTCAGGGGTGCAGACCAGAAATACCCAGAACTCTGCATAGAGATCTGTTCCTAAGGAGCAGAGACGCGTTTGTGTCCCAATGGGAGCCTTGCATGCCTGTGGGGCCAAGATGCATTGGCTGGGGCTGTGAGGTGTATCAGTCGGGCTGTTGGCAGGGTTATCCTGACTGATTAGATTTGTAGTTGACACTGATTATTCAATTTCTATGTGCCAGTTCTTTTAGTTGGTATGCGTATAGCATATTGAGAATGTTGGCGTAATGAGGTTAGCGGGGAGGGTTTTTGGGATGGCTCTGTGCAACCATCTGGTGTGGCCTAATGGAGACCACAGCAGCTGCCCTACCCTGGCTGGCACAGAATGATGAAAATCTTGAATTTGAATGTGTAACTGATTCCAAGCAATAAGAACCAGCTTCATGGAAAATCGGGTGTAAAGCTAAAGTGCAAGCTTGAGGGTACTAAGTGGCGAGTCGAGAAAGATTTATGTCACAACACTTATCTATCAAGTGCATTGCTCGCTCTAGGACATGCATATTTCCTCAAATTGTCACTAATCCGGATTGGGAACTTTCTTTGCCATCTGAGGATTTCTGGCACAACTTGTCCCTCTGTCTCCCCAGGTAATTGCTTGCACCCTTAATTGAGCCAGTTCAAGATCGACCCTAACCACAATATGATACAGCATTTATAACGTGCTTGTACATATCTATTTCTAGGCACAAATAGATGCCCACTGTGTTTCTGGACAACTACCCCACACCTAGAGTACACAGGGAAATAATTCAACATTTATTGGCGATAAATTGTCTTACTTTAAAAGGAGGGGGGACAAATCCATAATCGGTAGTTGCTTTAGACCACAAAGATGAAATGCAGTGTCTGGCCATCCGAATTCGAACCTGTGAAGTTCAGGTTACCCGTGTAAGGGTACATTCATGGATGGCCCTAAACTGTAAGGGCTGTTTTATTGCACACTTAGTTGTGTTGCCTGGTGCATATTTGCTGCGTAAGGTGGTTCTTGAAACATTGCGATTCAGTCGGGATCTGGATATTCCTTCGAAGGTTTTTTTATTTACTTGATGCCAACTGGTAATGGGAGGTGAGGAAATCTGAGCGTGGCACGCGATTTCTAGGTTGCCATCAAGCAATGGTCCAGACGCCGGAGGGAGCTGAAAGCCAGGATTGGGGGAACGTCTTCTAATGAGCAAGATTAGACCAGTTGCCGTTTTTCATCCACTCCCATAGTAATGGGCGGCATCAAAAACGGATGTAAAGGAGTCAAATGTGCCCATTTCTAGTTGTATTCAACTCGCCTGGTGAGGGTGGTAAGCGCTGCAGTCGGCTGCTGAATATCAATGTTCAGCTCTCCCCCTTTGCATGGAAGAACAGCTGCTTCCAGCTCCGCAGCAGACCGAGCTTCATTCTTCGGCCGAGATCCCGTTTGCGCCGGTGTCCACAGGGATGTCACCATATGTACCTCGGATATGTATTAAATCGTGCATATTGATGGACATCCATGTCCTGTAATATCTCGTATGCGAGTTTTCCCGTGTAATATGACGATTTGATCACACAATGTTCATACACGTCAATCTCTGTATACGGTCTCCATGTTGCGATGCGAAAAGTGCACTGTATCCCCACCCCCGCACAAAGAAGCCCCTCTAAATCCCCCCCCTCTTTCCGCCGCCACACGGACCCCACCCCTCCGCTTTACTGCATCATACGGGAGATGGGACCGACTGTTACCTAGTCTCCTCCCACTCGGCTCCTTTGCAGTCACTGGACGATACGAACTCGCACATCGACGCCCGTTCCCCAGAAACCAAATTTGCAAATGATCCCTGACCTCGACACGTGGAGCCGCTGACGCCATTATCCCGCAAATATTTATCTTTGCTAACTTTAGGGCACGGTGACCCAGTGCTGGCTACCTCCGTTGGTGATATAGGCAGCAGACTCCCAGGTCGGTCCACGGCAAGCCGTCCTCTCTGTGGGTTTCATTTAGTGAACACGTGGGTGCTTTGTGTTTTACCCACTACATGTCATGTGATGGGTAAAGTCACCACATGTATATTCGATTATACACACCAGAAATGGAATAACTGGTATTACGATCCGCCTCTCAGTGATGACCTTTTTACGCCTTTAGAACAATTCACGGATTTCTAATGTGTCTCCAGACCTGCGACTTTGACTTGTTCAAAAATGACCCCTTGAGGAACATTGGAGAGAGGAGACTCGGTCGTTAATACTGTATGTCTTGTTGCAAAGGGATGTAAAGCGGGAAAGCCTGACCAGGATAACTAGAAACACGTTTTTACCCTAAAGTGGGCACAGATTGTTAGTGGGTGCAGCGGCAGGGTTTCTGTCCACAATGTAGGTTTGAAACGACAGCGGTTAATGGAGACAGAAAAGACGTTTTACTCTGAATGGCCATTTCCTTGTGCGACACATAACCAAGGGGCGACTTTTGACATCAAAACTTGCCTAAATGATCCTTCACCAGGTAAGTAGGCGTACTCCTCTTCCCTACAAATTTGCAGCCTATACGCAAAAACAAACCATAGCAGTGCCCTCGAGACATATTGGGGCGCACACAAGAGACGCTAGCTGTGGTTAAATCAAATTAGTACACCAGAGGGGCAGGGGGGGTGGCGTCCCAGCCAATGCGGAGGCTCGGTCCGGGGTCTTTACCACACAGTGCAGCCCTCTGCTCCAAACCTCTTCTGGGCAGGAGGCTGCCATCTTATCGTGCCGGGTTTTGTGGGGAAGTATGCTTTCCTGCAGCCCCGCATCCCATCCCTAACCCCCTTTTCCAAACAATAAGGCACCCCTCCCCAGGAAAAGTAGTGGGAGGGTACTATGTACCTTACCACTGATGCATGGTGGCCAATTTATGCTTTGAATTTTTTTTGTTGTTATGTTACAATATTTCACAATTTACAATTATTAGTGTCGCTATACAAGTTCCGGTATACTAATAGCAATAACCCCCTCACTCTGGGGGCATAGCCGCCTCCGGTAATGCCCCAGGTCTTCGTTGATTCTCTCAGGCCTGTACTTATCGCCCCAGGTTGTTAAATGGCACAGTAGTGGCCCCTCAGCTCAGGGTTTATTACTAAATTAGTACCCGGCCCAGAATAGCTTTGTCCTAGCCAATGGGGAGGCTCAAAGCAGGGGCATAATCCTGGCGTTGAACCACCTCAGGGCAGGAGGCTGCTGGATACCCCAGCTAAGTGCTCCCCTCCACCTCTACCACCCCCATTGCCACAGATTTCTCTCCCCGTTCCACTACCTGCTTTTCTCGCCCTGCAGCGGGATCATGGTGGCTGCCTTTTTATTTTATTTCTATTTGTGAAATCAGCAACTGATCAGACACTATTCGATCAAGGCGAAGCAGGTGAGGGACAGCAAGAAGGAGACCCTCCTGTGCTGCATGAAACGCATCTTGCGTTAATTATATATATATATATTTTTTTGTACGCCCTAGCCCCATTTCGCGCCACTGAACCCGAGAGTCCTCTCGCCCACCCTCCCCCACTCCACTTCCTGGGAACTCCGCCTCCCAGGCCGCCTCACGCCCCTGATTGGCGAATAACCTGGTATTTTTTTTATTGGTTTATGTAAACCTTTTTAAAAACAAATAAAACAATAAAAGAAAAACGTCAATAACCTGGTATTGACGGGCAGCCCTCTGCCCATGCAGCCCCTGCGGCTCCAACAGAGGCGGATCCAGAAAATGTTTGCAGGTGTCTGCAGTGAAGCCAGCAATCAACAGACACAAAGTAAGTGGCATGGGTGGGGAGTAGAGCAATTACTCTACTCCAGAAAATCCTGCCACTCAATCTTAACCTTCCAAAACAAAGACTGCCAGGCAAACGCCACTCACACGTAGATAGAGTTCTGACCATAAGCCTGACTCTATTCATGACAGGATTGTAAAAGTTGCCTTGCGTCGCATATAAACATATTGTGAATGCTAGCATGTGCCACACTTGGATGGAATTGTGAACTTTAGCCTGTGTCGCATCTAGATAGGATTGTGATGTTAGCAAGGGCCACACTTGGATGGAGTCGTGAACATTGGCCTGTGCTGCATCTAGGTAGAATAATGATGTTGGCAAGCGCCACTATCGGATAGAATTGTGAGGGTTAGCATCTGCCACACTTAGATGGAATTGTGAATGTGAGCATGTGCTACACTTAGAATTGTGAATGTTGGCATGCTTAATGTTCTATAACCCACTAACCCAAAAAGCTCAAACTTTCTACATACTTGACTCACTCAAAAACTTGCACAACCATCTCTCGCACTACAAGCTGCACGCACTTCACCACACTGCAACAACACAAACTGCAGCAACAGCACACAAGGACTGACTTTGATCTGGTACTTGCACCAAAGCTCAGCACAGTGTATACCGAGATGAAGCTGCCAACAGAACACCACTCCTCTAAGTATTCTATTCCCTCTTCACCATACTAACCCATCCCGCCTTCTCATTTACAGATCCGTCAAAAAGCCTGGGGACCAACTCCGTTGGTGACGGTGCGTGGTACAAATACCTTGATGATTTTCAATGTACGTCAAATGAGGGGGGGGGTTGGACTTCTATTTTAGTAAAGCTGACCAACTGATATCATTAGATACTTAGTAACTTAACCGCCCTTTGCCTCTGTTCCCTTATCTGTCGGTTGTGAATACTTGACAAAGCAAGTCATTTATGGAGGCATAACACATGGCCATTCACACACGTCGCTGGCTCTCTTCCAACCATTTGCCTTTTTTGCTTCAGTGTAAACATCTCCCAGCGAGGCTCGGTGGGGATATCTGGGATGCTTGGGGTCAGTTGGTGACTGACTGCATTCTTGTTGGCTTAATAAGACGCCATGGGGATTTTATTTTCCCCTCTAATCTCGTGCTGCTATTCAGCGAGCATTAACTGTTAAGTGCAAAACCGTCCTCCGAGTGTTCATTTCTTACCCCTGTGCAGTCTGCCATACGGTAACTAAATGGAGGAAATGGGGATTTTCAGTACATGCGTCTTGTACAAAGTAAAAACGAAAGTGAATTAAGAAATCCTCTTTAAGAGGCTGTCCATTGGCGGGCTGGCTCCACAATACTTTAAATCGATTTGTATCAAGGTTGCTTTCGCAACCAAAAATTGGGCGCTTTAAAATGCACACTATTTTATTCAAAGTTTGGAAGCAAAAAGTAAAGCGCATGACATCCTTTTAATCCAGGCTGTGTGAATATGCGCAAATATGGGAGATGACACACTCGGGTCCCAGGGCACCAAGTACAGGCTTTTGGACTGTTTTGCTATGAACCCAGGTCGTCAACACTATTCGAGCAGGTTCACTTTGCTTTCAAAGAAATATTCTGCCCCCTTTTTCTACCCTCATGGAAACATGTCCTAACGCGCACAAATATGGTGAAAGACCTGTTTGGGAAATGGGGCTATATTTTATGTATATGTATGTATATTTTTGGGAATGGACTGTGCCTCTTGCCGTGATGCACACTGCACACGACTGCAGTTATATGGATGTTACGGAAAATTGTACTGTTTAGGTGCAGGGGAAGCCCCTCTGATAAAAGCTGGCTTTACTTGCGGGGTCATAATGATACGGTAATGGGAGGAACGGGCAGGACACTAGTATTTCTCTTAAAATAAAGATTAAAAGTTCTGATGGTAGGTGTTCGTGCGTAGAACTCCGAGGCAGGCACCCACTGAGCCAACTCTAAAGTACCAAAGCGAGCTTGAAAAGAAACTGAAGCTCTGATTTCGGTGTTTTACACTTTGCACCTCTTGCCTAGGCATCCCATTGTAGTCTTCGATTACTTCTGTTGCCGTGAAATTCAGAGGGTGCACTGTGAACATGCCTGCTTGCGGCACAATGGCACAGCCACAGCAGTTTGACTAGCTGGTTTGACCCGTTCCAGTTTTGAGTAGAGGAGCATTTTTGTGTGCAACTGGCAGCACCCATTTTTCGGCAGTGTACACTTGTCCATTGCTTTGTGCTCGGGGAGGAATTTGTTTTCACTAGTTGGCAATGTGGCAGACGGGGATGCTGCGAGGGGTGTATTTAATGTTTATTTTTCATGGCAATGGGCCTCATTACGACCCAGGCGTAAACTACGTTTACGCCATGGTGGTTGGCGGACTTACCGCCCCATTCCGACCTTGGCGGGGCGGTAAGTCCCCAATCCCCATTTACCCTTCCCCATTCCCATTTTTGCCCCATAGGGCATAATGGGTGTGGGGAAGGCGTTAATTACGCCACCGTAAATTACGGTGGCGTAATTAACTCCATGGTCCCTTAGCGCCATGGATTTTAACACCTGCTAAAAGCAGGTGTTAAGTCCGCCATGGCGCTAAGGGACCTCGTACTCAGGCGGTAAGGGTCGGCGCTGTTTACGCCGCCGTAAAACCCTTACCGCCTGAGTCGTAATGAGGCCCAATGACTCCCCATTCCCCTCCCACCCGTTTGCGGTACGGTCTAGTGGGAGAACTGTCATAGCTACGTTCATCTTGGTTTTCTGCGGGGATAATTTTGTGCCACATAAGAGCTATTGGAGCACTTGGACCTGTCGGTGTGTCCGCACGGAAGTAGAATTGCAAGATGGAACCCAGTTTGGATTGAGTCGTTGATGCATGTATTGCACATAATCAGAGGGAAACATATGCTACACATAGGTGTTTCTCGAGTGCCAGTTGGCTGAATTGATTTCCTTTACAAAATCATCTGTCTGTTCTGCGCATGAACACTGTGGCTGTTATTTAATAGTTTTATTTGGCGAGCCCTTTTATCCTTCTCTGCTAGTGTTCTCACTTCTGACATTGCAGTTCTTGGGAAATGCAGCCTTTAGTGTCCGAGGTCCTAGTATTGCGTCACTCAACCGATTGCCTCTGCACCTGGGGTGCCCTTGCCTTGCCAAGGATGTCTTGGAAAGGGCTGTTCCTACTATGACTAATTCCACAGTGACAGTCCTTTCAGCTAACCGGTTGACTGGTGCATGGTGTTGGCATGACGTTGTGGTAAACTCGTTTAAAAGGGACTGACTCTGGCAATGGTCCACTTCACTGAGGATCCAGGAACGATTTCGGGTTTGGGTCACTAACGTTTCACTTCGTTTCTTGTGCTGTCTGTTAAACGCAAAGATAGATTTGCAGGATTCTGACCTTCTAAATCTCGTGGTTTTATTTTGCCTACATTTTAGCTTTTTACTATGCAATGTTTAACTATCGCAACCCAGTGGCTGTTGGTTAATCTTTGAATTGCAAGGGCATAAATGTTTCTGGTGAAAATGCAGGAGCGACCATTTTCATACATCATTCAAACAGCTCCATGCATTCAAAGCTTGCGTGCACCTTGATAGCACACCCTACCGCCATGGAGCACTAGATGGCCCTCTGCTCCTTTTCCCACAGCATGAAAATGCTGACCAGAGGAGAGCACTCCTCTCCTGAGTGTCTACCCTGCTAGTACAATGAGTGGCATCGGGGCCTGCCTTCTGATGATCCGCACCCTCTTATTACTTTTTTTTAAAAACACTTTTTATTTGCCTTTTCAATAAACACATAGGCATTGACCAGATTCAACTCCCCCAACCCCCTTAACATCCCTTCTTTCAAACATTTTAATTAACAGTTCAATACAACAATCCTTCAGCGCCCACCCTCCAAAATAAATCCCACCTCTAGATCGCCCCAACCTACCCAACCCCATTACCTCTACCCCTATCCAACTCCCCTCCCTCCCCCTTCCCGAAACCAAACTCCGATGCTCTTTCGCCACAACAGCCCAACGCCACTCCTAATAGTTCATTAAGGGTGGAATCGGCCCCATCACCAATCCACTCTCTCAAGCTCCCTCTCTCCCAACTGATTACGTCTCCTCCAATTCCGTCATCTCACGGAGGGCGCAGATCGTTGTCTTTTGCAAGGTCATTCAACAATTGAGACCAGTCAACCGTTACCTCTCCCATCTCCTCCTCCCCCTTTAGGTTCCGCAGAACCGTCAACTCCGCTAATCCCCACATCTTTCCTCCATAGCTGAATTGACGGACCTAGGGAGGACTTCCATGCGATCGCCAACCGGCGCTTCGCCAGTACAAGCAAAAACCGACCCATTCTGTTTCGTACCTTATTACGTTTCCCCCCCTGGTAGGATCCCCCACAGACAGGTCTCTGGACTTTTTCCAGGCCGGCTCCCAGTAGCTCATTTATTCCCTCAAGCACCTCATCCCAGTATTATTATTACCCCACACTCCCAGACCACGTGCCAGAATCCCGCATCCCCTGACCCATATCTGGGGCACTCCGCGGAGTGCTCCCTATTCATCGCCTTAAGTGCCACCGGGGTAATACACACCCTATGCATGATATTAATTTGGACCAACTGAAACCGGGTGTTCCTCGAGGATTTCCGTACCAAGTCCCAAACTGCCTCCCACACCTCATTTGAGTTCTGGAGCCCCATGTCCGTTTCCCATTTCTCTTTAACTTTCAACTCACTTCTTATCGATTTCTCTCCAAGAGCCTTATATACCCGCGAGATACGTCCTCTACCCTCAACCCGACCGAGTAACACTCGGAGAACCGGGCATGATTCCAGCTCCTCAGGTATCCCTTCCCATAACTCTGCCAATCTCCAAACTATCGCACCATATGCCAAGAAAACTCCCCGTGACAGGCCAAATTTCTCACACCACTCATTGCAGGTGAGGAGCTGCCCTCCCTCAAATAAGTCCCCCACCGTTGCACATCCCTTCTCCCATAGCCTTTGTATCCCTACCCTCCCAATCGCCTGGCGAAGTTTCTGATCAGCCCCCCATGAGAGGTTCTTCTCATATCGGCCCTTAACCCCCCCCTGCCACCCATATATTTCCTCCATGTTTCTCTTATTGCTTTGAAAACCACCGATGTCCCCACATTACCCAGGGGGTGGCACAAGAGATCTGCCGGCCTATATTTTCGCTGCAATGGCCCCACCAATACTCCCAGGAGGTCCGCCCCCGGATCATCCCACACCATCACCGCTTGCAGCTGTGCCGCCACAAAATATTTTTCATAATCCGGGAGACCCAGACCCCCAATTTCCCTCGGTCTCTGCAAGGTCTGCAAGGACACCCGTCTCCTACCCAGGTCCCAAAGCAGTTCCCTAATTCTAACGTCCAACATCTTAAACACCTTTTTTGCCACATACGGTACATTTGCAAAAAAATATAGCAACCGCGGAAGGATTACCATTTTGCATAACGCCACCCTACCCATCAGTGAGAGTGGTAAAACCCTCCAGAACTGGATGGAATCCCCTATCCTAGAAAGCGCCCGGCCAGTGTTATGTACAAACGTGTCCACTACATCATGGAACACCCGGACCCCCCAAGTATCGAAAGGACTCTGTTTCCCATCTTACACCCAGTTCCGGTTGCTCCCTCCGCGGGCAATCTCGTAACCTCCCCAGCGGGAACAAAACCCGACTTTTCTGGATTTATACGGAACCCCGACATAGCTCTCAAGTTCCTCAAGATTTCTAATAGATCTGGAAGGAATAGCCCAGGTTCCCCCACGTATAGTTATAAATCATCCGCATATAGGGACACAATGTGTCTCCGGCCATCAACCTCGATTCCAGCCTCCCCATCTCCTGCCGCAGGTATGCCGCGAACGGTTCCAGTGCCAAGGCGACCAAAATTGGGGAGGCCGCGCACCCCTGCCTAGTCCCCCTCTCCAGCTCCCACCTTTCCGAAACCCAGTTGTTGGTTTTTACCATCGCTAGCGGTTTTGTGTATAACAGGGATAGCCATCTGCACATATTTTCCCCGAATCCAAACTCCCGGAATAACCATTTCCATTCTAGGGAATCAAACGCTTTCATTGTGTCAAATGACGCTATGGCCATGTCTCGTTTCTGTGACCTCACACAATCTATCACATGATGTAAGCAGGTGATATTTCCTGATGTGCTCCTGCCCCCTATAAACCCACGTTGATCAGGGTGTACTAAATGTGGCGCAACCACCGCCAGCATGGCTGCCAGGATTTTCCCTAGGATTTTGCCATCAACATTAAAAAGCGAGATGGGCCGGTACGCCTCGCAATCCCTCGGATCCCCCCCCCCCCCTTCAAGATCACTGTGATCACTGCTTCTCTCATCGATTCCGGGAGACACCCACCCTGAAATGCATCCTCGTAAACCTGCCGGAGCCGCGGGACCAGCAGATCAGAGAATTCTGCATAAAATTATACCGGGAAACCATCACTTCCCGGCGCTGTACCTCTTCTCATGGCTTGTATCGCCCATCTTATGTCCTCCCCTATGGGGGCCTCAACTCCCCTCGGGCACCCTCATCCAACTTCGGCAGTTGAAGCATCTCCATGAGATCCTCCACTTCCTCCTCTACATATCCCATCTCACTCCCATAGAGTCCCTTATAGTATACCTCAAAGGCCGCGTTAATTTCTTTCTGCGTTCCAGCTATCCCCCCCCATCATTAGACCTGACCTGGGTTATGACGCGGCACGGGTTTTCCCTACTAATAAGCCATGCTAAAAGTTTGCCTGCTTTGTCTCCCTCCTCGTGAAGCCTCCCATCTCGTCTACTCTGATCAAAGTGTGACAGTTCCGCCAAGGTTGCCTGATGGAGCTCCAAAGCTTGCGCCAGGGCTTCCGCCACCTCTGCCCCCGCCCACCCGCCCCTCATCTAGGCTCGCTATCCGGACCTCTGTCTGTTGTAACCTCTCCAAGAGGCGTTTTCTCATCCCCACTACCATGGCCAAACACTTCCCTCTAATGGTCGCCTTAAAGGTCTCCCACAACACCCCCTTAGTGTCTACCGTACCCTCGTTCATTTCAAAGTACCGCCCAATCTCCTCCCTAAGCTCCGCCACGAATGCCCCATCCCGAAGCACCCCCCCCCCCCCCTTAATCGCCACAACCGCCGCGGTGGGCATTCAGCAGGCCCGACCAGCATCGTCATCGGAGGAGAGTGGTCCGACCGAGACCCGCCCCAAATACTCCGTTTACCCTCTTATTACTCGATGCGTTTGTTGCGCCAGCAATTCTGGAAAAGTAATTGCAGATGTAGAAACAGACAGGAGTCTGATAAGGCTGTGTTCTACTTCCTCTATTCTCTCCCTACATGTCTGGAGGCTACAGAGACCAATGTTCCCCATTTTTGGGCCAGGACACCTGCTGGTTCTCAGCTATGCTACAGTTCTCCTGGAAAGAACTAAAAGATCACAGCATATACTGTTGGGGGTGGGGGGGTGCTATTATGTGCTCTACGGCCGACATGTGAACAGTCCAAATGTTCTATTGTGTTTCCCGGACAAATACAAAATTCCCACCAATTGTTTTGGAAGAGCAATGGCTTGCACGTTGTTTTGGTTCCGATTACATGGGAATTCGTTTTTATAGTAAGCAGAACTGGGATAATCTTGTTTAAAAAAAAAAAAAATGTTTTTAAAGAAAAGTAGTTGAACCAAATTGCAGAATGCATGGATGGGAATAGTAATCTTGCTGCTTTGAGGTGGCCCTCAAAGCAGGTCATGTGCCGCTGTCCTCTGTTCACTCGAGATATATAATTATACCCTCGTGACAGACCGTTACTGGACGGTGCAGCCTGCTTCAAACTGCATCGCCATTTTGTGTCTTTTCCTGAATTACGTTTAAATTCTCGGAAGGGTAGCTGCGGGGCGATGACACGGAGCACCACAGGTTCTATCCCCGGGTCTGCGCTTAGAAACATCTGGGTATTTTATTAACCTAATAACCTATCATAAATTGATTCAGTACAGGAAGTGAAATGCCTTGACCGTGCACACATATATTAACATGTGTGCTGTCCTCTGGTCTTCATGTTAAAAGGATTGCTTGGGCAGTCTTTTAGCGAGACGAGCATTGAGCTGTGTTGGGTCTCCTGCACTGTGGGTCTTTAAGAGCCTTTTAACTGCCGTTCGGGCCGTCTATGTTGTGGTTTGTGGTTTAATTTCCGCCTGGTTTCGTTAGTGCATGGAGACCCACACTGAACATCTGGAGCCCTTTCTGTAAGTATCGGTTATGCCATCCCACTGCAGTGGGGTGAAGACGGTGGGTGGCTGTTACAAAGATGGCATTTTGAAATTCTGCATTGTAAATTCGATGCGGCAATAGTGGAAAGTTTGCAGCAGGGGCACAGGAGGTAAATTTGCCCCTTATGTGTTCCGCCGTCCTGTCTTGCGTTGGGGGGCGGGGTGGCAGATGATTGGGTTTATGTTGGGCAGCATTTGTAAAGCTGTGCCTGCCATTTCCGTAGCCTCTTGGTGCTAATGGATGTACGTGTCACTGGTATGCCTGCTGGATGTGGCTTTCCCACTGCTGGAGTCTATTTGAGTGGGGTGGTGCTGAGGGCGGCTATTGGGGAATGTTGGATCGTACCGATTCTATGCCCCCATGTGAGTGAACAGTGATACGATGTTGGGGTTAATCTCCCTACCTCCCCATGGGGGGGGGGTGACACACCCATTGGCGAGGTTGTCTTATTATCCCAAACGCCAATCTTTTGTCTATCCTTTATCTACTTTGCTTAGTGTGTAGGGATGTGTCGGGAGACTTGTCTAGAGCTCGTGTGGTGTTTTTTAAAAATCCTATCAAATTAATTTAAAAGCACCAGTACACAACATCGGTTGGCCAAAGGTGGAAATTGCCGATGAGTTAGCTTGACGAGGCATTGGAGTGTGCAATTGGCATAGCGATGGATGGCACATCTTGCAGTTGCTTTTTAAAATGTTTACACTTGAATCTGTGTTTTCGTGAGGAGTTTTCTTCTACCATTTTAAGAATTTGAGCACCTAGTTCGTATTTCCGGCTGACCTCGTTTTTTAGGGCCGGTATTTTTGGGGGTGGAAATGATGATCTTGCGAGAATGAATGTTTGCATCACATTTTGTTGTCATAGGCCATCTTCACATCTTCCAGCACTAAATCAGAGGTGCTCTATTGCTTCTGCAACTGGACTGATTGTCACTTGAGCATTACGTGGGAGATCCGAGGGGTTGGGGGAGGTTAAGCAATTTGACTTTTTTGTGTGAATTTTATGGGGTAATAATACTTCAGAAAGTGATGAGGGTGAAAGATCGAATTGAGATTACTACTAAGGAAAACCAGGTTCACGAAGGGTTAAGCTTGCATCTAAACAAAAGACTCGCAAGAAACTTAATAAAATCAGACCAAAAAAGTAGCGCACAATTGTCATTTAGCAGCTCCGGTTGTGTGTCCACTTTATGCATATATGTATTGAATTTTCTTGGAGACACCTCCTTCTACCACTTAGCCGCAAAAACCTGGAACAACATCCCAAAAGAAATAAAACACCAAAGATCACCTAAAATGTAGGAAATTACTAAAAACCTGGCTCTTCAACACCACAGACTCAAACTGAAAACCGAAACGGAAAGGAAAAAGGGATGACTAAACTGGAGTGGACACGGACAACTCCCAGAACCGACTGGGAAGCTCCCATGGCACCTGGACGAGTAACGCCGGGTAGAGTGGTACACAGGTGACACCCATGGAGACGGAGTCAGCAACCCCACCTAATCCCACCCAATACCTGCACTCGCCCCTTAGTTGCCACCGGGTACCACAGTGTTTCTGAATTGTCGGGATGTTGGCAATCGCACTAGCTGAGCTGTGGACATTGGCAGGTGCACTGGCCATATGAGTGGGAAGGGAAGACTGGTAGGGCTGCAAGGAGGCTGGGGGAAAGGGGGCCAGATGTGAAAGGGACCTTGAAGGCCGGACGGACCCAGATCACGATGGAGGCGCAGGGGTGCTTCCGACCCCCATCTCGGGAGATTACAGAAGCCCAGGATATAGATGCCAACTAACCAATTGCACTAACAATTTCCACCTCTGCATAAACCTCTCAAACTCCAAACCAAACACAACCCTACAGCACAACAAACCGCACAAACTTCACTACATTGCAACAACAAATCAAAAACACATATAGACTCGCACAACAGTACACGACGACTACCGGCCGCAAACACCCCAGGCCCAGCCAACGGACCAACCGGGCTGAGGCCGCCAACAGCACATCACTGCTCTCTTGCACTTTTCCAGCTTCTTCCCACTAACCCCCCCCTTTCCTCTTTCAGAGCCGCCAGAGTGCCAAGGGACCACTCCGGTGGTGATAGTGTGCGGTACAAATGTCCTTTAACATTAACATATAGTGCAGCCCTAGCTAGAAAGCAATGGATCGCCGTGCAGATGATAGACTATCTCACTGCCTCAGAAGGAGCCTACAAAAACTTGAAATCTCTCTACAGATGCTCCTATTTGACAATGCTTATTGTCAAAATGGCAGTCCTCATCCACTCCTTAAAAATATGGTCCTTATGATCCATTTCACTATAGCCATTCCCACCCACTTAATGCATCCCCCTGCCCAAAAACAGCCTCCTGGGATTGGATTGCTATCTTTCATCAAGCAGTAACAACAAACGTTGAGTCCTTCTTGGAGTTAATGGCTTAATTGGAGCTGTAAACGTGTGTGCTGTAATGAAAATGTCTATTAATTTATAAGCAATATGCGCTCTTTTACTGAAGGCCTTTTGAAACGAGCATTGGCAATGACATCAGTTTTCACCCGTGCATAGGTATTGGAATGGATATAGGCGTTTGCCAGTTCGTTATTACATGCCCAGGTACTAGCATGGACACGGCTTGTTTGGTTGTGCCTAATGTAAATTCGTACTAAATTCCCTTCAAAGAATTGAAAACGAAACCTCTGCAAATGTGGCACTTTAGAGGCAGTTTTCTGTACTGTTGCTATAGACTGCCGAGGGGTATACGGAGTGGCCGTTTACACCACCCCACGCCTTTTGTAGATCCTACCTGTTACTTGTAGTTCTGAAAGTAAGTATCTTTTTGGTCCAGGGGCCAGTGAGAGGCGGTCACTTTTGGAGATGCTTGCACTAGCGAAGGCTCTCTTGTGTTCGAATTGCCCCTCGGGCTGGAGGAGAAATTGCTTCTTTTGGATGCCCTTCTCTTATTTGGGAAGCAAAATGGTTAGATGTCCAACAAATTGACTTTCGGGAAGGGGCAGCTTGGGAGTACCCATCAAGGCTTCTTTATGAGATTTGATTTTGCACAGGCCATATGTATATCTGCCAAAAAGGACAGACTAGTGCATGAACAATGGGGGAAGGAGAAAAAAATCTTGACAAAGACGTGGTGGTGGCTGGGTAACATCATAATGGGCGTATTTGTAAAGCACACATTCACCCCTGAAGTGGCATCTTGGAGGTAATAACCAATGTTTATTTTTACCCAACTTAATGGTACTCATTTTATCGACCTTGGAAGGGTGAAGGGCTGGGTGGACCTACTGAGATTCGAACCTGTGACTGAGGTCAAACACAGGCCTCTGTAGTGGATGCATTGGTCCAGAGTCACAGACCCGTATGATGGACCTGGTTGAACTAATTCACACCTCCCAACTGTGATAGGGTCATGGGAGGGTCACTGGCAGGGTCGAATGCCTACTGAGCGTACTTGATTGCCAATGACAGTCTCCAATAGGTGTGAGGGCAGAAATCTGAAAATGAGGAAAGTGGATGACATTACTACTTTTCGGATTTCAGAGGGTCTGTTGGATGCAGGCTCCATCACCCAGCAGGGATTTAGGGACTGTGTACATGCCACGGTAATGTGGCTTTTCTTTATATAACACGGGACCGCAGTCCAGGTCAGTGGAGAGAGTAGGATAGTGAATGGTGCTTTGGTGCACTCTGTATGTGCGCAGCCAGGGTGTTTTTACGTGGTGTGTAGCTGCATTCTAATGCTATGCGTGGTTGCGTGAGCTCAGTAGAAGTGTGCAGTGAGGCCGATTTTGAATTGGGTAGCTGCATTCTGGCCGAGGTGGAGCTTGTGTATGAGCTTGTGTGCAGCTAGACGTTCATGCGTTCTAAAGACTGTTCATGGAGGTGTATGTGTAGCTGCATTCTATAGTTGGTGCAGAGGAGAGAATTAGCATATCGGTATGTGAGTATCTGCTCCAAAAAACGGACATAGTTGTGTGTTTTCATGGTGACATGGTAGGGATTGCTCCTCTACTCACAATTGTATGAAAGCGTTCTCCAACTCTGAGGCACCAGTCTAAGAATGGCAACACAGCACTTACTTTGATATATCGCAACCATGCTCCTGCTTAAGTATTGACCATGAGGTGCTGAAAAAGGAAACAGTATTGTGTCTGGGGTCCAGTTAAGTCTGGAGTAAAGAATCTTGGATGCAAGTTGAGGTTGATAAAAGTATAACTGAGGTGTGATGGTGCTTTGCTGAGAAGTTGTGGGGGGTTGCGGAAGTGGCAGAGTGCAGGCAGTGATGAACAAGTGCAAGGGGGTCCCCCCCCCCCCTCCCGGGGTGGTTTTGGGCACTGCACAGGCCAGCGAGCTGGGGGGGGGGGTATTTAAAGGGGCAGGGAAGGTTCGGGAGCAGGCGACCGTTGAGGGCAAGCTTTTGTCCCTGATCTCCCCTGCCCCCTCCCCTCTTTCCTCTTTTGCGAGGTCCATTGGGGTCAGAGAAATGGGTAGTTGATTTGTGAGCGGGAAGTTTTCATTTTTTCCCCCCATACATAAGGTTTTTCTGAGTTTTGGGTTTAAGGATACAGGTCCGGGGGGCAAGCTGGTAGTTTTCGTGAGAGGTCGGGGCGTTAGTTAGGGTTTATGTTCCAAGGTTTTTGTTGTTGATGTGACAGGTCGTCCTGACTGTGGGCCTGAGTAAGGGGGAGTTTGGTGTAGAGGGGTGAAGAAGGGGTTCGAGTACGAGCATTGCCGGGGGGCATGGCCCCTTTAGATGGGGGGGGGGGCAAGCAATGGGGGAATAGCACGGGTAAGGATGGGGGAGGGGCGCTGTTTGCACGAATGGGCTACCCCGGGGGTGCAGAGAGGGGCATGGCCCCGGGGAGATGATGCGAGAAAGCAGGATCAAAGGCTTGAGAAGATGGTAAGATGGTAAGGGGATAGTAAGGACTTGCGGGATAGGTAAGGAGAAAGTTGGGGTTATTTATTTGTTGGGGGCATAAAGAGTTATTTAATGTTTTGTTAAAGTAGTTAATTTTAGTGTGGAGGGCCAGGTTAGCGTTTATTTGTGAGCTTTGGCCTGTCGCATTAAAGCGACCTTTTCCACTTTAAGCAAGTCTGGGTTTTCGTGCAGTAAGCCCAAAAGTTAGCAGTCTGATGCACCGGTCCAGTTCGATAGTTATCAAGTAGAACTTCCCTGATTTTTCAGAAACCAATTTCAAGATGACTGTCTAAAGCCTTCGTAACATTTACATTTGAGGCTTTGCCTACTTAATAAAAGGGTTCACAATTACTTTCCGTTGCCTGGTGAGGTACTCCAACAAGCATGTTAATATAGGAAAAATAAAACTTAAAATGTCCACTTTGCCTCAGAGTAAATGCTCTGAATGCCGACTTACCTCCCGAAGATGCACCTTGACTCACAGTAAGGCTTTCACTTTCCTGGGTCAAACCGACAAGGAGAAATGTCGATATGCCAGGGGAAGGGGTAAACGATCCAAATTGCAAGCTAACTAGCCAGGCATAAAAAGTCACTTGCCTCCTCAATTATTCACACATGCTCAATTTCTCCAGCATTGGATCTTTCATGGATTCACATGCTTGGAATATTCCCCGTCGTCAGGCTGGGAATCCTCGGTAAGTTATATAGACATTTTCCATAGGAAAACTTCCTACACTTTTGTGTCCTATCTACGTCGTTTTGGGCCGCGTATGGCAGCGCCACTAGGACGTAGAGGTATAAATAGCCCCGCCCCTGCGGCTCCCTCGGATTTCAACCATCTTCCAAAGTAGTGTGATTACCTCGAGTATCTGCTATTTTATTAGGTTGTGCGTTCTTCTTCGACTGTTTCTTTTCGAAGAATGTCTGGAAAGGCGTTATTTCGTCCGTGTGCTACATGCGGTCTTAAGTGTATGAAGGAGACGGGCATATGGACTGTATTTACTGTCTTTACCCTCATCATACGGCGGACACGTGTGAGATCTGTCAGGGCTTCTCACAAAAGACCCTAAAAGACCGCAACAGATGCCTTGTTACTTGGCTCAATGACGGAGCGGGTGCGTACCCGGCATCGGAGGTAGGCTCTACAGCCTCGAGATCTAAGTCTCCTGTGCCCCCTCGTCGCTCAGTGTCGGCGGAGCCTCCGGCGAAGAAATCACGCTCCTCTGAAAAACGCCCCTCGGAGAAACATCCTGCGAGGTCCTCCTCTTCACATAAGGCTTCGTCTTCCTCATCTAAAAAGGAGAGAAAAGATTCATCGAAATCCTCCTCAGGAGACCGTCATAAGTCTACCTCGAGTTGAGAGTCCTCATCCCACAAGTCGAGGTCAAAAACGGCGGGAACGCCTCAAGGCCCTGCGCCACAGACTTCATAGACGACGATCCGGTCGTCGACGCCTGCTTTGTCTTCGGTGACGGCTCTTCCTACGGCTATTTCGTCAGGTCAAACGGCGCCTATGGAAAAGATGTCATCGTCGAAGGTGGCCCCGTCGGTGGGATGGCAACCAGAGGTTTTTGATCTGATCCCGCCTGAGGCCTTGCTGCAACCAGAAGCGGCTTTCTCCATCTCGTCGGCGGAGGATGACCGTGGTCCGGTTGCACATCCAACCGACCTGGGATTACAACCAACTGGTCCGGGGTCGCTCTTGAGTGGAAGTGCCATTCCAGTTACCTCTTCCTTACTGAATCCCCAGGCTGTTCTGTCCCTGGAGGTGTTGAACACATTACAGAAGCTGTTGGAGCAGTTGGACACTCGGTTACCTCAGCTTGTCCCGACAGTGTTACAGGCTTCGCCAGTCGTCGACGAGCCAGGCCCGGCTCCTCACCCTCCATCCAGAATTCCTACCGCTTACCCGGTTGAGGAAGATCGTTCTCGTCCACAGGAAGAACTGTCAGAGTCGGAACGTGAAGGGTCGGGTTCAGACCTCTCGTTATCCCCCTCAAGGGACCCTACATGGGACTCTGAAGCGGAGATGGAAACTCCAGAGTCCGGCGCAGCCATCACCACCTGACGACGTGGGTGCTTTCCATGCCATGGGTCAGGCATGTGCAGGGTTTGGCCTAGTCCCAGAAGAAGAGAAAAAAGATTGTTTTCTGTTCGATCATATGGGCAAGAGAAGAAAGGCGATATTTGCTATCCCCATTTTAGACCATGTTCTGGCAGGAGGGACTAAAAACCATGCGTCACCCTTTTTCAGAACCGGCAGTAAAAGGTTGATTGGAAAAGAAATTCAAGGCTCTGGAATCGACTCCCAAGTGCTTGACGTCTCAACCTTCGCCGGAATCAGTGGTATCCGCCGCGGTGGCCAGAAAGGCAAGGTCGCAACACAAATGCACGACCCCGCCAGACAACGAAGCCAGAAGACAAGATGCTTTTGGGAAGAAAATGCTATCAGTTGGCACGACTGCAGTTAAAGCAGCCAACTCCCTGGCTATTATGGCCAGGTATGATAGGGAGATGTGGCATCGGCTGGCTCCTATCTTGGACCATCTGCCGGATGAACACAGGAAATTTGCCATGCTGCTCGTACGTGAGGGAGAAGAGGCTTCCAATCATTCCATTAACATTGCTGTCGACCTGGTGGAATCAGGCTTTAAGCAAATCAACAATGGCGTAGTGTTACGAAGGCAAGCCTGGCTTAAGTGCACAACGTTCAGACCAGAGGTACTATATAAGATAATGGATATGCCGTGCAAAGGAGAACACCTGTTTGGGGAGAAAGTGGATGAGGCCTTGAAGGGCATGAGAAGGTTCTAACACGGCTTGTTCCCTTGGAGCCCTCCAGAGTGGTGGGAATTTTCATTCCTTTCGTCCTTTCAGAGGAGCATCAAGTAACTCCCGGTTTGGATCATCTAGAGACCGAGGTTTCAGCAGACCCTCCTACTCTTCCCAAGGCTACAGACGTGCAGCCCAAGCTACTCGTAAAGGCAGAGGTTACCAAACCTCCAGACGAAGAGGTGCCTACTCCTCGTCGACGAAGGATAAACGGGCCAAAAGCCAGCAATGACAACTTACAGAACGTCCTGGGGGGCAGAGTGTCTCGTCACGTCGACGAGTGGGCGCGCATAACAGACCAATGGGATTTAGACACGATACATCTGGGCCATTCTCTACAGTTCAAGGGCAAGCCACCACGCATTCCACCGGTGTTCTCGATGCAGCCCCACCTTCAAATACTAATGCAAGAGGTGGCGCTTATGCTGCAGAAAGGGGCTATAGAACTGGTCCCGGTGGCAGAAAGAGGACAGGGAGTGTACTCCCGTTACTTTGTCATCAAGAAACCCAATGGAAGCGTCCCATTCTAGATCTACGAGCTCTCAACAAACTGCTCAAGAATCTAAAATTCAAGATGCTTACACTCCAAGAAGTGATCCGTTCGATACAACCGGGAGATTATTTGTAGTTGCTAGACCTTCAGGACGCATACTTCCATATCCCGATGCGTCGACGACACAAAAGATTTCTACGGGTCGTTGTCGGACGAACCCACTATCAGTTTAAGGTCTTCCCGTTCAGACTGAAATTGTCTCCCAGGACGTTCACAAAATGTCTGGCTCCAGTAGCAGCCTGGTTAAGGAAAGAAGGTCATCATGTGTACCCTTATCTGGACGATTGGCTAGTGAGGGGATTGTCTCCGGAAAGGGCACAGGAAAGTCTGAATGCCACCATGTGCCTCCTACAACGTTTGGGCTTCGCAATAAACTTCCTTATCGCCATCAAGGACCTTGGTCTTTCTGGGGGTGGAGTTCCAGACGCAATCAGGACTGGTAAAGCCATCCGTCGAAAGGGTTCTGAAACTGCAGCAAAAAGCTTCGGATTGGAAAGTCGATACCAGAGTGTCAGTGCGAAGGTACATGTCCCTAATGGGGGGACCATGTCGTCCTGCATACCCTTAATCAACAATTGTCGTCTCTTCGTGAGACCGATTCAGGAATTCTTGGCGGATCGATGGGCGCAGAGTCAAGGGCGTTGGTCGGACAAATTGACCATCAACAGCAAACTCGTGCAGGCGTTTCAATGGTGGAGAGTTTCCATAAATCTGACGAAGGGAATGCCCTTGCTGGAACCAGTGTTCCAGATGACAGTGGTGACGGATGCTTCTCTAACTGGATGTGGAGCTCATCTGGATTCCCTACAGGTTCAGGGTTGTTGGTCATCGGAGGAGTCCGACCTTCATATCAATGTGCTGGAATTAAGGGTGGTGCGTTGGGACCTGAAATCCGTTCTTCCACGGATAAAGGGATCAGTCGTACGGATTATGACAGAAAACACAACAACGTTTTATCTAAAGAAACCGGGAGGAACTCGCTCCAGAACTCTGTCGACCGAAGCCCAGGAGATCTGGCATTGGGCCCTCCAGCAGAAGATAGATCTATTGGCGTTCCACTTACCAGGAGTCAAAAACGTGCAAGCAGACTCTCTCAGCAGGGAGATGAATCGACTACACGAATGGGAACTGAACGACCAACAACTACACCGTGTCTTCGAGAAATGGGGTCGTCTGACCCTCGATCTCTTTGCGACGAGAGACAACAAGAAATGCCCACAATAAGCGAGCAGGTGGCCACAGCAAGGCTCACTAGGGGAAGCGTTCTCTTTCCTGTGGATGGACAAGTTTCTGTATGCCTTTCCCCCGTTTCCGCTCATACGTCGGACGCTGCAATGGATCCACAGATATCCATGTCAGGTGATCCTGGTGGCCCCGTACTGGGCCAGTCAAGTGTGGTTCTCCGATCTACTCCATCTTTCAGCGGCAGAACCAATGAGGTCCCAGAAAATCCCGCGCCTTCTGTCTCAGGAGAAAGGGGTTGTTTGGCATCACAACCCCGACGGCCTCAGTCTGACAGCCTGGCTCATGATTTCTCCGAGTTTGGTACGTTAGAGATTCCAGCGGACTGTCGTTGCATTTGTCGACGAGGGCGCCAACCACGAACGCTTCATATTCATACAAATGGAAGAGATTCTGCATATGGTGCGCAGGTCAACCAGGTTTGGTCCCGCTTAATATCACACCGGAACAGCTTCTACCATACTTGCTACTCCTAGCTCAAAAAGCCTTGTCTGTTTCATCCATAAAAGTGCATCTAGCTGCCATTTCGAGATTTACTCGGAAGAGACATTCAACTCTGTTATTTAGTGACCGGTTGATTAAACATTTCCTTAAAGGATTGTTCCGAACCTTTCCTCCCAAGTTTCATCCAATCTGGAGTCTTAACCTGGTTCTTGCAGCGCTGATGAAGGCCCCTTTTGAGCCGATGTCATCGTCATCATTGGATTTTTTGTCGTGGAAATTGGCTTTTCTGGTGGCTATTACTTCGGCTCGACAGAAGAAATACAAGCTTTAGTGATCGATCCACCGTACTTGAGGTTTTTCAATAATAAAGTCGTGTTGGCTACTAATCCTCATTTCATTCCTAAAGTGCCTACCATGTTCCATAAGCACTCTTCTATAGTGCTGCCGACGTTTTTTCCAACACCTTTGTCGGTTGCGGAGAAGACTCTCCATAGATTGGACGTGAAAAGAGCTTTAAAATTTTATCTCCATCGCACTCAAAGCTTCAGAGACACGAGACAACTATTTGTGGCTTATGGCCCTTCGGCTAAAGGTAAACCGATCTCAAAACCAGGACTAGCCTGATGGGTGTTGTCTGCTATTTCCTTTTGTCACTCAAAAGCCGGAAAACTGCTGGAGTAGCGTCGAAGGGCCCATTCGACGTGATCCACTTCTTCGTCGATGGCATTGTGGTTTGGAATTCCGCTGGGAGATATCTGTCAGGCGGCTTCCTGGTCGGTACCACACACGTTTACCCGGGAATTATTTCCTCGAACAGCAACATGCTGAGGATACACAGATGGGTCGTGCAGTCCTACGGCACCTGTTGCAATAAGGTAACCCCCAATTAAGGGGTCACATCCTTCGGCTAATGTACTTTTAAGTGTGGTGTTTTCACTGTGAACATACTATGTGATGTTTTGCCATGATAAATATGCATTATGGTTATTGTGATATTGGTTTGCATACAGACCTCCAACGTTGGGGGATACTGCTATACAATCTATTCTAAGCATGTGAATCCATGAAAGATCCAATGCTGGAGAAGGGAATAGTTTCTTACCTGTAACTCCATTTCTCCAGCATTGGTATCTTTCATGGATTCACATGCGCCCGCCAGCCTCCCCTACGCATGCAAACCAGAGATTCTCCCCCCCAATACTACTCTGGTGGTCGAAATCTGAGGGAGCCGCGGGGGCGGGGCTATTTATACCTCTACGTCCTAGTGGCGCTGCCGTACGTGGCCCAAAACGACATAGATAGGACACAAGTGTCAGTTTTCCTATGGAAAATGTCTATATAACTTACCGAGGATTCCCAGTCTGACGACGGGGAATATTCCAAGCATGTGAATCCATGAAAGCTCCCAATGCTGGAGAAATGGAGTTACAGGTAAACTATTCCCTTATTCGCCAAGAGTCCGTAATCTACCCAATAGCTAGTGGCGAGCGCAAATTTCGAACCTGCCAGGTGTAAACAATTGGAGCTGAAAGCATGCCTGGGCCAAGCCCTCTTTATAGCAAGGTTAAGCTAGCTGGGACACACCCTCATAGTGAGCACGTTTCTTAAAGCCTGAGACGCACCTTCATTGACCAGAGAGCATATATGCTCTTTTACAGCTGGGCTTCTTTAGATTCAAACTCAAGTGTTGAACATTAACATGCCTTTAATTTTTTTTTTTATTCAGGATTGGTTGGATTTTTATCCAGTGGAAGCCAGACTCCGAACATTGTATTAATTTGAACAGGAGCTTACTTGGACCAAAATCCATTTCTAGGACATACTTCAAAACAAGCAGATGCATTCCTTCTTCCGGGGTATGCTACTACAAAAATCAAGTGTCTCCTAGAACAACGTGTATGAAGGAGCAGCCACTGCAATCTTTGTCGACTTGTCTCAAGTGGCCTCCCACACAGACTGATAATTTACCAAGGAAACTTATCAATTTTTGACAGCTGAGCAGGCTTCACTTCATCTTTTTAAATTTGTAAACTTTTTACGAACGTTGCCATTTAACAATGTTTGTGTACCCTTGTTCTCATGGGACCCCAAATGGCACCGGGCAGGGGTTACCCCAACATGCCTGTCAGTGTTTTTCCTCAACTCAGCCGTTTGAATACAGACTGTAGGGTGCCTTCTATGGATTGGAAGGATGTCCTAGTTTAGAATGGTGCCGGGTATGCAGCAAGTGGATGGGGCAAACTCTCATTCCCTGTGTGGGGTCTGAATATGTATTCAAACCAGAACCTCACAGAACTGGTACACAGTTGAGACTGAGGTGGTGCTGTTGCTGGAGGAGGACATCTTTGACGATTGGAGGAAGAGCTCTGCCACAGTCACTGCATCTTCTGACACAGAAGATAAAGCACTGCTCTTCTGTTAAACTAAATTCAACCTCCAGGATTTCTCCCTTCCTCTAGCATGCCAGGGAAAGCTAGGTCTGAATTTTCTTTAATCAAGGTGCTACTTTGGTCCTGCCAGGTGCTGCTGTGTTTGACTCTAGACCTGCAGGTAGAGTGCCTTAGCTTCTATACTCTGCCTAAGAGAAATTCACTCTGCCTCTGATGACTGACAACAAATGTACCAGTAATTTATGTAAATGGAACATGTCACTAAAAGCACGCCTGTTTGGCGTAATGCTGCTGCCCAGAGGCAAGCCATGCACAATGACTTATTTGCCATTTACTGCAAACTGTTTGCATTGAATGTCCAATACAAATGTAGAACCTGTGCATTCGTTCCTTGCCAGCAAAGTCGAATACCATGCAAATAGTACTAGACATTTATAAAATTAAAGAAATCTGCTTGATTATGCAAATGGGCAAGTGCATTTTGCAAGGCCTGTGTGTTCTTAATCATCCTAACGAGAGTGCTGGTGTGCTGTTCACAATCCTTGTAGGGAGTGCTGGAGAAAGATCCCAGGTCTACTTTTTTGGATCCACTGCCATCTTCGTGGGTGTGATGCTCCTTGAGACTGCTGGCCTTTTTATGCGTTGGACGGTCTGTGGTCCTACATAAATGTGCCCACATTGGGTTAATGCTCTTGCTCCACACTGCTATCCTAACATATGAGAAGCATATTTCTGTATTAAGAATATGTAGAAGATTGATTCAATGTCTGAATCCCTTGAGAAGATCATACATTTAAGGTACGAAGAAGTTGGAGAGAGAAGTGTGAAATTTAAAAAGGGGGTGAGGGAGTGGGGTTTTTATTTATTTTTTTCTCTCCAGAAGTTGCCATTGTCAGTGCTTTAAAGGCTAGATGTCTTGTTTTTCCAACCTTTGTCATATCATGTGATGAGTTTAGATATTGGTAGATTAAATAAACTATTTCTAGCTAGTATAGCTTGTCGGCCAACATGGCCCAAATGTAGTGTTCTTCGATTAGACATATGGCTCCAAGACCAGACACCAGAAATGTGGGTGCATTTTTGGTTTCTAATATGGTATTTTCTCACTTTAAGAGTAGTGTACCCGTGGAGTTAATTGAGTCCAGGACCTTACATACAGTGCTGCATCGATTCCCTACCGTTATAGTGAGTGGGGTTCATGTCCCCGGGCACCCCAAAATTATTAATCTCTTTCGAACTCCTACTTCATCAATGGCATTAGAATTCATTGAAAATGTTCAGACACCTGCTTACCTTAAGTGTATTGGGTTATAAAAGGTATTTTATATTTTTATATATAAAAGTAGGCGTTTCACTTTTTTTCACACCAAACATATCACCACAAATTAATATCAAACATACATATCTAAAATAATATATCACATACTAATACAGTTACACTAACCCAACCCTATACACATACTAATGACCAGACATTCCTAAACCTTGTGGCACTATAATTCCTAATCTGGCACCCTCCCCCTTTTTTTTAACTTGTTTTTTATATATATATATATATATATATATATATATATATATATATATATATATATATATATATATATATATATATATATATATATATATTTTTTTTTTTTATATAAATCATTGAGGACTAAAGATGCATACACCCAAAGCCTGGGCAATGCTAAAATTGGTACGGCTACTGTCATCTAAACGCACCCAGAATGTGTCGCCTTATAAACGGTTGGCGCCAACCTACAAATCCAAGTGAGTTTCATAAAATTTCACCAAATCGCATAGACTTCACCCACTCCATGCCCCGCCAGGGACCGGTTACCTCAAGAGTAGGGAGATTATTCAACAGCAGCAACTTTATTATTCTACGGTGCAACGGCGAGGGATGGCTGACTAAATACTTGGCTGGGGTCAGGATTTTTTTTTATATAATCGCCAGAATTCCTGTTCACTCTTGAGACTGGCTAGATGTTCTGTGATTTCATCCAGTCCCACTCTAGGGCCCTTATTTTAAATTCCCACCCTACCACCTATAACTATGTTCCCATTTCTGGGACCAACCAATCAAAGTATACCTCACAAGTTTTACATTTTCTTAATGCACTACTGCGATACCCCATCCAGTATCTGTAATGGGGGAAACGGTGGACCCGACATCTTTGTGCATAACATTCCCGTTTTCACTAATGCAACGGTCAGTTCCAATTCTAAGCGTATACAACCGGGATTCCCTGTGGGAGGCCGAGTGTTGTTGGCCCATATTAAGCCATACATTTTCTTTAACCATGTCATGATTTATATAACTGGCCTATAACCCGTATCATAACATGGGAGTAAGACTGCTTGTAGGCCAGGCAGGCTCTTTCTAAACTGTACCCTGCAGTGTTAAAGGCAAATCTCTTGATTGCAAGCATTGAGGACATAGATTTAGATTGCTTACTTGCACTTAGTTTTTTACTATTGACCTTATCCATATTTGTGTGGCGTAGATGCACAAGATGGGACTTGTATACACGCAGACCCCACGTTAATCACCAACTTACAAACTTTGTTCATACCAATCCTCATCAATTTAGTTTTCTCCCAGTTGATTTGGAGGTCGTTGTCCTTGGCAAACTGCATAATTTAGTCGCACATCTGAGCATGCCGACATAAATGGATGCGTCTGTTATGCCACCAACAGACAGGGTGGAGATGTTGCTTGTCATGGGCCTGCTGGGAGATTGTTTTAAGTTCTGGGCTGCCAGTGAAAGGTGGTATTACCATTTTCGAGTGTCAAGGGTCATGACCACGTAAAGGCAGCTATTTGGACTGGCTTGCTAAAGACAGCCACACATGGTGGCCTTTGGTGCGAGTATTACCTATCCAGAGAGGGACCAGGCTTGAACTGAGCAGCAGGAAGCAAATTTGAGTGGGCACCACAGGAGTATCGAATCCTTCTGGCGTTATCAAAAGTTTCTAGTGTGATAAGTCTTTGTTAGGAAGTTAGATCCTCTATGCAGGAGCTGGCTGAAAAAGGCCTGGAGACACCCAAACCCAAAAAATACAGCAAGAAACAAAGATTAGGTGAAAACCCAATCATACAGCCGCTCTCTGGAATCCCATACTGGGTTTTATATTAGTTGTAATTTCACTATGGTATAGTTCCTTCGATCCAATTCTTGAAAAAATACAAAAGTCAAATATATAGTGATTTTTCAATGTTGAAAATTATTTTATAGAAAGAAGTGACTAGTAGCCACCAAAATTGTTCTTAGAGTGATTTATGGCAATCTCTTCCTCACGAAGAACAATTTTGGTGGCTACTAGTCACTTCTTTCTATAAAATAATTTTCAACATTGAAAAATCACTATATATTTGACTTTTGTATTTTTTCAAGAATTGGATCGAAGGAACTATACATAGTGAAATTACAACTAATATAAAACCCAGTATGGGATTCCAGAGAGCGGCTGTATGATTGGGTTTTCACCTAATCTTTGAACTGAGCAGCAGTCATTTTGCCAGTGGAGGTGATGCTGGTCTCCTTGTAGATTCCTGAGACACCCTGGACATCTACGTCAAAATGTTTGCATGCCTTTGCAGTGGCGTGGCGTGCTGAGTAACCACCGTGATGGATCTTTTCCTGGTGAGATTCCTGCCATTTTGATTATGGGAGAGCCCTGTCTAAGAGGCTTTCGCTTTAAAACTAGAACAAGGAGTCACTATTTTTGTATTTTACTAACGTTCTCTCAATTCTATAAATACACGCAGCACACCATTTCTTTCTTGCCAAACTCAGTGGCTATTGCAAATGTTGCTCCCTGGTGGAGGGATACAGCATAGTGGTAGTATCAGAAGAAGGCACCATGTGAAAAATTAAACCCCATCCCATGTTTGCATGGTTCGCAAGACCACTATGTTGGTGACAGTTTTACCCTGAGGCTGTCACCACTGTGGTGTTTCTACAGCACCAGAACGTTGTCTGAAAAATGTGCAGATGGTGCCCCTGCTTGGTGGTAGCCAGAGGTCTCGGAAGGAAAAAAGTGAGTGGGTGGAGAAATGGAGGGCAACTGGGGGGACAAAGGCACACAAAACTAATGAAAAGGAAGATGAAAATGGTTGTTGAAGTTGGGATGTGTACATTTTTATTTTTTATTTTGATATTCCTGCCCCATTATTAGCCTAATGAGTCAAAGTAAATGTAGAAGGGGTAGAATACATGTGCATAGGCGAACATTTTAGGTTACATTTTTGTAGTACATCAGATGAGTCCTTTGACAGTCGCGTAGGTTGGCTGCCTTTTACATTTTTGGATGCAACAGATGATTGAGCGTGCATAACGAGGTGCCAGTAGGCATAGCAAGTGGTCTGGAAGAGTAAAGCAGGGCGGTGTGGTGTGGAAATAATTCTATCAAATTCAGAATCTACGTTATTGATGCTTTCAGTGGCTGGTGGTTTCCTGCAATTGTTGGCAAGCAACCGATAGGGTGGTGTCCCTTTTGAGAGATCATGCTTCAGCCTCCCCAATTGGCAAAGTGCAATTGCTGGCCCTGGTGTGGAGGGCAATGCAGTTAGACGTTGATTACGATTCGGGAGAAGATCCGCCATTGTGCTGCACTCATCCTGTGAGGTCAGTAATGGGAGGAGTTGGATGCTCTTGTTCGAACATACGTCCCAAGCCCCTTACATATTTCTAGACCATCGTTTTAGTGTCTGTCCCTTCTCTAAAAACAATGCAAAGCAGTTGTGCTCTGGAGAGACTACTTTAGTTTAACGCCCTTTACCAAAATAATCAGGACACTTGTTTTTTTCTTTAGCGCAGCGCACTTGTGGTGGTTGATAAAGGAGAAGTGTTGGGAATGTGTCGTAATCTGCTTCGCAACATCTCGTCTCGTGAATGAGCAGAACTTGCAGTGTGCAGCGCAGAGGTCATGGGACACGTCTGCCATGATGTTTTAGATGTACCCATACCCATGTGCTACCTATACACTCCGAATCCAGCGTTCTCTTGCAATTCCGTGTTGCAGGGATATTGTCACTTTTGGCCTTACTGCACAAAAAACCAGACTCGCTTGAAGTGGAAAAGGTTCTTTTTAATGTGACTGGCCAAAGCTCACAAATAAATGCTAACCTGGCCCCTGGCCTTAGACTAAAATTAACTGCTTTCAATTAGCCAAAACATTAAATAATTTCTTTATGCCCCATCAAATAAATAGATAACCCCAACTTCCTCCCTACCTATCCCCAGGTCCTTACTATCTTCTCATGCCTTCGTTCCTGCTTTCTCCCATAATCTCCCCGGGGCCATGCCCCTCCATCTTCAAGACCTGCTCCCCTCTTTGCACCCCTGGGGTTGCCCATTCGTGCAAACAGCACCACCCCCATCCTTACCCGCGCTATTCCCCCATTGTGCTTGCCTCCCTCCTCATCCAAAGGGGCCATGCCCCCCCGGCACCAGAAAAAACCCTCCCCCAAGGTGTCCTTTTCTGCCTCACCACAACACTTGCCTATTACTTCCAACTCTTTACGATGTCCCCCACCTGCAACATCAGATCAAAGAGGTAGTAGCTATTTCCATAAACCGAAAATGAACCCCATCTTCCTTGAAAACCTCAACAATCTCCCTGTGCTCCAGAACCTGCACTGCTGCCAAGCTACAAAACTTCATCTCCCGATTTATTTTCTTTCTTGTCCGCTCTACCGCACCCTCGCTTACTGCCCCCTCCACACTCTCCTCGGTAACAACTTGGTCCTTATCAAACTTACCATAGGCCATATTTCCCTAAACCATACCAGGTCCCTTTTCATTTTTTTTCAACAGAGCTACTCCCGTACTAGGTCATTCTCCCCGGTGTGTGTGATCAACCCATCCGGGACCCCAAAACGCTCTTTCATCCTCGCCAGCATGGGCAACAGTTGATCCCAGAGCAACCCCCCCGCCCCCCCAAGACCCGACCACCTCACAATAGCCACTTCATAGCTGCAGCCCAATTGCGTGCCAAAAATCCTCTTCTCTGCCTCTCTACCCGCCCACTTCACAATAGAAGCCAGACAATACAGATTTGCAGTATCTGCCCGGCCTCTTCACCGTCTCTGAAAAAGAAATAACAGTCACTCCACCATCCCTCACCCCTTAACCCCCCCCCCCCCGCGCTCCCCTCGAGCCCTCCACCACATCTCATCCAGAACCTTTCTTCAGCTCCCTAATATTTCCCTTCTACTTCGCCGACCTCCATCGGCCCAAACTCTTGACCTTGTCCTCTGATAGCCTCAAACAGTTACCCTCAGATGCTGCACCCATCCTGAATGAATGTGTTCCAAACTCCTCCGGATTCTCCCCTACTACCACCAATGCCTTCCCTGGCACCCCCAGCACCTGTGCTGCTGACACTCCTGACTCATCCTTATGCTGGAAAACCAGCCCCAACCTGCCCCCGGATAGATCCTTCCATGCCGGACCTGACCTGATTGAACACAGCTCCCTACTTCCCCACCCCAGCGATACCTAGCAGCCCCTCCCTTTCTGATCAGTCTTTGACCTCCCAATCCTATTATCCACCCCCCAAATCCGAGAAACTGACATCTTCCCACTGCAGCCCACCTGCTCCTCCCTTTACCCCCACAAGCTCTGACACCCGGAATGCCCCAAAAAACAACCACGTAAAACAAACTTGAAACATAACTCCTTCCCGAGCCTACCAACAAACCTCTTCCAAAGCCTGGCATAAACTGAACAACAGGGTCGCCGATACCGGCCTTCTGCTATCCTTCTCCCTCCTATTTTCCCCTCACCCAGCCCTCTAGCATCCTACTCGCCATTTCCCCACCATTTGGCTGGAAGCCCCAAAACCATTTGCCATAGAAGGCTATTCCTGCCAACCTCCCAGCTATAGTTTCCTTTGCCCAACACTTATCCATACACCACAAAAGGAAATTGACCACATCATCCCTTCTGTGTTCCTCAGCATCCTCCCTACCCCACTAGCTACGCGCTCCCCCTTTTATAAATTCTTCCCACGCTCTCCTGTAAGCCACCCTAGACTCTGGGGCCAGGGAGCCCTCCACTAACGACAGAGCGCTCAACTTCCTAGCTTCCACGGCTCCTCTGGGATCCGCTGCCCAATCTGGTCCGCTCCTGGTGCCAATCCACGTAGTCTCTGCCATTGAAAACGAGATAATGCATCAGCGATGCCATTATCTTTACCCGGCACATGCGTTGCCTTGAACACATTCCAGTCCATGCATCGCAACACAAACTCCCTCATTAGCCTCGCCACCCTCTGGGCCCTAGCCGACTGCCTGTTGACCACGCACTCATTATCCACATTGAAATACACCTTCCTGTTTGAAAATTCCCTGCCCCACAATTCCAATGTCACCAACAAAGGGAAATACTCAAGAAATGCTATACTTCTGCCCTCCTCTAGCCACCGCGGCGACCACTTCTCTGCGCACCATCTGCCTCCCCAGAAAACCCCCAAAACCCCCGCACCTGCTGCATCTGAAAATATCTGCACCTCACAATCTACGGGATCCCCTTGTAGCCACATGAACACCCCGTTAAAACCTTCCAAGAAGCGCAGCCAAATCCTACAATCTTCCCGCACCGCCCCTGAAGCCCTTACCTGATGATGTGGGCACTTTGCTCCCGCCATGGCCCGCGACATGTTCCTGCAAAAAGTATGTCCCGGGGCCACCCCCTTACATGCAAAATTCAAATTACCTACCATCTGCTGCATCTCTAGCAATGTCCTCATCTGCGCAACTACAGCCTTCTCCAGTAAACCTACTAAACGACTCACCTTGTAATGCGGCAAGTCTGATGTCATGGCCAGAGTCCAGTTCAATCCACAAAGGCAAAAACCACTGCTGGCCCTTCCGTTTTGTCCTCTGCCAAAGGCACCCCCAACTCCTGCATCAATGCCTGGAAATTCCCCAGCATATTCCTATACTCTACTTCTCTGTCCCGCTGATGAACAAAAAAATCGCCCAGGTAGTGCAAAACACTGTCCGCGCCCGAACTACACGTAAAATCCCACTGCAAGAATGAACTAAAATGTTCAAACGCGCAAGAGATTGCACAGCCCATCGGTAGACCTTTGTCCACGTAAATGCGGTCCTCAAATTGCATCCCTAGCAACCAAAAATTCTCCACGTGCACCGGCAGCAACCTGAACGCTGCCTTGATATCACACTTAGCCAAAAATGCTCCACGACCCGCTCCACTGCCTGATCTACGCTCGCTTATGACACCCCACAATCCTCTGGGGCAATGAAATCATTGACTGACAAGCCCTCTGGCCAAGATAAATGATGTATCAATCTGAATTCCCCCGGCGCCTTCTTGGGCACTACCCCCAAAGGAGTGATCACCAAATCGCCCAGCAAATCTACAAATGGACCTACCTCCCTCCCTGCCGCCACTTCTTTGAGCAACTTCTCCCTAATCACCTCCCCATTTTCCCTGGCCGATTTCACTTCTCCGCCCATCTTCGTACCCTTGGACCCTGGTATCCTAGCTTGAAACCTTCCCGAAAACCGTTGCCCAAAATCTTCGCCCCTTCCCTATCTGGGTAAAAACAGAGTCACCTTTCCAGGACCTCAACTTTAACTAGAGTAAAAGCCTTTCACCACAACCCCTCAGCCTGCTCCACGCCCCCGCCCTCGGTCGACTTGCTGAAAGCACTGTGCGACCGGGTGCCGCCCTGCACTGAACCTACACGCTGTCCTCGTGCAGCCATCCTTATTGAAGCCCCAGCACACTGCTGACTGCTGATCCCTGCCTCCTCCCCCCCGCCCCATTGGGAGCGCGGCAACCAAGAAAGGGCTGGTAAGGTATGGGTAAGCCACTCGATGGGTGTACAGTCGGAGCAGGCCTTGTTGGCGTCATACATTGCAACCAGAGGTCCATGTCCATCTCCCCAGACCGCCTGGCTATCCTCTGCCAATCTTGCCCTAAATTCCTCGTCGTAGCGCACCCACGCAAAACCTCAAACTCGTGAAAGCCTTCCTCATCACATCGATTATATTTCAACAACGCTACCCACCTCTCCGGAAATATCTCGCAACAAACACTAGCGTATATGAAAAAAGCCGACCCCCAATTCTCTATCGTCATCGGTACCTTTGGACGCAAAGCCAGCTCCCTCTCCTCTTCCTTAGAACCCTCCTTGGCTCTGACCTCCCTGTGTAATAGCTTGAAAACGTCCACAAATTCACCAGCCCAAATCTTATCCTTTGTAGATGCCATCAAGTGCGCTCCTAATGGTTTAGTGATGCCCATATATGGCAACTTCTTCTCTCTTCCTTTACCCTCTGCATCCTTTTCTTTTGGCACCTGCACTTCAGTTGCCCCGGGCTCAATCGCCCCATCAGTCTGTACCTCCACTGAAGACCACTCCCAAGGTCCCCACAGCCTGCAGGCCTATCTCTCTCCTTGCCCGTTGCAGCTTCCCCACTTGCCCCCAACCTTGTGTCTCCCCTCTGCCACGCAGCTGACGACTCACTTCCCTGCTCACCTTGTTCTGCCCTGCCGTTGCCCGTCTGCAGCCTTGCCTCAACTCCAACGCTCCTCATCTCCCTCCTCAATGGGCTCATGCTGCGGGAAGAAAACATGTCAACATTCTCGCCCAACTAGTTATTTCCCCCGACCTTTTAAATGCCAACCTCCTTGCCCTTTGTCGTCACCTTAACCCCTCACTCCCTCCTCCTAGCCACCCTATGCCTCTCATCCACCCATTTCCCCACATACTCCTCCACCCCTTCATCATCCCCAATGCCATACCAGGGCTGTTGCGAGCACATGCTCGGGCCGGACAGATCCTCCTCTGCTGAACTCGGGGCGTCCACCCCACCGTTCCTTCTCCTTCTCGGCGCGGCTGTGGAAAACCCTGCCTGTTCTTCTCCTCTTGGTTGAAGGGTCCTCACCTCCAGCTGTTGATCATCCTCGCTAGGGGCTGCTCTGTGCCCTCTAGGCTGCTCCCTGATATCCTGTAGAGGGGCCGTTCTTAAGCCTGCTGCTAAGTCTTGGCTGCTCCTGAACTGTGGGGGCCACCCCAAGCCCTCCACCCGAAGCCCTCCTAAACGCGGAGGCCGTTCCACACCTCTCCCTCTCCCTCTCCTCACTGCTCTCTGGCGACCGCTCCCTCCTTCTACCCTTCCTCTTCTTTAGATACTTAACTCTCTGCACTACCGTCCCCTTCTGCACCACTACCCTCCTCCTCCGCCCAACCAGCGCCCCGCTCCAACTTCCTCTCTCCTCCTTCACCCGCACCCTCCTCCCCCAAAACCTATCTCTGCCTTCCCCGGCCACCCTTGATGTTCTCCTGTGGGTCTCCCTCCTGCTCCTCCTGCCCCTTTTCTCCCAGGCTTCCCCTCTGCCTGCTGCTGGGCTACAAGCCACCACTGTAGCAAGCACCCCCATCCGCTGCGGCTCACCTCTGTGGCCTCCCACCAGCACTCTCCTCCCCACCCATAACCTCCACCACAGCCCCCTCAAGCTGTTCCTTGGATGTCCTGCTGATGATTGCCAGGGCCTCCCTCAGTGCCTTGGAATCAGAGACCCTGCTTGCCACCCTTTTGGCCCACCATCTTACTGCAGCAGCGCTATTATATTTGTGTACCGCCCTGAAAACTTGCACTCGCTAACACGGCCCCCGAGCCACTAACACCCCTAGGCCTATCTGCAACCCCCCCTTTTTAACTGCCCTTGGCGCTAACCGCCATTTCCCCAGGCCACCAACCCTGCACTGCCCCTGGAAGACTGCAGCCACTACCAGCTGCAAAACAGGCCACCAGCTGCCCCCCCCCCCCCCCGCACTTGTCAAAGAACAGGGTTTAAGGTATAATTTTTTTTTTTAATAGACCACTCTGCATATATATATTTTGTTTAATTATTATTATTATTTTTTTTTAAATTGACCTAATAAATTCCCCTGATTCACAGAAGCGTTTCATAATGGCACAATCCTATTCACGCTCACTCGATGAATCAGACCCCAAGAGATCAACACCTAAAACGAACTAAACTGAAGGTTCATTACTCTTTTGTGCAGCACCGAAAAGAAGACTCTTCTAGGCGACTGTCCACACGTTTAACGGTTGACCTTTCCCTACAAGATAAGAGGCCGAGCACTAGCGCCACCTAGAGGTGCGCATGTGCCACCCTACTAGCAGGCACCTTCCAGCCGAGGCTGCCGCTCCTCCGCACCTGCTACAACCCAACTAGTGCGTCCCCTTTAAGGGCTCCGTACTGCCAACTGTCGCCACACCCTGCTACCGCGCCACGGAAAAGAAAGGCGCCGGCTGCCGGGACTTGTCCGCCTCCAAGCCACAAGCCTCTAGCCCGGGCTGAAAAAAAAAAAAACCTTTAGCAGCGAAGAGTCTGTGCACCATCTCGCTACCCCGTACCGCTACCGACTGCTACCCCCACCACAACAGAGTGAAAGCCCTGCACCGATCAACCGGGCTAACCTCCCCGGAGCCCTAGAACAAGGTACAGTTGGGGGGTACCTTATCTATGATACCCATGGTTTAATTTTTTTTATTTTAATTTTTTTTATATTAACCTAATCCTGTCTGCCCACCACTACGCTTTCACCTCCCAGGCCCTTCCTCACCTCCTAGCCTGACAACTAAGCGAGCCACGCAGGGAAGGCTCGGGAGCAGGCAACTGGACAAAAACTCGCCCTCAATGGTCGCCTGCTCCCGAACCTTCCCTGCTCCTTTTAAATACCCCCCCGCCTCCTCCCGGATTCCCCCTCCTGCGTATCTATAACCGAACATGAGGGTTTGGTTGAATCTGAAGGCAAAATAAGAAACTCCCCTGAAACCAAATGTGTGTTCGGGTTTAAAAAGAAAAAATCCACACTAAAAATATGACGGCAAAGGTGCGAGTTCAGTTAGATGGTTGTGATGTTTAGTTTAAAACTAGCCGCCCCACACCGCGTCCCCTGTGGATTGGGGCACATGTAAATTACCTCATTGAACCGTCTGTTTCAAACCTTCCTTCAAACGTACCATTTCTCGAGCATGAATGTGTGCACCTCAGTCCGAATACGTTCTGTCTTGATGTCACTGGCGTGCAGTCGTAAGGGCGCTCATTGGTTGCAGTTTGCATCGAGGGGTTGAGTTTCATGTTGCTGCTGTGTAGTTGCCCCATTTGTTGTGTTTGTACAATACAAACTTCCCATCTTTAATTCATGTGCGTTTTTTTTTCTTATTTTTTGTTTTTATTATTTTTTGTTTCTTTTTGTCGACAATCTTCTGTCCTGACATCATTAAGGAAATGTAACGTTTTTTGGTGAGTTAGATTGGTGCTGTGGAGTGAGCCTTTTTTTTTAATCGGGGTGTTGTGTTCTTGAAGTCCGATGTATTCCTTTTTTTGATGGAGATTTCTTTCTTTTCGCAAAAAGAGCTGGATGCCTTTGAAATGCTTAGCCCTTCATCCCAGAGATGTTATTTTTTTATTTTTTATTTTATTTTTTTTAGGCAAACCGAGATGGATTCATGGCCACAGGGATAACGGTTCTGATATATAAACACAATTGTATGCAGAGCGACATTTGTACAAACTGAATTTATCAAGAGTTTGACTGGCGAGGTTGGTGCTGAACTCCGCTAACCACATGCTTTAGAGTGAATCTCCCTTCAGAAGAATGGTTATGAATCTGCAGGGAATGCTGCCCAACTGGTGAAGACCCTGCTTTGGAGCAGCTTTCCCTTCCAAGTCTATTGAGGAAAAAAAAGCATCCTTTTGGGTGGTGGTTTACATAATTGAACCATACCTCATGAAGGGTGTCTCTCGTTTGGACTCGTTTCACCTCCCAAAAATCTGTATGCATTCCATACACTTCAATACAGATCCCTTTTCAGCAAAACGAATCTCTCCAACTCACTCAACAGTGTTGAACTATAACTGGTTGCTAGCTGTTGAGGACTACCTGAATGTAGGGTAAACCCAGTGAGGTCTATAGAAGTATTGGTCCTGCTTCAAGGGGTAAAATAAGTCCAAGGAATAGGGCGCAGTCCAATGAGGTAGCGTGAAGAGAGATGATGCTGCACAACCAGGGTGTTCAATGTGCTGCATATTTTGCATGAACGAGACTTGGAGGGGGTGGTGCCAGACATTACAAAATGCGTTGTAACGCTTAAAATGCCGCCCAAAGGGCATATGAGCATTCCAAACGATAATGATTGGTAAGTATTGTCAATGTGATTGACAAGTGAAGCAATTTTTATTTATTTCTGTATCTGCCTTAATGCTGGCACTAGCCAGCCCTGTCCCCGGATGATTCACGGTGAGACTTGTGGAAATGAAACGAGAGGACATCTGTGGCGTCTGTTAAATTGCCTTCAGACGCTTGGTCCTGCTTGACTCTTTGCTCTGTGGGGTTTTGTTTGATGTGAAGTATTGTCCGCCGAATTTGGAGATGTTTTGATGTTGCTTTCTGCTACAATGTGTATGCTTTTTTAATCTGTTCACTGGACGACACATCATTTTAATCCAGCTCTGAATTGGAAAATGTGTTTTTTTTTTTTTAAATCAGTCTACGCCTTATTGTTCCTCAGTGGTGGGGGTAGTAGAAGGTACAATTTTTAATATTTTTATTGACAAATGAATGTCCTGTTTGCACCATAGCCGTACATTCCAGATGTACTTGGATCACAAACTACTGAAACTGGTGGGGGTGGGTTGCAGTGTGTTCATGTCCTCGATATAGTGACTATTAAAAATGATGATTTGCTTGCACTCTCCATTCAAAGCAAGAACACTGGGATGATTATCCACGATCTGCAAAGTTGTATTACTTCCTATTCCATTTCCTCTCCTACAGCAGTCTGGCCATGTCAGGGCTACTCCTTCACTCGAGGTTTTCCCGAGCGATAGCCCACACGTGCATGCTGGTGGCTGTACATACACAGATCCTGAACTTGATGTACACGGCTGTATAATGACAATGTGCTTACATCGAAGAGACGATTCCTCTCCAATCACTACTGCACGATTGTGCTCTTGCAGACTTTTTCCGGTTAGTTTGGATTCCTCACATCCTAAATCTGCCCCTCCCCACTCCCTGTAAGCGTAAAGGTAACAGCATAAGCCGGTCTGCAGCTGTACAGGCACAACAAGTAATCGCACTGTAGGATAACTTGTCATTTGAGGAGGTGGATGCATTACCTGAGGCTCAGATGTTAACATCCATGCACGGTCAATTCTGCCTTTTTGCCCTTCTGAGGTCTGTTAGATGAGTGCATGTTGATGACAGAATCAATACATTATCTAAATTGCCTACATTACCCAATGATTTATACTTTATTCTCTGTTCTTTTCAAAGGGGAGGCTTTCTCCAGCAACATGTCTCAGTACCTGGGTGGCCTTGTGGCCAGTGGGCTCGGCACATCTTCTGTATCCCATGGAAACGCCAACCCTTTATCCAGTGACCAACCCTACAGGTCCGTCACTCCCACCAACCTGCAGATGGTGCACGACCTTTGGGCAGCTCATTCCCACGAAGGTAAGCGAGTAGGTGTATTTCTAAGTGTCCAGATTAATTTGGTTGGGGGGGTTACATACATTTACATAAGGCCTGTTAATTCTAATGTAAACGTGTTTGTTTGGGATAACTCAATGTTTCCAATACTATGGCCAGTGACTCATTGGCTAATGAGGGAGAGTATGTGAAGTTGGAAAGTCTCCCGCCTAGGTTATGCTTCAGAGGATGGGCAGACTGGTACAGACTCATACATGTCAAGATCATTCTGCCTTTACACAAAGTAAAGAAAGACGGTGCTTGAAACTGCTCTGTGCTAGTTGAGTGTGAATTTTGGTAAACTGAAAACTCCTTGCAGGTCTTTTGAAGTTGGTTATGATTTATGTCTATCTGGGAGTAAGCAGAAGACTTTTTACCCAGACTTGCACTTCAGTTTCACTTGCCATGCCCGGGAATGCGACTGGGGACCCATTACAATAGAATCTCCATCCAATGCTACCTGTGTGCACCTCCCAGAAAGATTTGGCCCTTGAACAAAATACTACCACTGTTATGGCTTCGATAAATGCTTTGCACAACAATTTGTCTTGACAGTGCAGTTATGGGATCGATGGCCTTTGGGAAGCTCTGTTGGAATGGCAGAGGTGGCGGCCGCAGGAGAGCTGGAATAGTCTATTACGATGGTCTATAGACTAATCACTCCCAATCCTTCAGGGCGCACAATTCATTTGTTGAGTAAGCTGAAGCTAAAATAAGCTCCTGGGTATCTATCACCCAGTAGGCAAGAGCTACCGATGGGGAGCTAGCTACAAATCTATTTCGACATGTGATGTGCACTGTTTTATTTGTTATGACCCATTAGTCTTTTTAGATGTCGTAATGCCTTTTACACCCTTTTCATAACGCCCAAAATCATGTCCTATAGTTCTACTTGTATAGCACCCGTTGTCCTGGGGAGCCAAAAGTAACTCTTCAGAGCTGTTGTAAGATTGTAACTAGCGTTTCCTAGCCTCAAAGCAGGAACTAAAAGGCTCCCTGCAATTTCGAAACTTGGCCTGGTTTCGCTTTGAAGTAATCCTATTTTTTTTTTTTTAAAGGAGGATCATTAAAAAATTCCATGGTTGTAGGTTCTTGGTTGTGATGTAGGCCATCATCGCATTAAGAAGCCGCTCTCTACTGCAGGACTTAGAAAGGGAGAGCACTGAGAGTGTGCATACTTGAAGAAAATGTGAACTGTGACTTCATTTCAGTGCAACTTCTGTACTGTTTGCGAGTCTGGAGCAAGGTTTAGACAGTAGTCTTTGGGCATCAGCCTAGAATGACCAAGATTATTCAAATAAGTATGCATTGAGTACTGGAACTGACAACTGGCTCTTCTCCCACAGGCTCTGGTGGCCTAGTGAGTCTTCTTATGTAATGACTGGCACCAATTGAGTATTGATGGAATCCTGTACAGCAAAATGTAATGATGCACATCTGAGGTACAAACACAAATACAATTGGAACTATCACTGATGGCAATTTAAAGTCGTCTCAACTTATTAGAAAAGGGCTAGCACAGAAGACTGAAGTGGTGCACTGAAAGGCTAGACTTCTGTGTTTCTTTGACTCACAGTTGTCTGTGCACTGGCAGCCACAGCATAATGCTGTATAGGTAAGTAAATGCCAATCCTGTTTCCAAAACCATGGTAGTATATATTCCATGTACCTTAATTTGGTACATGGTGACCCAATTGGTTGAGAAATGATCGGCAACGCCACCAACAGTTAGTGGTGCACAGGTCCACCAGAGCAATATTTCCCTACGGTGTGGTGTGTGTGCATGATCTAGCCAAGCAAAGAACATTCTATGGTTGCTACACGTGGGACAAGTGTGGATGAGCATGCCTTTGTCTTAAAGGCAAAGACTTGAGTACATTTTTGTTGTCTATAAAGCACTGCACCTTCTATGGTTGGGTCTGGGTTAGAAGGTCCATTAGCCCCGCTTTCACCACAGTGTACTTGTTATACGTTTAAAAAATGGTTTGCCTTTCTTGGTACGATTTGTGAATGCATCAAAAGCCAAACAATTATTTTCTAATATGGAACGTTGCCCAACAGTTGTGGTAATTTATAAAACCTTGCAACCCTTAATTGTTTTGTGCAGTGTAGATCGAGACATGGGTTCACTGTTGGGCCAGGCTGTGCCTCCCTGAAGGGGGCCCCTAAATCTCCAAAACGTGTCTAGTTTAGGGTGTTTGTGTGCCTGTGTGTGGGGGGAAGTGGGACTGGTTTTCCTATTGGTGGCAGGACCAGTCTTTGTGTTTTGCGGTTCCTTTCTCTGATGCGTCAAGCTAAAAAAAAGGCCATGAAAGGTTGGCCATAGCATTGTGATGGGTTTTTATTCATCCAAAACATTTTATACATAACTTTATGGTTTTAAACTGGGCGTTACAGAAAAGTAAGGTCTCAAATGCTAGATAATGGACAACGCACAGTTAACCGTTTTCAAACCTTAAATGTAAACTCTTCAAAATTATTTAGGTAAGATATTCAAAATTACTTTTCTTCAGGAAAAAGAATTTCAATGAGTTCTGTTTTCTTCACAGGTACTACTGTCTTAATGGAAAGCCCAACGTGTTTCCACTTACTGCGAAGTTAACTGTAATTTAACAAAAGGAAAAGACTTTGAACATTTGAAAATGCTAAATAACAATAATATAAAGGTCGCCTTAAGCTTGATAAGTCACCTTTTTAATAAAAAGTCTTGGTCCTCTGGTAGTGTGATCTGTAACCACTATTCATAGTTCATGTTCTTGTCACTGTGGTAACTAAAAAAAAAAGGAAATGAGCCAAAAATAATTTGCTTTTCGCTTACTAGTTGGAAACCTTAGTGGGCAAAGCCTAAGGGTGTCAAGTAAAAAAGTGTGCTCCTACCACTATACTGTAGAAAAACCATTGCTTGGTATGACAATATCTTGGTAGACACGTATGATTCTCTAACATACACTGTAGGTTCTCTGCAAAGTAAAACCTAATATAACCTAAATCTCCAATAGGTTTTAGGAAGAACTATGTCAAACTCTTGAACAGTTTTAAACTGTATCTGATGCATGGAAATCTCACCTGTATCGAAAAATGGTGACAGTTCCTCAAAGTAAAAATGTCAAGAACTATTTAGATTCGCCACCTAAAAGGACAAAAAATGCCTCGTTTTAGTTTAATAAAACAAATTCAAATCTGGGACGCTAATCGGGTATGGTGTTGGGGATAAACCCCCTGACATTGTGGCATGGTTACTTACTGTGGCATGGTTACTTACCCAGAAGGCTTGCTTTGCTCCAGTTTTTCGTTAGCAGCTGCAATAAAGAGCAGAGCACAAAGGCTCAAAATGGTGGGTGTTTGTAATGTGTGCGAGACAATGGCGTCATCGCGCACGTTGCTTGGATACAGAATAGTCTATCCATGTTCAGGCACTGTATTGATATCTGTAAATCTAAATATTAATGGAAATCCTAACGCGGGAAGCTGTTATGTTATGTTTAACCCAGCTCGTGGGACTCCGCTCCCACGAGCCCAGTGTTCCAGCCCCATCCTAACCGAACCTTCCCACCTCCCCGTTCTATTTCGGTTGCTGTGGTCCGACCTCTGGGGGCCGCTGAAATAAAGCTCTGTAACTTAATTGTACGCCTCGCCTCTTTATTACATTGGCGACGAGGAGGTGAACCGGCCCCCGGAGCGCAGCGGACTGCCTCAGCTACCAGCCTCGTCCCGTCTCCGTTGCCGCCGCTGTACACATACGGCTGCGCCCCTCCCCGATCCGGGTCGAGGGCGGCGCAGACAGTCGGCCGCGCCCCTCCCCAATTCCGGGTAGAGAGTGGCGCAGCCGCAGAACAGGTACCCTCTCAGCAAGCAAAGGTACAATTTAACTGGGGTTTTGGGCACCAGACACCTCGTCACGCGCCATCACGCCCACGCGCAGCTTCAAAAAAAAAAAAAGAAAGGACCGCAAGTACATCACGTGCAGCCATTTTGTTGTCCTTGTTACCATAGTGACAACATTATCGAACATTTCTCGTTCCTCACAGCCACCAAACAAATCCTTGTCTACACAAAGCCCCATCTGCTTTTAATAAAGACCAAGAGCAAGACTCAGAAGACAACAAATAACGCCTTCTCTTACCCAGCGACTTTTGCAATCCAGAGACACACGTTAAAAAAAAAAAAAAAATTTTTTCCTTCCCAGTCTACTTCTTAACATAGTTTTCAGCACAGATTTAACACAGATTCACATCTTCCATCATGCAAAACATCCCCCATCCGGCCAAATTTCTTCCGTGCCCTGGGACACCAGCCTCTCCCTGGGAACAATGGATCAACGGGTTCCACATCTACCTGAGAGCCATTGGGGGCAACAAATTCAACGATGACCTCAAGGAAGCAACACTATTGAACTGCATAGGAGCAGAGGCACTAAGACTGTTTAGGGCACTACCAGAACCAGACGATGTTGGAGGTGATGGCAACCACAACCACAAATTCGACACGGCCTTAGCCAAGCTCACCAAACATTTTGGTAACAAAACCAACATTGTACTAGAGAGGTACAAGTTCTTTACCAGGAAGCAACAAAAGAGTGAGTCGATCGACTCTTACATTGCATCCTTGAGAGTACTGATGTCAGCGTGTGAATTCACTGGCGTCAGCGATGAGTATCTGAGGGACCAGCTTGTCCTCAATGTAGCGGACCCTCGCATTCAGCAGAAACTATGGCAGATGAAGAATCCCTCCCTGGACCAAGCCATAGAGACAGCAAGGAGCTTGGAGTTTGGTGACCACTGCCTGAAGGAGAGACTCACCCAAAAGGATTGTGTTGAGGTGAAATCCGTTGAAACCCATCCAGATGCTGACAACACTGAGAATCTGTTCGCCTTGGTCAGGAAGGCCCCAGCCTTCCGAGGCTCAAGAACCAACTCCAGGAGAGGAAAGGGTCCATCCAACGACTTCAGGGACCCTGCCCATTGCCAACGATGTGGATGGTTCAAACACGAAGACCTTGAGAAGACGTGTCCCGCAAACAATGCTGAGTGTTACAAGTGTGGCCGCCGCGGACATTTCGCCATGGTTTGCAACAGTAACAGGGGTAGAACAACCAGACCTCCCAGATACAATAGAGGCCCATCCATCAGATCTGCCTCGGTGAGATACATAGAAGATGATCCCAGTTACGATAACCTGCTCATCGACTGAGACTCCCCTCCAATACAAATACTCACCATCACTTCCTCACGTGACGCCAAGGGCCCGTGGGTCGACATGCATGTAGATGGGACACTTCTTCAAGTAATGGTAGATACAGGTTCCCCCTATACAATGGTAGATGTCCAAACATTTTTGGGAACTCTCTCTAGGAAGATACAGGACCTACGCTGCGCGCCAATAAAGGCCACAGGTTATGGCAAGACTCCCATCGAAATAATTGGGTATACTTGGGTCAAACTCAAATTTTTTGAGAGAGGGACATATTGTAAACTCTTCGTGGCCAAAAATGGCTCTTCAGTTGTTGGTTGGGAGGAGCAGGCTGCCTTACGAATAAAGATCCACCCTGGAGAAGAAGTTCCAGTCCTGAGTGTGCTGAGCGACACCGATGCTACAACCAGCTTGGAGCCCATCAACATAAAGTCCACTTTAGCCAAGATTTTTCCAAAAGTATTCAACAACGAAGTGGGACTCCTCCGAGGCTTTCAACATAAGATAGTTTTGAAGAAGGACGCCGTTCCTGTAGCCCACCGTGTTCGTGGAATCCCCTTTGGCACCAAAGACGCCTTGAGGAAAGAGCTCAACCGACTTTGTGAGGAAAACATCATCCAACCCATTGAGAGTTCCGAGTGGCTCGCACCAATCGTCCTTGTCGGCAAACCAGACAGTTCGATAAGGATGTGTGTTGACCTACGTGACTTGAACAAGAACATATGGGTGGACAGACACCCCCTCCCTAACATATCAGAACTCCTTGCAACCATGAAACCAGCCAAATACTTCAGCACCCTCGACCTCTCGTCGGCATACCATCAGATCGCATTGGAGGAGAACTCAAAAAATCTCACTTCCTTCGTGACACCTCTGGGGGCATTCATGTTTAATAGGATGCCTTTTGGCCTCGCATCAGCCGCAGCTATCTTTCAACGGTTAATGTCGCACCTCTTTGGAGGTCTCGACGGTGTCCACTGTTTTCAGGACGACATACTCATATCTGCCGAAAACGAAAGAGAACATGATGCCAAGCTCATGTGTGTCCTCCAAGTAATCCAAAAAAGTGGACTCGCCCTCAAATTGGAAAAGTGCAACATAAAATGCAACCAAGTATCCTATCTAGGCCACTCCATAAACGCTGAGGGAATCAGCCCCAAGAAAAAACTCATGGATGTCATAATAAACATCGCTGAACCCGAAAATAAGGATCAACTCAGGAGTTTTCTCGGCATGACCGAATACTACTCAAAGTTTGTAAACGACTATGCCAACAAGACGAAACACATGAGGAACCTCTTAAAGAAAGCCACCAAGTTTGTATGGTCCTCGGAATGTAAGGAGGAGTTTGAGGAAGTCAAGTGCGACATTAACAAGGCTTCTGCTCTAGCAATGTTCGACTGTAAGGCTAAGACCATCATCTCCGTCGATGCCAGCAAATATGGACTTGGTGGTGTCCTAGAACAGCAAAAGGGAAACATTGTGACCATTGCTTTTGCCTCAAGAGTCTTGCGAGGCGCCAAACTAAATTATTCAACGATGGAGAGAGGAGAAGCCCTGGGGGTGAAATGGATTTTACAACATTTCAGGAACTTAATATGGGGCTTACCTATACTACTCAAAACTGATCACAAACCATTTGTAAACCTCCTTCAATGCAAGACACCACATCTAATTTCGCCAAGAATCGGGCGTTGGTTTCTCGATATCATGCAATACAACCTCCAAGTCTGCTACACTCCCGGCTCATCAAATGGAGTAGCAGATTGCCTCTCTAGACCCTCTACCAACCAGGAAGAAGAGACCTATCAACCTCAAGAAGACATCATAGCAACCATCAATCCTGCCATTTCCAAAGAAGATTGGCTGAACATCACCAACAATGACACAGAACAACAAGAAATGAGAAAAGCCATAATTAATGATTGGATCAAACCAAACCACATTCTAACAGACTTCATACCGTTCAAGGACGAAATAAGTATGGATGAAAAGCACATATTCAGAGGAGACAAACTAATTCCACCTGTAATGCTTAGAGAGAAACTACTTGAACTAGCCCATGAAGGTCATTTGGGAAGAAGTTTGACGAAAAATAGACTCAGGAGCAATTACTGGTGGCCGCACATGTGGAAAGAAGCAGAAGAAACTGTAAAAAGTTGCGTCGCATGTGCCTCAAGCGACAAATCAAAAACTGTAAGGAAGACCCCTCTCCAAATCATAGAACCGCCCCAAGAAGTATGGTCAAAAGTCGCTATAGACATTATGGGCCCCTTCGAAAACATCGAAAGTGAGAAAATATATATAATAGTGCTCGTAGATTATACCTCAAAGTGGACTGAATGGGGAATAGCTGAAAGAAACGGGTCATCCAAGAAAGTAACACAATTCCTGACAGAAATTTTCAACAGAGAAGGGGATCCCAAGGAACTGGTTTCAGACAACGGATCCCAGTTTATATCGTCTGAATTTCAAGAATTCCTCAAGCACAGATGCATCAAACACCTAACAACATCTCTATACCATCCTATATCAAATGGATTGGTGGAGAGGATGAACAGACTTATAAAGAGCATAACACAGCTGGCCATCGCTAACACTCTTCCATGGAGAGAAACCCTCAAGGAAGCCTTGTGTGCGTACAGAACACCACACACCACCACTAACATCGAGCCATTTATGCGTGGTAGAGCTGCAACCAATCGTCTAAGACCAGCTTGGATATTCATGAATAGTGGAGAAGTGAAGATTAACATGGATAAAATCCGGAAGAGGACAATTGAGAAACAGACAAAATACAAAACACATTACGACTCCAAAAATGCAGTAAAAGAAATGCGAGTGCAAGCAGGAGACTGGGTCTGCGTCAAAGAACCAAAAAAAACATCCAAGTCCGAAAGTAAGTTCAGACCTCCACAGAAGGTCATCCAATGTCACGGCAAATCCGTCACACTTGATGATGGAAAGAAGTGGTCAGGAGACTACATAGTAAAAATAACAACAGACGTTCACAGACCTAGCACCTCTAAGCACACACCATTGGGAAATCCATCAGAGTCAAATCCTCCTTCCACGGGAGCATCTCAAATCTGCCAACGCGAAGACAACAGCTCTCACATGGAGAAAAACCCCAACAGCAGACTATCGAAGAGGAATCGGAAGATCATACAAAACTTCAATCAAGACTTCTTATATTATTAACAGTTTCCATATGCATAAACCCTTCCCCCCCACCCCCTTTTCCTGTTTTCCTAACAGCGGAGATGTTATGTTTAACCCAGCTCGTGGGACTCCGCTCCCACGAGCCCAGTGTTCCAGCCCCATCCTAACCGAACCTTCCCACCTCCCCGTTCTATTTCGGTTGCTGTGGTCCGACCTCTGGGGGCCGCTGAAATAAAGCTCCTAAATATCAATGGAAATCCTAACGCGGGAAGCCTGTTCCCTAATGTGCAGAGTCCAATATGCAAGCGAATTTTGAACAAAAAATAAAAACGACAAAATATAAAATTATTTTTCCTGAAGAATACTCATTTTGAATAGCTTACCTAAATAATTTTTTGAAGCGTTTACATTTAATGTGTGTAAATGGTTAACTATGCTTTGGCTATTATGTAGCCTTTGAGGGTGTGCAGGGGACGGGAGATGCCAAACTTTGGGGGACCTTACTTTTCTGTACTGCATATATGAACGGGCCATGTGCCAGGACCGGGTTTCCTTACATAACCCAGAGGACGTGATTTATCAAGCAAATATCTTTAGATAGTAGTGCGCGGTCAACCACTTTTGTTTAAACTGTGTATTAACATTATATAGATAGATAACTGATGCATTTTCTGCAGGTTCCCAAAAGCATGAAGAGAAACTTCTATCTGAAATGCGAGAGTAGAATAAGTAATTTCACGTAACCCGGTATCCACCCCTTGAACTTTACTTCCAGTTCAGTCACTGACCAATGCAGTGGATATGCAAATTAGGCATTCGTTTTGCTCCAGATAGGTCTGGCTTAGGGCAGCATTTTATAAATTGCTTTAAGAACCCACGGCTGACTGCTTTCAATGGTGCAAAAAAACACATGCACGCTTGATGAAGATCATTGTGATATAGCCGACCACCTTGTGATTGGAGTATTGCAAACGCAATCACTAATATAGTGGGTTTAAAAAAAAAGCATTCAAAAAACAATATACCTGAAGTGAAAGTAGGATAGGCCGGATCAGCTATGTCTCGTATGCCGCAGCACCACCTAGTGGCCATAGCTGCAAGTTCAAGCTCCAGTTCATAGCCCTATACACACGAAAAGCTGCGATTTACTACAGAATGTACACACCTGAAACTCTGCGGTTTACTACAGAATGGTGTAAATAAAATAATTGTGCAACCTTTGCAGTTATTTCTGAAGGCAGAGGATTGCTGGTGGAAAATCGAGATGGTTCTAAAAATAGCTGCATGTGCGCCTTCTGCGAATCTTTTGCCTTGGGTCGTCAGGGGGTCCCGCAGTTTGGAACACGATGTTCCTCTGGGCCAATTTCAGTACCACTGCCGACGGAAATAAAATGTCGCACCTTAAGTAGACCGCCTGTGTGCACGTTTGCTGAACAAACGCCGCACCTCACCTGCCGTGAAGGTCTGTCTGCTTGTTTTGATGCCTATAAGGGACGGCTCGGCATTTCATCCGCGCAAAGTTGATTTGGTACACGGTTTTTGTTGAGTGACGGTTAACACCTTGATGGCAATACAAAAACAAATATAATTATTTAAATAAGAATACGAGCGAGAATGTGGCAAGGAGTGAATCTGCCCTCAGGGAGGACCTATGGTAAAGGGCACGCGGAAAACGGCCCTGTCCGCTTAAAATGAATTGGTTTGTTTCACTGTATTGTAGCCGTCCCTCTGGAATTCGCTGTTTTTTACGGGGATGATGTAGGACGGCCATTTGCCACCATCCTCTTTTCCGTGGGTGTGAACAGCTGAGCTGCCCGCTCTTGTGGGAAGGGGGGTGCGAGGGGGCGTGCCGCGGCGGCTAGTCTCGTCGCCCGTCACAATAGCCGCCTTTCTGCGGCCCCGTCAGAGCCCCTTGGGTCTCTCCCTGGGCTCCCAGCCGAGACAAAAGGGACGCTTGTTGACCGTTCTGCTTCGTGGCATCTGTTTCCATAGTAGCAAGTTAAACATTTGTAACCACCTTCATCCTTCACAAAATTGACAGGACGGGGACTTCTCCTGCCCTTTTGACCTTTCACCCACATCTCTACCCTCCAGCCCCCCACTACATGGCCACAACCGCTTTGATCTAATCAGCTGTCTCGGCATAGTCCCTAGTCCGGGAGTGTTCATACCCCAAACACCTGGTTTCCCCGCCATTCCTCGTGAGAACACTTGTATTTTGCATTTGAACCTGAATCCTGCGCCCTGCTCTTAACATCAACATTGCAATATAAGCGCAATGTATTTCTTTTTTGTACCCACCATCCGAACCATTGTGCTTCCATCTGGAGGCTAAAAGGGTTAGTTGCCAAAACCTCAGCAGGCTTCCTTACTGGAGTGGTGACACTGAACGTCCTTTTTATTCCGTTATCCGGGAAAACGACGTACACGAGTGACCCGAGTGGAATGCTCCACCCTTAGAAGCCATGCCTTTTCTATTTGATACAAAGAATTGCCGCTTTAATCTTAGTTTGCCCTCACGCCGGGTTTAAATTGGTTTATTTCATACCCAAGTTCGGTCGTTTATTTGACATTGTGTGGTTTTTTTATGTAGATGTGGACTTTGGCCAGAAACGCAGAATTTCCTCCTGGCCGCCAAGGAATCCAAACCCGTTTTCTTGAGCTTGCTTTTTTTGTTTCTTGCGCACTATGTGATCAGTTTTCTCGTGCATGAATGAAATTTACTTGCCCGACTCCATGATGCAGGGGGCGGCCGCCATTGTCGTCGATTCGTCTTTCTGCTGATGCTGGGTCTAAAATGTCCTTTCAAAGCTTGACGTGGTATTGAAATACAATCAAGGTGTTTCTTAAACCGAGGCAGTGGTTTGAACTCTGCAACATTGAATCAATTTCTATTCCACAGCCCCAACTCTAGCGAAGGCCTTTTTACATTTAAATCTTAATGTACTACTATACCGCTTTTCTCGTGCAGATATGTTTAAAAATGCATAAAACATTGATTCGTTGAACATTTGTATTCGAAGGAGTTTACTTCTGCACAAGGTTTTAGGGATCTTGGATGTTTCTGCTTGACTCTGAAGTGGCACAACTGAAGAGTGTGGATGGTGCTGGGGGGGGGGGGGTATTTGTAGCCCTAATCTCCTGCCACAAGCGGCAAGCGGAATGGATCGTTGTACAGTTGTGAAATTTCAACTTTTGAACCTTTTAATTTTTTCTGTTGGCTTTTCTTTTCAAATTCACCCCTACAATAAAGGGGATTGTAGCCAATAGATGTACAATACTGGGCATATTCCAGCATGGACTCCCTGGACAGCAATAAAATGTATGTTTCAGACCATGGAAACATCAATTTTTGTAAAATGTTTGTAGTATGTTTGTGGTGGGGTGATTACTTTTTTTGGGGGGGGGGGTGGGGATCAATTGGATTTCTGTGTTACTAAAGCATGGATGTTATCTCCGGACAGAACCTGAGACCTAACCACGCAGTTGGCCTAGGTAAGTTATTTTGAACCTGGGGTGACAATAAGAAGTTGTTTGGATCATAAGTTGTCATTGGTCGTGTTCATTGGTCGTGTAGTTTTTGGTGTTGAAAGCTATGACGGTGCTAATTCTGTGAGGCATTTCACAGGCGGCGGCTGGTGGTCTGTCAGAAGCGGCTGTCCGTGCAGTGCAGCTTGACGCCTGCTGGGTTTTCTGCTTTCTGTCCATTCCTTAGGGTGCTTTCCTCTAAACAGGCTTGCACTGCACCGTGTTGTGCTGTTATTCCACCTGTGGTCGTAGAAGCCTGGCGGTGGTGTGTGTGGAACAGCTGTTGCTGCATTGCCCTGCTGCCCCCTTCAATCGCAATGGGTGTGCAGATAATTACGTTTCGGTCCCGATTTGGTCCCGGTATTAAAGATTTTGAGCAACAGGTACGTCTTGCTGGCGAGGGGCCGTGTGGAATGTTACTCCCTGCTTCGAATCTTTGGTATCTCCGGCTATAGCAGCTAGTTTGCAAGTTTCTAATGCCTGTATTTGCACTCAGGTGGTATAGCAGCTTTTACATTTTTCTTCCTTCTCTCTCACCATGTCACGTTAGCTTTTTTGTAATGAAGTCGACACAGAATAATCCTGTGCCTGACTCTGTGGTTGAGCACTCGGCTATCTCGCCTTCTCACAAACGGGATCGGCTCTCAAAAGTCCTGGCCCTAAGTTCTCGTAGGAGGCAGCATATTTGCGCTAAACAAATGAAGATATCCCCTGACCTTAATGACCCTTACGTTGAGCCCTCTGTAACCTCAATCAATTGGCCAGAGTTGGCTCAAACGTGCCTAGTAACTAAGGACCAAGATAAAAATGTATTTTTAAAAAATGCTCACAGCCAGACCCAAAAACCATTTTGAAAATTGCTTGGAATTGTCGACCCCTTCGTCACTGGAAACCTCTTCCCAGGTGGAGGGGGTTGCTAAATCCAATTGGGTCTCCCCATTGGAGCTCAAGTAGTTGTGAAATGTTAATCAACTCCCTACTGGCAATTTCCCCATAGGTGTATGGGGTTATTATACCTAACTAGCCTTCCTCTCCAGACTCTTTGGTAAGCAGTGAGAGACAAACTATTTCCGAGTCTTGGAGGTTTTGGAGATACCCCTATGAAAGAGCTGAATAATTGTGATACTTCTCTGGATTTTGATGCATGGTTGGTATCCTTAGACATCTCTGAGAAATATTATTTCCACGTCCTTGAAAAAGTCATCAAACAGCCCTACCTGTGAGTCATTTGCCCATTAAAAACGTGAACTGCTCCTCACAGACTGTCTTTAAAGGAAGTTGATGAACATGGACACATCTCAGGAGCCCATCAAGTTGTTAGCTTCGAGCCTACGTTCACTTTGGAAGAAGTAATACCAGCTCTTTCTCTCTTAGGAAGTAAGCAACCACAGAATCATTGCCCCGTCCCTCAGGGGCCTGCTGTTCCTGTGAAAGCATGTTTGGATGGTTCCATGTGCCCATGATTTTCAGACCGGCCAACTAAGGAATTTGTGCCTAATGACATCTAGTATGTCAATGCCCAACGATGAATCTATTAAAACTCTAGTTCTGGACTGCAGACACTTTATTGCAAACGTCATGAAGCCTTCCGTGAGAGAACCAAGAGATGCCCCCCGGAAACAAAGTTATTTTTGTTCACTGCTCTAACTTGAAGTTCTTGCGCAGGATAGAACTGGATGACTGGTGTGCCCAGGGGAATAGTAACTGTTTAGTGGTAGGGTGTGGCGTAGTACCATCCCCCTTCATCTGAGACAGTAAATATTTGCCCATGGGCTCCTTGGACTTGTAGTCTGACACCGATTGCCATCTGAGGTTGTGAGCTGATGGGTCTCCACTGTCCTTTTTTAATTGTTTTTTTTCTTTTTTGACCATGTTACATTGGTGTCTTTTGGCGTTTATTTATGTTCGTATTATCTGTAAGTAATGCTTCTTTGTAGCGCCTTGAGGCCCATGGGCAAAAGGCGCTTTACGAGTCATTTAAATAAATAATTGTATTACTATGAATCCAAACTAAAAAATATGCACACCAGCATTTTATAAAAAATGAAAACAGATTTCTTTTCAGACTACTGACATGCCACAATAATGCAAATTAACAAGGGGGGTCCTGGAAGTCCCTCTGCCAGACATTAGTCCTGGTTACAAGAGACTTACCCAGAGTCTTTAGCTCACTATCTTTCACAGAGAAGAAATATCCCAAACAAACAGTCTTGGGGTCTCACCCTAAGTTACTAGGGGAATCCAGACGTGGACCCCTTGCTCACTATTCTTAGAGGCACAGCTCCTCCCTACTGATGAGGTCCAACCAGAACGAAACACTTGTCTGGGGATGCTGTTGGTACTCTTGTTCAGAGGAGAATTGCCTAGCATTTCGTTGATGGACTGCCCCAGGGCAGGACAAAGACTGATATGTTTGGGATATTTCTTCTCTGTGAAAGATAGTGAGCTAAATACTCTGGGTAAGTCTCCCGTAACCAGGACTAATGTCTGGCAGAGAGACTCCCAGGACCCCCCCACCCCCCTTGTCAAAAAACGCCACAATAATGGACTGTACTCCCATATGGCAACTGTTGCCCTAAAGATTTCCTATGCACTTGGGAAGGAGGTATAACCTGTTAATGGGCTGGTAAATATTGAGGGATTATGTCTTACAGTGCACGTTGTCGCAAATGTCTATACAAACCCCCATGAAAAGAAAAACGAATGGAAGGGCCCCTCTGCGCCCCCTCCCCTTTTGCTGCTTTGGGGGGGACCAGTCAAACAACCTGGACAAAGTTTGCAACGGTGCGAGTTGAGTGCTGTTGAAGAGAGGCCGAACCTCAAACCTTGAGTTGTGATGGAGTGGTGATGGTTTCGCAATTTATAGCCTGCTATACCATTAATTGGAAAAAAATGCAACACTGATTAAGTATGTGGCTACAGTGTGAGCATGTTCAAAACCTAAAATGGTTCTAGGGCTTACTTGCTGTGGGGTGTAAGGTATCTCTTGTTTTAACTTTCTTGCATACAAGAAAAGAATGTCCATTTTCATGTTGGCCCAATCCCATCTATAAAAGCATTCCAACAAGACCCTGGATTTTGGGCTGGACTGCCCCTGATAGTGGGAATTGAGCGTATTGGAAAAGTGGTGGTGTTTCTAACCAAACTTTAACACGATTTTAGATCATCCACAGTGGGTTATAGTTATTCCAGCTTTTGGTTTTCCTCCAAAGATGGTTTATCGGTGTTGGGCGTTTTTTGAATCCATAACTTGTACCTTCGATGTGATTCTCGAAACTGTAGTTAAAGGGTGTTTCTCAGTTCATCGCCTCAACCTTTTGAACGCCCTTCCTCCTTTCTTTGGACCAATGTATTTTCTTGGGTTTGTGGAATTGTTACCGGCAGGAAGACATGGAAATCGTAACCTTAGCACCAGCTCCGAATTAGGATGTGTGTGGAGAGATTGTCAAAGGTCAGCCGAGCTTCCTCACAGATGGTACAAAAACTCATGACTATTCTATTATTGATGTTCGAGCCAAGGCTTGGTGCAGTTAAGGCATTTTTCACATCATCCCCTGCACTTCATTCAGGCAAAACATTCAAGTTATGTACCTATCTGATATTAGAAGGGCAACAAAGCCCAAATGGGTTACATGAAAAACTGACGAATGTTGAGCATGGAAAGGCCATATATAGAAACTCAACATGACATATCTCATGGCAGCAAATCCCCTGTGCGATATGTGAACCAACGGTGCCAAGGGACAGCCAGAAGAGGAATAGGTGTCCAATCCATCTTCTTAAGGAAACCAGCACTTCCGCGATCTTAATTGTTACATAAAAACGTTCATGAAAAGCATTTTGTAGCACTTGTTATTTCCGGTTATCTTGTTTGGATTTTCTTTTCCCTCTCCTGCCACCCTCAGCTGCCTCCATTTTGAAAAGGAGCACATTTTTTCCCGTTTCCAGAACTCCTTTAAAAAGCTAAGCAAGGTCTTCAATTGTTTTTTCTGATTGTGATTTAAATGGAATTAACCATTTTCTTTAAACTGCTTTTCAGGTTTTTCCCACTTAGCAAGTGGTTTGTACCCTTATATTCCACTCAACCAACTGGAATCCTCAACCAACGGGAACCCTTTACTGGCACAGCTGGGACAACATAGCCTCTATGAGGCACAAAAAGGTCAGTCCATCTGCGCACTCTAACATATTTGTGCCTGTTCATCCGCAGGATGGTTCCCCTTTCCTTCTTGGTGTGCCTTTTTCTCCCCTTTTTCAGAGGTTTTAGAATATGCTGCACGTGGACCCACTTCAGGGTGCATGGTAACAGAGTGGGCAGAGGGCAGGGGATCTGGTAGGATAGAACACCAATTGTAGCTAAATCAACGTCACTTTCCTGAATTAAGAACTGATTTTTAGACCGCAATAAATACAAAAATTGGCAGTAACCCAATTAAGGGAATGCTAATGGCATAAATGTGTGCAGTAATGGAAGAAATTCTGTCTGGATGCACAACGCTTTGAAAACCAATTTCAAGCCATCATTCCTGGTTGTCGGGGACAGTTTGGGAACAAGATATCCTCGAACCAAAGGAGATCGAGACCGATGCTGATGAAAGTGATTGGAGATAAAGGTGGTTTTGAGAGTCCTTATTTTCAGGTGGTACTTATATCTCTGGTCCTCCTGAAGCTCATTTGACTTTATTTGTCCACCAAAGAAAGGACCCTGCCGCAATCATTTCTACCTGAATGTAGCCAGGGCAGTGAGTCCCTTTACGGCCTTTCGTGGCAAAGAAGGCCAAGTAATTAGACCCAGAAGGCGATATAAACAAGATTATAAAACTAAGCTGTACTGCAGTGTTAATATCAAGAGTTTTTTTTGACTCCCACTAATTTCTGAGATTTGGTTAAATCCAACCGTATTTTATTCGGCACTTATCCTCAGTAGCATCATTAATTGAGAAAGAGTTACTACCCTGTAACCATTTTTTGGCATTTGATATCTGTGATCTATGCTGCTGTATTTCCACAGGTGTCCTGACAAATTCCCTGAACACGAGTAATTGACGAACAAAAGGCCCATTACATTCTTAGTTTGCTTTTTAAGTAATCGAGCAGACACTTACCATAATGTAAGGAAGAACAGGGGAAATGCTTGCCTCATGCTTCAGATACCCGGATTGAAAAAAATCGTTGTACTGGGCATGTACATCCTCTTCTGCTGCAAAGTAACTTCTCAAGAGGGCGCTTTAACTAATTTGGGTAATTTTAGGTCTGCTAGTGCTCAATTCTCTTTAAAAAAGCTGCTGGTCATTCTCTGCTTCAATGGCAATAACATACAATGGTTTTGCAGACTGATCAAGACTATTTGTTCGCATCTTATTAACACAATTTTTACCTTCTGGTTCCTTGCTACACAAGTAGTGTGCATGTTGGTATTCTAAATATTTGAGACTGAGATGTTGAAGTACAGATGTAACCACCGGCCCAGACTTGTGCGCTAGAACTACAATCATTCCGAGTATGTGTTTTTATAGTGAGCTTTTTTGCATATTCCGGAAGAGTGTTTTCCAGTAATGGTGTGGTGAGCGCGTTCACTCCAGTGTGGAAATTAGGCAGGACCTTCTCTGAGACTAAGCAATTAGATTTTTGAATCCACCACAGGGACCTGATTCTCTGGTCTCTAAACGCGTTTTCCTGGTTTTTTTCATGGATGCCTGCCTTGGGATTGTAGAGAAACCCCTCAACGCTCACACCAGAATAAATGTAACTCTTGCAAGGAGAACATTTCCACAGAAGATAAAAAGGTGCCAGACGAGAACTCTGCTGCCACGGAGTGCTCTGGCAAAATCAGGACAAGCAACCCATTAAAAGTGCGCGCAGTGACTTAAGTTACATAGGTTACAAATCCGAATGGCTGGTTGGTGTGACCTTATACATAGGCTACCTACCACCATTAGGGACGCCAGGCCATTCGTCCCGCTTCTTCTGTCTATCTTCTTTCACATGGGCTCCTTCTGGTGCATCATTGGGCACAAAACTGTTTAATCACTAATTGGGAACAAAAAAACAATGCATGCTCTATTTCTAACCTAATGTGCACCTGGTTTTGCAGACGTGGGCTCGAAGGATACTTTCAAGCTCACTAACCTACAAATCCCAGAGTTGTAAGCGCCCTTCCTAAGCTTTGCACCCTAGTTGTTAGGTTTGGGGCTTTGCCCCTCCCGGCACCTTGCAGCACAAATCGCATGACTTGGTCGTGGGGGCCGTCCCTGATTTCTGATCAGTTTTATGGTCGGTGGTCTGGAACTGCCTGATACCTTGGAATGCTGGGGTTTTGGGGAAGGGGCATTTGAGCACTATTTTAACGCTGGGACTGGGAAAGGTTGGAGGCTCGTTCCTTCCTTCTCATGGGATAACTTTGTGCAGGGAGCTCTGTCTCCTCATGGCCTTGCAGGGCACATTCCTTTTGGGATACAAATGCTACCAGTAAGAGACCGCCAGTATGAGACTGCGGCCCTGTTCTTTCTCACCACTGCCCATGTTACATCCTGTTTCCACATGCACATGCTTATTTCCGCATTTGTGGCCTGGGCCTATTGCCCTGTCTGCAGCGCAGCGTTAGGCCTATATTTCAATATGGCTGCTATTTCTAAAAAGGTGTTTCACTCCCAATACCCCCTATATCCACACATACACTAACTCGCCCATGGAGCAGCTTATAGCGACACCGCCCTCCCCACCCCAATAACACACCCACCCCACCTCAACATCCACAACATGCTTAGAGGCCTCTGCCTCACCCTGAACCTCTCGGATGCCTGGGATGATCTCCCTCTCTTCCCAACAGGCGGTATGTATATAATATTTTTTCCCATAGAGCTAAAACAAAGAACCGTCTTGTTTCTTGCACTTCTCTGTTCTGTATAGCGAGTACCTGTTTGATAATGTACAAGGTTTGTTTAATGGAGGACTTCAAATGACTCATTCAAAAATGAAACTTAATGGGGCGGGCAAGAAAATCAGAAATGCTCGGTGAGGTGAATTGTAAAATGGCTGAGCTGCATATAGGCTGCTTTTTTTATATAAAATGTTTGTTTCCATTTTTTTTTAAGGCCCTCTTAGTTGAACTGTTATAGCTATCGAAACTGCCATTAAAAGGAATTCACTTCACCCCCAACCCTACAAAGAAAAATTCCTGTGAAGCTCTCCCCTCTTGGCAATGCTGTAGCCTTGGAGATGTGCATATAGTTTTAACATGCTGAAGTTCAACTACCCAACATTCAGGAGATGCAATGTTGAGGCTCGTGAAGGCAGTTTTCAGTGCCCTGTCCGGGGATGCTTTCCTTGGTGACCGTGTCAATAGCATCCCATCCTGACCGAATACCATGCTGAATACCCGTTTTAACGTGTTTGGCAGTTGCTTAGTAGTAGAGTAGGGAAAACCGAATAGTTGCTGGAGCACATAGATGGAAGGCCACCCTTCAAATGCAAGGATAGCGTCATGGGTTTGTGATGGGTTCAGTGCTTTGGTAAAAAGATCTGGGTCGCAGTATGCTCCCCATTAATCAATTTGTTTTAAATCCACGAAGTCATTGATCGGTGCCTCTAATTTCATAATGTAGACACCTATGGTGCTCCTGACCCAACTTCCCAACCCCTCCCACCCTTTTATCGATCACTCCATTTTACGCAAATTGATTGGAGAGCAGAATAGGTGTCAGTTTGTGCAATTTCACAAATTGGTGTTAAACAATGTATACTAATTTCATAATGCATATTCCTCACAATGTTTGCAAAATTTAATGGGTCCTTTGTGAAAACCTGAGTATGGCACAAATTTACTGCATGTGGGTTGGGGTGTTCGCTCATGTGGCAATGTGGCAATGTTAGCAGCATGGTTCCATTTTACTATACTTCTGGAGAAACCTCACATGAAGGACATGTTTTAATTATATCTAATCTACAACTTGATTTTCATTCTAGGAAAATGGATCTACATGTGGTAATTTATACCTCCAATCTTGATACTAATGCTTTATTTATCATTTCAGATGGCTTTTACTTACCCGGCCATGCAGGACAATCGGCCTTGCACCCCCAAGCGCCTATCTCTAGAACTATGGCCAATCACACGTCCAGCTCGCACATGCGAGAAAAGGACCTCAGTGGTCATAAAAGTGCAAAGGACTCTGCAAAGGAAAGGACATGCAGAAGTGAACTGTCTTTGCCATATGGTAAGAAAGATGGCAAACCTAAAGAGGAACCCAGGCCAAGAAGTGTTGTAGATCTTACACAGGACTGTAAACCTGATGCTGAGAGGAAGCTGTCTGGTTTGGAAAGGGCGATCAAACATGTAGAGCGTCTTTCGCCGTTTCACTCGGAGCATATGCCAAACAGGGGACCCAATAGTGGAGAACTGAAATCAAAGAATCCTTTGCAAACTTCTTTGTTGAGTAACTGTAATAGTGGTGGGGATGCCTTGGGAAAGGTTGTCGGTGCAGAACATGACCGGTGTACTAAGGATGCCAGGCATGATGAGAATATGAGGCCTTCAGCTCACTCACACATGGACCGAACAAAACGATGCGACTCTGTTGTGACCTCAGTTGGCTCGTTGCATGTTCCATACAGCTGCCCTTCCCCTCACACTTCCCAACAGCCTACAAAAATGGTATCCCCTTGCACATTCCCCCCACAGACCGTTCATTCCAGTATGTGCACCATTTTCCCACATGCCAAGGAACCCGGGAGGGAACACAAGGTAATTGCACCAACGTTTGTCCCGTCTGTTGAGGCATATGATGAGCGGATTGGTCCCATTCAGATTGCCTCCCAGGCTCGTGACACCAAAGGCAAAGACAATGGCAAAGTAGGCATGATGCACTCTCCCGGAGAAAAATTGCTTTCTGATAGTTCTCGTCCACATTCTCAGGAGTATGGCCACAGTGATGCCAAAAGGAGCGAGTCTGTTAGGGAAAAGAGCTCTGTAATACGGTCAAACTCTGTGGTGATGAAAAGGCCTGCAACATCTGAATCCTTCTCTCATCGATCTGGGCTTGGTTCTCCAGAACACAGAGAGTTTCTTGCCTCAAAGGACATGGTGAAACAAAGTACGGAAATGGAGTCGCGTTCCTGCGATAGAGAACATTTTCAGAGATCTTGCTCCAAAGAATCCTCAAAGGTATATGGTACAATGGACGCTTCTAGACAACACTTGGACCATGCACAGCTGAAGTTGCCAGAGCAAAAATGGAAACCTTTTGAAATGGGAAATTTTGCTACTACCCAGATGGCAGTACTTGCAGCCCAACACAACCATGCAAATAGGGTGGAGGAAGACACAAAAAAGGCTTACCTTGATTCTACCAACTTGCAGCGTTCTTCAGGGGGTTCTAGAGTGACCACGGAGGTCCATCATCCGACTTCACAAGGTGAAGGGTCGGCTATGCAAAGCCTTATAAAGTACAGTGGTAGCTTTGCCAAGGAGGCAGCATCCCGACAGGGCAATGGCAAAAAGAGTCCGTTTGGTGGGCTGGGCAACATGAAGCTGGATCAGTCCCAACTTAATGCCTCGAAGATTCAGCAACTGCTCTCCCAGCAGGGTGGGAAAAACTTGAAAAGGGACCCAGAGAGGCCAGAAAGCGCCAAGTCCTTTGGGCGCGAGAGCAGTGGGTCGCAGGGAGATGTGGAAGTTCGGCATCCCCCTGTCGGCATTGCTGTAGCTGTTGCTCGTCAAAAGGATAACAGCAGCAAACTGGGGCCAAGCCTTGCCGATAGGGATCGCTCACTATCCCTAAGCTGCATCAAAGGTAAGACGCAAGACTTTTCGCTTCCACGGTACTATCTGCATGTGATAGTGATGCATGTTACTTGCGAAATAACATCTGGTTGTTGGTTTACTTTGCTATGCATCACCCCCCGTCCCCAATTCCAAGTTCTATGAATGGATTTAGAAAAGCGGAGTGGCTAAAATCGCAAATTGGAATGCACCTGGTTTACTGTTGAGAACAGTGGATGTTAAGTAATACATGGGTAGTGCTGTACATGAACACACCTAATTTGCATGCATTGCCTTTCTTGACAGTCAAACTGGTAACCTCCAACCTTCTTCTAGCAGTCTCCCACCCACGCTAGATAACTCCCTCATGCAAGTAGGTACACTTTTTGGAGGGGATAAAACATGGACCTTTAAATTTGCCGGACCTAAACGTGTTAACAAAAAATAACAAATATTAAAACTCATTGAATACAAAATAAGCTGATTGGACCAACAAAAGGAACAGCCCAATGAAGCTGCTCTGCTGAAGTGCAAATCCGCATAAAACTACACAACGACAAGTAGTGTGCCACTTGAGATTCAGGGACCGAAATTAAATTGGATAAGAAGCAGCTCTGTTTATGCTGGGTATTCAGCATTAACCAGTGACCAGTACACCACTGGTGAACAAGGAAATGGTACATATAGCATTACACAAATCTGACATCCATATAAGATGCAAACCTAGTGTCTATTTGACACCTTATGCTTTACGTTTTGTAGTGATCGGTCCTAATGTTAAATCCACATAGGTGTGTGCGTGTGTTTGGCATCATTTTCCGTGGGAAGCCAAGAGTAGCTCACGGTAGCTGTTGATGTACATATAACAAGGCTCTTCTAGGTACAAGCAGAACTAAATGGCTACCAGCTTCCCTCAATTTCGAACCCTGCAGATTGCATGCTCGGGTTTGGGATTTTCCACATTTTAGTGTTTTTAGTCTGTCTTGTGGCAACAACATAACAGTCCGAGCAGCAGTCTTGCATATAGTGCCATTCTTTGGATGGATACAGGAAACATTGGAGGGGGCTGGGGGGGAAACGATGGTGGAATCTGGTCTATTGGATGGGAGGGCGGTGAGGAAGTCATGTGATATCTCACTGGCAAGAGATATATAACTTTAGGGTTTTTAAAAAAAAAAAATCTTCTTTTCCTCCTCCATGAAGTTCTGTAGTCGGTGCAAGGGGCTTTATGGATTGCGCTTTTGAGCCTGGAACTGGGAGGTTTAGTCGTTCTTGTCTTTATTGGTGTGCCTTCTAAAACTGTCCTCAAAGTGTTTCTGCCCCTTCTGATATTTGGAAAATGTGTTTTCACAAGCCCTTTCCCACTATGCCTAACTTGTTGAGTAGCTCTGATTGTATCAGAATGCTGTCTACAGCCAGGAATCTGTTTGTTACCCCCATTTAAAAAGGGGTTGGTGGTTGGTTGCTATGCACAATATACGGTTTTTCAAAGGCGGGCTTGTATGTTGAGCCACCCCCCCCCCCCCACACCCACTCCTGAAGAAATTCAAAACCATTCTGGGGCCAGAGATTCATCTTTTAATTACACTAGCAAGGGTGCTGGCATGTGATTTTGGGGCCTGAGGGGCAGTGGACGCCATTTGTAGATCATGGGTCTCGGAAGCAAAATGTGCTGCTAAGTTAGGTTAACTTGAAAAGGTTTTTTTTTACACACGGTTGAGGGCTCAACCATTTTGGACAAGTAGTGCATGCATAAAGGTCACCAGGTACAGTAAATAATGGAGATTTGCAATCCGGTGAAATGAAAGTGGGTGGCTTCCTGTCTATTCTTTGTTCTCGATTGGCCTAAATGTCGGATATTGACTCGAGCGTGTAATTGTTTTGCAGAGCAGGGGATCTGCAAAGCCCTCTTAAAGCACACTGTATATTGGTAAACCCTACCAAGCTTTAAAACGTGTTTCTTTCCATTTTAAACAGTCGCACACATTTTTTTTAGCCAGTGCGCTAAGGGTGTGCAAAACGCTTGTAGCATTTGAAAACTTCATGATTGGGATCAACTTATTTTCAGCACCACCACCTCGTGGAGCTTCCGTTGGTCTTATGCTCTTATGTTTTTCGTATTGGTCACGTTATTAATCGGATAGTTCTGTGTGGATTAATATCAGCTTAAAGATCTACGTCCATTTTTATTGGTTTAATGTTCATGGCCAAAGTATTCAAAATCGTCTTCATCAAGGGGTTGCATGCTTTTAAACGTTTTTAGAACATATGCCAACATTGTTTAATGCTTTTAACTTGACAGGTAAGAGCATCACTGAACTTATGAGTTTATTCTGTTCAGTGGAGTGCCTGCCCTTCTTGAGAGCTATTTGCAGAGCATTGCATTGCCCTGCCTTTTCTGAATTTCCATTGCTTTGATGTTGGTGCATAGGCCCTCCTTTTCTGCATTTGAAGCGGTCCACTGCCATGTTCCCTGCACTTGTGTTATGCAGTCTGATGCAGTGCTGTAGAAGGTGCATTCTAGGGATATGTTCATTCGCTAGTAGCCGTGGGATCAGATTTTTTTTCTTCTTTTTAATGGTTCCTAAAAGTGGGCTAACAATATCATTTTAGCTGAAAAGCCTGAAAATCTGCTCCCTGTCATTGGCCTGCTTTGGGGAGCAGAGGTGACAGTCGTCCGTGTAATTTGTGGTTTTTACCTTCTGGTTGCAGTGTACTTGGATCATGCTATGTTAACGGTTCTTAGACCGCACACTGTTGCCACCCGTGTGGTTTCTGGCGCTCTGGTGGATCTGTAAAGCAACGGGTGAGGAGGGGCTAAGTAGGACTGTGCGGGGGAAAAGCACAAGAGAGCTGTGATGTGCTGTTGGCCCTGCGTGTGGGTGTGTTTTTGGTTAATAGCCAACATGTGCTGTTGGGCGAGGCTATGTGTGGTTTTTCATTGTGGTGTAGTGCGTGCGATTTGTTGTGTTGTATGGGTTGTTTTGCTCAGGGTTTGAGGTGTATGCAGAAGGGTGCTTTTTTAGTAGGGTTGGTTAGTGGCAGAGTAAAGGTGTGATTCATGAGCACCCGGAACCAACATCCAGCAGTTGTGTTGAGACCTAGAACTGGAACACCAAGCTAGAGGGGGAGGCACCTAGGATTGGAATAACCGCATATGGAGAGACACCTTAACGTGGAATAAAGTAGCTAGGGGGATGAAGACCCAGATCCCATACTGCTCCTGTGTTTCAGAATACCTAACTTACAACTGGGACACAATGTGCTGCGGTTGACACCTAGAATTTGCTAAATAAACAGCAGTGGGAGAGCACCCAGAATTGGCCCGTAGCTGTAGTAAGGAAACACTTAGAGCTGAAACACAGTGCTAGAGGGTACGACACCTAGAATTGCAGAAAAAAACTGCAGTTTGCGTAACACATAAGTGAAATAGAGCTGCTAAGGGAAGAACACCTAGATTGGAAACACAGGAGCAGTATGGAGACCATTGGAACTGGTATACAGTGCTGGAGGGGGACAATTCCTAGATTGAACACATCAGTAAGTAGAAAACACCTAGGTTTGAGATACCTGGAAAGTGGGGAAAATGCCTAGATTTGAGATACAGCAGTAAGTATTCAGCTATGCCAAAAATTGGGGCTTGTTTGTTTGATGGGCCAGAAAGCCCCGGCAATAGTCATACCCTACTCAACAGCAAGTAGAGGCAACAACTAAACATGACTGCTTGCCACCCTGCAGTCACCTTCTCCCATAGAGGCCATGTCGCAAGCACAGACTGTAATTGAGTTATGGCATGAGTCCAAAGTGCCTCTTCATCTCCTCCAAATCGCCCCCCCCCCAAAATCTCTCCCTCTCCAGACTGCTTTTCAATATGACCGCAGATATGTAAATGCCTATTGAAATGCATTGTTCCATCCACAGACACATTGATATCATACAAACTAGAGGCTGATGTGGTGAGTCCACCATCTCTGCTCTAGACCAAAGGTGTGTGGCCTTAAAATATTTAAATGGATTAATCCGATTGAGTTGGAGCTGAAAATTAACTCTCTAGACTTTTGGGTGGAAATTAGGATAATCTACAGGAAATCTAGCCTGCTCAGTAACAGTCTGGGAGATCAGTGTATACCTTCTTTTTCCATGATGGGCTTTTCCCTTTGAACTATTATGGAATGGATGGGGAAGCGGATGAGGCTCCACTCCTCCAACAAAGACGAAAGATAATCCGCATGGTTGAGTGGTCTTACATGCATGCATGCATGTATGTTGGCTGTAAACTTGCCGACCCACCGAATAGTAAAATTCCGTCTTTCAGAGTTACCAACAAGTATGCAATCTCCTATGACGTCTTTAAAAATGGTTCCAGGCCTCGTAAGTAGCTCGCTCTATGGTTATGCATCTTTACCACACACAACCCGGTTAAGTGTGTCCCCTGAACCAGTGTCGTAAAACGGCTCTTAGGACAGACGAAATGCATGTGTTGATGCTGTGAGGATTTTATAGATGGTGGGGTATTCTTACTGGATGGTTGTCGTTCTTTTAGGTAATTGTGTTAAGCTGTTATGATTGGTCTTATGATACATTTTGGGGAGCAGGTTATGCCGGAATATACAATCTATTGCTGCACTATTTTTGTGCTAACGTCATGCTATATTCTGGCACCTGGGAATGCGCCACCTTAAGTGATGTTTGTTTTGGCGCGACTATACCAAATGGCAACGTTTGCATACCTGGTAGTTTATTATTCAGCTTTGCTTACGTTCCACCTGAACCAAAGCCTTGCAATATTACTCTAAAAGCCTATAACATGTCAGATGAGCGCTTTGCCAATGTCGCCTTTGTTAAACCTTTGCAGAATGGCTGACTATCTTACTGTTTGCTCCGTTGACAAATTAACTTCTGTGTTGCTCTATGCTTGCTGGTGGGGAATTGTTATGGTGCACACTAGAAAGCTGAACTGAACTGCCAAAAAGTGTTTTTTCTCTGCTATGTAAACTGGTTCGCGTGTATGTGTCCTTACGCTGCTGTAATGTAGCAGGATCCTAGTCCTTAAAAGCAAGTGCTGTCTATTGAATGGAACCAGGGGTTGTCCTTACCATTCAAATAACCAGCCCTAAAAGTTAGGTCACAGTAACCTGACCAAATTTAAAAAAAAACAAAACACTGGTGTATGAACCAAATGTAAAACCAGTAAACTTCTTCACATGAGTCGGGTACACCTACTCTGGTTCCCCATCGGGCAAATCCTCTTTCCTTTGCTGCCTCATCTCCCCACAAGAAGGATTTCGCAGGGTCGACGGTTGCGTGGTTTCTAGGGACGCTGTCCATCTCTTCGTGCCCCCTGAGCCTCCGTGCGCTTCAGCGTTCATTGCCTGGCCCTGTCTCCCCCTCCACCTGCCCCACTGCCTTGTGATTGGGGCAGTGCTTGCGGTCAGCCGACTAAGCTACTTGTCGGAACACCCCCCCCCGGCCAACGTGCCCAGGGCACATAAGGGTGCTTCCTCCAGGCGCATACCATCGCCATTTCCCTGTGGCCCTAAGCCTGCAGGGATGCTATGCTATCCATATACAACTACTTCCAGGTTAGAGACGGCATTTATTCTTGCCACTGCCGTCGTTACCACACTGGTATTGTGCTTTTCATAAGAGTTGCAAATGTAGGATTCAGTGAAACTAACCATTGTTTATATTGTGCCCCACGTGCATCCCTAGACCTCCCCCACCAATGCTCCAAATGTAGGTCTGCTGCTTTGATCTCGCCACTGTTGAGTTTTTGCTTCACTCGAGTTTCTCTTCCTGCAGTGTTTCCAGGGGTGCCTTTGCTATTTTAATCTTGCAACTTTAGTGTTTTGGCCACCCTTGTTTCAGTCCTTCATTCAGACCCTCATGCACTGCATCCCAGGAATCCAGACCCTCCTGCACTGCATCCCAGGGAATACAGCTAGGCCCCACCGGGGGTGCGGTCCACACAGCCACAAATATCTGCTGTACACCCAACCTTAACATGCATCACCCTCCATCTGAATGGCACCTCCCATAGATTACAGTAGAGTCCAATGCAAAATTCGGTCCAGCCATTCACATAGCACAACTCTTACGAACCCTCGGATTCTTTGACAATTTGTCACAGCAACCGTCCGCTCACCTGACAATTATGTGCCTATTAGGGAGCTAGCCACTCCCCACTTATGTTATGGCTATAAATGCACACACGCATTTGCAACCCCTTTCATTACTTCTCAATCCTCCGAATACAGTCTTCCAACGGGCGTTCATCCTTGCAGCGCTAAAACACCGTACCAATGGCAGTAGACACTGTACAAATACCATAACCTACAGAGGTTGCCAAGAAAAATAGTCAATAATATAGTAAATTGGTAGTTTCCCGTTGTAGTAAATTATTTTCGGGATCTAGAGTCATTTATACTTAAACACAATATAGTGTACCACTATGAAGGCTAATGCGTCTAGTCGACATATTGATGAGCACATGCATGGTCATATATTTCAAATAAGCAAGGGTTATCATGCTATTAATTTATTAAAGTGTGAATCAACTGATTTTGGACCTACTTGCCAAGAAGGATTTAGTTTTATATTCCTGATGCAGCACGTATCTTTTTTTTATTTTAGGCATAAATGTACAACCTGTAAGTGCACAAAGACAGTTTTCGTTCAGGTCTCCTTAGAATTGTGACCTAGCAATAGAAGTTCCTACAGATTAGGGCAATACAAACGGTACCTTTTTATATTTTTGAAAGTGTTAGGAACTGGTCTTTTTTTACTTTGAATTAATTTGTTGATGCACCCCCTGTGCTCCAAGAAATCTATCGGCACTGTATAGAAAAACTGCTCTGAGGACCATAGGACGTGCCATTGGTTACCATTATGTCCTCAAACGGGACCGTGGACACCAGAGCCTACAGAAGAACTTTTAATTTTTCAGACTCAGAAATAAACCAGCAACGTCAACAGTTTAGGCTTTGTGTAGGCATGGGAAAAGCATTAAATGCCTAATACATATAGACCAGTCAAAACTGTTAACGGGACTTCAGTTGAAGTACCTATAAATGAGGGGCTGAAGGCAGACCTGCTTAAGACATTACACCAGTAGCGTGTTTATAGACCCAATCAAGTCTTTAACTGGGACTGCTTTGAAAAAACACTGACAAGCACTTCGAGCACACGGTTTGATAAGGCAGAAAGCTAGCTCAGAGATCCCAGGAGTGTGTTTTGGGCAGGAAATGGGTGGGAATGGCCATACGGATTTGCATGGCAATGGGCAGTCAGAGGGGGAGAGGGAGGGAAATTACTTTTTGTTCCTCCTCGTACTCCATTTCTCTCTAGTTGTACTCTAAAGCAATAGTTTTGGATCGCCACCGAATAGCCCAAACTATAAACTGATATCATATTTAGCGTTTTCCCTCCTGTACAGCCATCCTGTCCTCTAGTTTGAAACTTTGTCAGAGGTCGTTCTTCTGTCTCGCATCTATTTGTTACTTCAACCAAGGCTTGTCGCAAATATTGTGATCGGTATGTTAAAGGGGCACTGACTAAATCTTCCAGACTGCATTAAAGGTACTTTTCTGTACAAAACGACTGCAAACAAGGGTTGGATTCGAGCAGACCTCCAGGTTCGTTGCTAAGCATTGGGTGTTAGCCTTAGTATAGAAAATAAGGGTACCCCTTTTCCCTAGTCTCCAGTGTGCCGAGAACTCCTAACATTAGCTTGCTTGCACTGAGCGTGTAGACTTTTGATTTTGTAGACCTTTTTCAGAAAGAGAAAGCATGCTTTAGATGACTATCTGTAGCATTTGAAGAGCAACATTTGAAGTATTTACTTTTCGGCTTTAGTTTCCAAGGAAATGCTGGCTGAGCCTTTCCTCTATCTATACTTGATTTCCAATGTATGTGTGCTACAAGCATCATGCAATGTATGGACAAAATAGGCATTGACTGCAAGACAATAACCGTTTTGTGCAGAGGGCGAATTGTCTCATTAATAAGAAAAAACGGTGTACGGCGGGACATGTTTTGAAAGTAAAACTAATTGTTCCTGATGGGTCTGTCATAACACTAAAAACGAAGACCGGCAGTGTCTGGACATCGCTGCTCTTATTCCGAGTGGAGGAACCGTGGACATGAACATCATTGCATCTTCAAGCACACAGACGCTAGATTCAGAATCGAGCGTTCCTTTGGATTAGCACACTGGTCGCACTGGCTAACCCCAACATATGCATTGTTTGCCGAGACAATACCGTCTTCTATCCTGGTTGCCTCCCCCGCTGCCATGTTTCCTCCCAGCTCCACCTACTGTGCCACGCCTGCAGGGACACATGCGCACCTCGCTCGTCTGGTGCCCTGCTTCTTCCCACACAGCCTCCACCCATCTTTACCTCATGCCGTGCGCAAAAACGGGGGAATGGATTGGTTAGTGAGGCAAACTACAAATGGATAAGTACACCTATTGGCTGAACCATATCTGGTGGCTCCTCCCTGAGACCACCTCTGAAAGTATTGAATGTAGAGTTCCAAGTTAGTGAAAGGTGGTTAGCCCATGTTGTATAGTGTAAGCTTTGCGTGAGTGGTGAACGGGGTTTGGACCAAAAGGGGTCTTCACCTTAAATCCTTGAACAGGTACCAAGTAGGGTGCAACAACTGAAGGTAATGGGAACAATGGTGAAGCATGCTCCAGTTAAGTTACCATCTCTGATCTACTAGGCTTTGAGACAGAACATTTGCCTTTGAACCTGTTAATTTGTATCACACTGCCTTCAGCTCTATGGGAATAGCCATCCCTATCTAGCCCAGTGAATAGGCACTGTCTGGCAGGTTTAGGGACCACGAAATAGAGCCTTACTGCCTGTAATTATGAGGTTTTTAGCTTTGGTTTCTTGCAGGTGCTCTGCCCCTCTGCTTATCTGGAAACTTCCCTTCTCTGTGTGTCCATGGCTATCTGTGCACAGTGATTTCACTGGAAGCCTGTCCTGCCCAGCATGTCGGCTTTCCATGCATCTTGAACTCTTAAAGCTTCTCCCATTAATTTCAATGTATCTGTGGCTTCTTGTTTTTTAATGGCTGTCATCGTTAAATGCATTAAGCGTTGGCCAGCTGTTTACCTGTATTCTCGTGTGTCTTGCAGTTTTGTGCTCAGCAAAAGAGTATGTGTGTGAACCATGTAGCTATGTGAGTCCTAAGCATATCCTTTGTGTCTAAACGCAATAAACTAAAATGTCTTTGTGCATGGATGCATATATACTACATGTCTAATGTACCTATGTCATGCAGTGAGTCTTTCTCTATCGATAGCAGCCTAGTCTCTTTGACATCATCTGGGTGTGGTCTGAATGGCTGTCTGGTCGAGTAACGTCTGTGACCTACGATATAACTATGAAGGAGAGGAGGGGGACTACAAGTGACGTGCATCTCTGGTTTCTCTGTCGCGGGGCTGAGAGCAGGATGGCTGTGACCGGGGCAATGTTTAGGTCCCTCCAATATGTACCCATTGCTTATTCATTGAGACAATATTGCAGTGCTAGTTTTTCACGTTCTGGTGTCCGTATATATTGTATCTGAGGGAGTAAGCCGTTCAGAGTGAATTATCTCAATGTCCCATCAAAACCATTACAGAATCAATCTTTTCCAGAAAACTATACCTGTGTTGCAAATTACATGTTAAAAAATAACCTAAGAAGTGCTTTGATGAACCTGCCTTGGTTTTACTACGTCAGTTATGTTTAGAGCTGAAAATATGTAGAATGGCTGACTTAAGTCCTTGATGCGGATCGATGAAGGTGTTTGTTTCTACGTAGTTGGTTATTTTGAAGGCTATTCGTTTGGCAGATACATTGTGATCGACCGATTGTCTGTGCTCCTTTTCTTTCTATGAGAGTGGGGCTACCCCCCCCCCCCCCAGGCGCTCACGCTTTATATTTTTGGCAGCTTTGGGTTGAAAAATGCTACATCTAATATAGCACTGTCCTATATACAAAGACGTTTCCTGGAGCAAATACCAATTTGCATATTCAATGCTTTGCCCATTTGACTCTGAACTTCACGTAATGGCTATTGGGTGGCACTGTGCTGTGCGACTTGTCTGGTAATGTCTACTTCTACGTTTCAAGTGGAAGTCCCGCCCCCAAGTCTTAAACCCACCATAACTTTGCTGTCTTACTTTGCCCAACATTCTGTTGCTACCTACATTTTGACTCACTGGACAGATTTGGCTATACCTGTCGTCATCTGGCACTGGACTAGACATTTTGGCGGGGAATTCTTAGAATGGTTCAAACGTTAAGTAAGGAAAACATTTTGTGTTCGAATTACACCCAATCCTTATCCCCATGGAGAGGTATTTTACTTGAACAAGTGTGCTGTGAAAACCACTGGACGGATTTTTACGCAATAAATAGTAAGTTCGGCACAGTGTGTCGTTATTCATTTTTATTTGTCTTTGGATGTGTTCAGTGACTGTATTTCATGCAGAATGCAAAAAAGAAAAGGACTCAAAATATTTGGATGCGGGAAAGTGGTGGTTCAAATGATTCCAGATAGAAAGGTGGAAAGAGGAGTAAATAGTTAGGTGGCCAGAGAGCCCATTTTGAGTCTGATAGTTTTTATCTAACCGGGACGGGAACATTAAAACATGCTGTCCTGGGAAATGGGCGTAGGTTGGGGGGGTGAGCAGATGAGCTGGGATAATTGTGGGTCAAGTGGGGGGTATACACCTGTGTAGAGCAGCGATTGGGATGGAGAATTGTGTGTATCCAGTCTACTTGCCAGGCATAGTCACTTACCCCCACAATTCTCCACATACATATACAGCGCTCACTTAAAAAAAAAAAAAACTAAAAAGAAAACAACCAACCATTAATGCAAACTCTTAGACCAGGATATAGAAATCGATTTGGTTGACTCCCAAGTCTGCTTTCTTCAAAATGTATTCTATGTAACAATTACATGCTGTTCGAATTTAATGAGGCCATGGCAAAGTTTTAGATGGCTTTTAGGGGATCCCTAGATATCCTTATTGCCCCCACATCCCACACACGTGTAGAACCACTGACCTAATTTCTTAATTTATCAAAGTAAACAAATAAATGCCACATCCTCAATCGGGGAGCCTTGTTGAGTACACCATGCGGATTGAAGGTGTGGTTGGTGGAAGGGGTGGGCAGAGGTACTTGCGCCTAGAAACAATGTGTGTACAGGCACGTTATAAATGATACATCATAGTTGCTCCTGCAACCCTCTGTTTTTGTTTCTTTGGCAGGTGAGTGCCCCGAGACCTTCGGGTGTGTGTGCGCGCTGTATATGAACTTCTTTAGTTAGTAAACATATCGGTGGTACTTCGGTTACCAGAACTTCAGTGACCTGGACATGGGGAGGGCTAGTGTTTGGCTTTCTTCCTCCAGTATGATTGATGCCTAGTGTATCCAGTACAGAGAACATGGGGCGAGTAAGTGGTTGTATCCATAGTAAATTCTGTATGCAAAGGTGTTTGCTCTTTTTGGGTTCTCCTCATTTTGTGCATTCTAGACATGGTTGGAAAGAAAGGAGCACAGTTGGGTTACTCGGATATCATCAAGATTCTTTTTTGGCATTTCTCTTAAAATCCTGCTGTGTTCAACTCCTGTAATGTTTTAGAGAATCCCTAGTATCTAGGGTTGGTAACGTGACACAAACCATCCTTTTTTATCTGTTGCCTTGTTTTTTAAATCTCTCCCTTGTCATTGCAAGACATCTGTGCAACCGGCCCTACAGCTAAGATGTGTATCAGCCACTTTTACTCCTAGGGCTGGAAATAGTGAGTAAAATACTCTCACTTTAAAATCTTATCTGGAGCAGGCCATATCCAGATAACCTTCCAGCGGTTGGTGTAGACACCATTGCTTCCTGGCAGTGTACTGGATTGCTGCTATGCCTGTTTCATAAAAGGCCTGTGACTTGTGAACACTTCAGGTACATCACATTACTAAAGATTGGTGTGGTTAATTTGCTGTGCAGCAATGTGACCCTCCGATTTTGAGGGAAGTAGTGGATTTCCCTAGGGTACTCTCTCCTTTCTCTCTTATTGTATGTCTTGGGGCAGTCGTAGAGAGGTGCAGGAAGACTGAGAGGATTCCTAACACCCTAACCGCTGCACCCAGCCCCTACACGCTGTGCTTTGTACCATGAAATAGAGATCGACCACTTCAAATAAAGGAGCCTTGGAGGAGGTACTCAAGGTTGGATCTGCAGTGGAAAGTAGCTTATCCAACCAGGGGTTCAAATTGCAAGTTACTAGCCAAGCATGACGTCGCTTTCCCCTCCGTTATCCACATGCACACCACACACCATTTCTCAAGCCGATGGATGCATGCCATAATTTATAACTGTGGTTGATCAGCTCAGAAAAATGCATCTATTTTTGGGAGATGTATTAAAAGGACACTTTTTGAAAGAAATTGACCTAATTATTGTGATTCTCCCAGCTAGATTTATAATTCATTGACTGAAACCTAATATGCGCGAGTGCCAGAGAATATTTGAGAGATTTGCGGAGTAGATGACCTGAAATGGATCTCCTTGATTAAAACGTCTTATAATGTTGAAGTTTATCTGGATCATCTTCCACCCCACTTTGTACGACTTTTATTCATTAAACTGAGATTTGGAGTCTTAAGCATTTTGTTTTTATGCCTTTTTTATACTGATTTGCAGTGCCGATTATTTAAGACTTTTTAATTACTATGGTTTGAGATCATTGGACCATGCAAGATATTTGTGTAAGTCAACAAGCGACCTATATGAAATGCATATAAATGCACATTATTGATATAAGGCTTGGTGGTGTTGGAACAAGGTTTAGAAATTCAAAGTAATCTAATGTGTTTTTGTTATTACATTGGCTGTTTTTTTTTTCAATGTTTTGTAAACTAATTATTCTATCTGATCGAAGTTTTTGTATGATGGTACCAAAAAGTCAAAATAAAACGAATGGAATGACACTGAACTAAATGGTCCACTGAAGGGTGACAAGTTGCAAGCTGGTAGTCGACCCTAAAGACCGCTCAGCTTTACAAATTCGCACAGCAGACAATATTTTAATTTGCCATGAGTCAATTATCATTAGCCAGTGGCGAGTGCACACTTTGCGTCCTGGTCTCACTAACTGTCTATACTCATCTTTTAGAAAATGTGTGCCTACATGTACTTATTGCAACGAGTGCATTTAATTATTGTGTTAAATCATGACTATAGCTCAAAATTGACTTCAACATTTCAAATCACTGTTGGGATTAGAATTTCATTGATGCAATATGTGGATCAGCACTGCAGTGTACACTTGTTTTCTGAGAAGCTACTGAGTGCATCTATATTAATCATTAGTATGCAGTACAGTGAATACAACACACAAGGACCTTTGTGCACATCTTGAAACCTATCGCAAATGAGAATAAATTATGTCCATAATATTCTCAACTAGCCAATCTTTTATTTCTGCATAGATTGGATATTCCTAAATGGTGTTATCCACCATAAATCTGGCGAGACTAAATTGTTAGAGAATACTTAAAAGACACAAAAATGCTCAATGAAATGCTGCAAGATAAAACTTTTAACAATGGGTTATACCATGGTAGGAAATATTTAGATAAATGCACCATTGTTTTAAAATACAGTAAGAATTAAAAAAAAAGCATTCATAATTCGGTATGCAAGTTCGTGCAGAAAATAGTTTTCTTCCATTTTACCATTACAGGGCTAAGGACAAAAGTCAGTAAGATTTGGCACACTAGTCCACTGCCATTTTTCACCTGTCAACCTATACAACAATATTTTGCCAAATTTATTTAGCTGTTCTAAATCCTAACTGCAGGGTGGAGAAGAATAGGACATGCATCCCCCTAATGCCAGTCACACCACCGACCAAGCACTTGTATCTTTGGACCTTCCGCAGTGCTAAGAGTACCAGCTTGTAGGATCAGAAGAAAATTCTTCATTACCATCACAACGGAAGCAGCACAGTTATCTAATAATGGTCAAGAGCCACAGATATGAAATTCCAATTAGTCCAGCAAAGGAAAGTTTTGTCTAGGTTCTGTCGGAACTGGAAAAACGTATGACAATCAAGACTACCAAGTTTTACTAATAACAGTGGGAGAAAACCAGAGACTTTGAAAGCTTAGAAAACCTTGTATTGCATCCTGCTGAGACTAGCCTGAAGATGTTTCAAACATTTTCCTTACTTCAAAAGATGCACAAATTGCAACCTCTGCAACACTACTAACGTTGTGTGCTACAGGCTTCCTTGCAGTGTTAGTACAACTAGGATATCTCCATTGTAAACCAGAGTGTCCAACACTGATAATATCTTTGACCCCAATTTGAGATGGGAAGTGGTTGTGGTGGCTCTCGTCTGCCTGAACCATATATATCTGATGCACTTCATCAGCGTTGGGTTACCCTTTGCTGTCCAAATTGCACCTCTGTGTGCCCTTCCAATTCAACAGCTATCATTTCAACAAAAAAAATGAGACCCGGTTCTATGCAGTCACCTTCACCCTCCACTATCGCAAACATTCAGAATCATTTCAAGTTACTTCTTTCCACCCCCACTTCTCTTCACATAGGGCACAGCGGTTCCAGTGTCCAATGACCAGTTAATTACTCTAAAGAGCGAAACGCTATAGGATGACTGCCTTGTCACGAGCTGAAACTGAAAGTAGGTGCTGTAATTATGCTACTACGCAATGTGCAATTACGGGGGACTCTGCAATGAAAAGGTTGACAATTGCGCATCTACAAAGACTACACATAAAGGCCTGTGTAATTTTTGGAACTTAGATACTGTTCTTATACCGTGCATACCTTTCATTCAATCTGATACAAATATGCCTTTCAAATTCAAAAGAAGACGGTTGCCAATATGTGTAGCCTTGTATATCACATAGTAAGTCAGAGGGACCTGGAAGTGATCAGTGGTAATTCTGATATTTAAAAAGGGGGACAGAAGTGACCCTATGAATTACCAACTAATATTGACCTTCAAGATATGCTAGATACGGCGTTTGTTATGCCGGGAATGGCTAGTATTTCAATAACGCTACTCTCCACTGACTTGGTAGAAAAAGCAAAAACATTCTGGCAATGGTCTTCTTAAACAAAGCGAAGCATTTGGTCGTAAGGATGGTTGATTTTGTGTTGCCATTTATACAGTGCCTTTTAGCATTAATATAGTCTCAACATGCTTATGGTGGGAGTGCCCTCGGGGACTGCAGTCCAGAGTTAATCTCTGAGGTTTAGAATGCATGTGTGCATTTGGCGAAGATTAGGACTTGGATGGGCTGGCTAGGCTACAATAAGCAACCCAAGAAGACAGGCATGTGCATGGGTGTGGAGGGAGGTCACAAGAGTGCACTAGTGCAACAGACCCGTTGTGTCCAGCTAGACCTAATTTGTCGTAGGTTGTGACTGTATATTAACGGCAGGTGTTTAGGCAAGTCTGGTGTAAGGAGGCGACTATGTAAGTGTCCATCTAGACATAATTTCAGTCGTAGCCACATTGTAATGTGTATAGCTATGCCTGCGACAGGTGTCCAACAAAGTGCTGGGTTATATGTACCTTAAGCTGAGATGGAGCTTATCTTTGATTTTGCTGTGTTATCCAATAGTTTGTGTGAAATGTGAAGATACGTGCCTACTCTATTTTCTGAACTACTTGACTGAAAAAAGGGGTCCCCAGAAATAAGCATATCGAGGTGCCTGCTGGAAAAAAGTGGGGGTGGGGAGATCCCATCCACACGCACGCATGTACCCCTTGAGTCCTGCCTAGTACTGTGTGGGGGTGGGAGACCATGATGTTATGTTAACAGTTCCTTAACTGTGCACTGTTGCCACATGCGTGGTCTCTTGGCGCTCTGGCAGATCTGCTATGCAGGGAGGGGAGGTTAGTAGGATTGAGTGGGGGGAAAAACTGCAAGAGAGCTGTGATGTGCTGTTGGCAGCTTCAGTTTCTGATACACCGTTCACTGAGCGTAGGTGTGATGTTCGGTTGTTGGCCGCCATGTTATGTTATTGCGGTGTTGTGAAGTTCATGCGATTTGTGATGCTGTTGTAGTAGAGTTTAGTTCAGCGTTTGAGAGGTGTACGCAATAGGGTGGGTTTTTAGTAGGGTTTGTTATTGGCAGTATATTTTACTTGATAGCTGCTAGGCAGTTTATTGAGGATACCGCAAAGCTTAGGTTTTATCCTGGGGGCAGGGGTTGATTTATGAGCAGGAAGCTGAGTTTGCGTGGGGCTAACCAAGAACTTAACCAGGAGAGATTTGCAGTCTGTGTTGCAGGCTTCTTCATCTGACTGATCGGCTGATAGCGATGATTTGTGAAGGATGGCTATGCCACCTTCCTTGCTAGCCCTGTTCTGCACATTGAGGTTGCATCCCAGGGGTGGGGCTTCATGTGCAGTCTTAGTTCTGGGCTAACCAGGTTTTGGTGATGAAAAGTATGTTGCTGCATTCAGATGAGATTAGTTTGTATATGCTGTGACATTTTTTGCGACGGATCAGGCATTGATGAAAGTGCATTTCAGACGAGTGTGATGAGTGTGATCGATTATTTGTGGTCTGGGAGGGTGAGGGGGGGGTTATGGGAGGCTGCTGAGGAGATGATTCCCAATGGAAGGAAGCTATGTTGCTGAGGGGGGGGCGGGGAATTAAGGCGACGGTTGCTGGCGTCTGAGTTTATCTTCACAATGTCTGAATGCGTGGATGTAGACCTGTTTAGATTTTTAAGGGACTGTTTCTGTTGGACATAAATCTCCTCATTGAAGGTGGGTGGGTTTAGAGGGGAGGAGAATCCTTCCCTGTGATTGTGAGACACATGACAGTCCTAACTGTGCTGAGTTGTTTTCGTGGCTACAGCAGTTATAAAAGTATCTGCCCAAAGAACCTACATTTTATATATATAGTATAACCCTATTTTCACTTTTAAATACAGAAGTTTGACACATTTTACCACATAATACTGTTATTTGCCCCCTTTCCTGCCTAAGGGCCTGGCCGAGCAGAGGATGACCCATGTGATGACCGCAATCGACATCGGGATGAGCGCCTCCTGGCGGGACGTCTGGAAAGAGATCAGGAGAAATTGCTAAGGTGAGTGATGGATTGAAAACCTTTTTCAGGGATGTAAGGTACTCGTTATTTGGCAAAACATGTACTTAAACACAGCTGATTTTCCCCCGTTCGGCTAAGGCCCTGGAACTGCTTTCCTGTGAGTGGTGCGACTCCAGATAAATTTCATCCATGTACAACTTACATTAACGCAGTGCATTTACAGACTGTTGTAAATGTATGTCACATGTTTTTTCATCGGACACTATTCCAACTAAGAAGTAAGTACTTCCACACTAGTCCTTATGCTAAATCTGAGGTTGAATTTTTTTTCTCCTTGCTCCTCTTTCCCTGTTCTATAAACTTTCGGAGCGAATCTTTGCTCAATTGACAATCCAAATTCCTTGCCTCCTCCTCCCTAATTTATAAGACAAATTGTTCACTAAAGTAGAGTGAAGGGAGATCAATTGCCGAAATGGGAGGCGTTTGGAAGCATGCAAATTGATTTTGTTCTTTGAAGAGGGTTCCATCCATGTACAACATTGATATGTGGGCCCCAGGAGTGCATTTATGCTCTGTTCCACCGCTTTTATTGAGCCCATTTGGAAGACGTGTGAAAATGTTGCAACTTAACTGCAATCATGGATGATAAACATTTAACACTGTTTGGCAGCATATGGGTATGTATGTGAAGACCCCTTCTCTTCAGTATATGGCGGAATAGGTTTGTAATCGTAACCTGGTTAAGTGAGGCGATATTATTGCAGTTAAAACAAAAGGAAAATGTCATGCATGCTCTAAATGCATTGAATGTTATTCATATCACAGATGTTGCCATTTGCATGGTTTCCAGGCACACTGGCGGATCTTAAATAGTGGTGGGTGCTTAGTTCCATTAGAGACGGAAAGTATAAGCTAGTTTTGCTGCTGTAGCAAACCACACTTTCGAGTGGATTGTGTCCTCCAACATATTCCTCATCTTAGATGTTTTCCATCCAGCTTTGCTGCTCTTCTGAAATTTTTTCTGCAGAGGGCGCCGTGCGTCGATGTCGTCGAGTCAATGGTCCCTCGAAGGCCTCCGTCGAGGGCGACGTCACCTGGTGTATAAGTAGCACGCGCGGCGCCCGTTGGCCTCAGTTCTGTTTTTCCTCAGTTACGTTGCTTCGGACATTCGACACACCTCGAGTTCTGTCAAGAAATATAATATAACGAGAAGTAATTATGTCCTCGTCATCGACGCCGACCCAGAGATTGGGTTTTAAGAAATGCAAGTCGTGCGGCTCAAAAATGTCGATCACGGACCCGCACCGCGAGTGTTTGTGGTGTCTCGGGGAAGGCCACGACATGGAGGCCTGTTCGAAGTGTCAGGCGATGACGGGAAAGGCCTTGAGAGAAAGGAGAGGAAAGCTACAGGTAGGTCGGAAGGATCGAAAAGCTTCTAGCGTCGAGTCGAGACCCCATGGGGAAAAATCTCCTCGACGCGAAAGGCATCGATCTAGATCCCGAAGCGATTCTCATCGCTCGTCTTAGTCAAAGAAACTACGCCATAGTTCTCCCTCCACCTCGTCGTCCGACGAGTCTCCGAAAATGAAATGCCCCACAAAACATTTGTCTACCGAAGAGTGGGAAGCATTCGGGGTCAAAATGATGGAGGTGTTTGAGAAGGCGAAGCCTCGGTCTGCGCCTTCTTCGGAAGCCGGCCGGGAGCGTCATCGCTCCGACACTCGCGCGCCCTCGAGCCCGGATGATCGTAAAAGGAAGGCTAGGGAACCTTCCAGGACGCCGAGCGATAAACAGTCGAGCTGACCGCTCGAGGTCACCGCCATCCGAGACCTATCACACCTCGAAGGGGAAACCGTCGAAGGCCGCCTCGATGCAGACCCTGTCGACGACCACTATGTCATCGTCAACGCCTTTATCGACGCCGAAACCCTCGGCGCCAAAGGCTCCAACCAAGCCAGGGCAGCCAGAAAAAGAGAAGGAGAAAGTTACAAAACATGTAATTTCTTCAGAGACAGGTACTACACCTCTTGCTCCTCCTCTCCCAGAGAAGGTTTTCAAGCCTCTCCCTAGGAAGGAGTTTTTCAAATCCTTGACCTCAATTTTTGAGGAACAGGAGAGATCCGAGGAGGAAAATGTACCTTTTGGATTGGAATATGGCACCCCAAATGTCCCAGAATGCTTGATCTCAGAGGAAAGCAGAATGAGGGATTTGGTTGAGTCTTTACACAATGAAAGTGGCATTGACACCTCTCCTGAGAATGACTTTTGTAGACCAGATCCAGGAGAGCATACCAGTCCATCTTACCGTCAGTTAATGACCAAGGTGGTAGATTACTTGGGATGGGCTAGACCACCAGCCCAATTCGTCCAGGACGATTTAATAGACATATTGGACCATGGTCCCACTGAAGACCCAGTACTACCGTTTCATGTAGCCTTACAAAACAGGGTGGCCAAGAATTGGGAAACTCCGGATTCTATTCCTCCGGTAAATAAATCCCTCGCGTCAAAATACCGCCCAGCCATTAGCGACCCCCGGCTATCTGTCAAAATATCCAACTCCCGAGAGTTTGGTCATACAGGCAGCCACAACTTCCAACAAACTTGCGTACCCGTCTATCCCTCCAGACAGGGACGATAAGTGTGTGGATGGTTGGGCACGGAAGGTATTTTCAGCCGGGACCATGGCATTAAAATCAGCCAACTCCACATGCCTTCGTAACATTTTTGGTACACACTGTGGGAGTGCATCGCAATGGCGGCGGAGCACATACCAGAAGGGGAAGCTTTCCTAGCCATCGTTGGTGATGGAAAGGAGGCCATGCAGGAATCCCTTCAATCTTGATTTGGACACTGCGGATAGTGTAAGCAGGTCCATGGGCACTAGCACGGTAATGCGCAGGTTTGCGTGGTTACGGAAGTCGGGTTTTACACCGGATGTACAGAACCGCCTCCTGAACATGCCTTTTGACAGGTCTCCCCTTTTTGGCAACAAGGCTGACTAGAGCCTTGAGAGGTTGCAGACCTCAAAAGCAGCGGCCAAATCTTTAGGAGCTGCTATTAGGCAACCTCAGCCTTTTCGTGCACAAGGGCAATCATGGAGGGGACGATCCTATCGTTATTATACCTTATACTGGAAGACGAGAGGAATGGCCAGTCAAAGGGGCCAAAGAAAGGCCACTCGTGGTGGACGAGGAAAACGTGTTAAGCCAGCTCCAGCTGTAGCCTCTTTGCCATCAGCAGCTGCAACATCCACCACAAAACCACTCTGAGGACTTGCACCACAAAACCCCTGTGGGGGGCAGGCTGTCGCAGCATCTGCAAGAATGGCGAGCCATTACTTCAGATGTTTGGGCTCTAGAAATAATAGCCCAAGGCTATTGCCTTCCTTTTCTAAAGCAACCTCAAAGCAATCCACCAGGGAGACACCCGTTGAAACTTTCAAACCCGCTCCTGCAGCAGGAAGTTCTAACCCTGCTGGAGAAAGGTGCTATAGAACCAGTACCTGCAGCGGAGAGGAACAAGGGTTGGTACTCCCCGTATTTTTTGATCGCCAAAAAGGACGGAGGACTGAGACCCATCTTGGACTTTAGAAACTTGAACAAGTTCCTCAGGAAGGACAAGTTCAAGATGGTTACCCTTTCTCACATCCTTCAGGCCCTTCAACTCCAGGACTGGTTGGTGTCATTGGACCTCCAGGATGCTTATTTTCATGTGCCGATTCCTCTCAAACACAGAAAATACCTGAGGTTCGTAGTTGGCGACTCACACTATCAGTTTCGAGTCCTGCCATTCGGGTTGACCTCCGCCCCGAGGGTCTTCACCAAGTTAATGGTAGTAGTGGCAGCGCACCTCAGGAGGGGGGGGGGGGATTCAGGTCTACCCCTACCTGGATCATTGGCTGATCAGAGCGCGCTCTGCCGAGCAAGCACTAGATCATCTGAAAGTCACCTGCCACTTCCTCCAAAAACTGGGCATCTCCCTCAATTTAAAGAAGTCTCAAATGACACCTTCCCAACAGCTTCAGTACATGGGAGCTGCATTAGACACATCCTTGGGAAAGAGCTTGCCTCCCAAGACGAGGGCTCAAGACATTCTTCAGATGGTTTCCAAATTCCAAAATGCCCAAAATCTCCAGGCTTACGACTTTTTAAGGTTGCTCGGCCTCATGGCATCCTGCATCTTTCTGGTGCAAGAGGCACGCTTGAGGATGAGATCCCTTCAATGGGCCCTAGACTCAGTGGTCCCAGTTCTCGGGTCAAATGACGGATCTTCAGATTCGAAACATGGTCAGACAAGACCTTCTATGGTGGACCTGTGCAGAGAACATCCTAAAGGGAGAACCTTTTAGGCAACCATGGCCGGAGATCACAGTAGTGACAGGACGCCTCACTCCTGGGGTGGGGAGCACATGCCAACGATTTGACAAACGGTCGTTGGTCTCCATCACAGTCCAAACTACATATCAACCTTTTGGAGCTGAGGGCAATCGGACTAGCGCTGAAGGTCTTCCTGTCAGGGGAAAGAATGTCCTGATAATGACGGACAACACAGTGGCAATGCACTACCTAAACAAAAGAGGTGTGGGGTCAGTACCCCTGTGCAGAGAGGCAATGCAGCTCTGGTATTGGGCGATTCAGGAAGGAATCTCTTTAACGGCAATTCATTTAGCCGGGGAAGAGAATGACGGCAGATGCTCTGAGCAGGCAAAGCACGGTGTCCCACGAATGATAATTGGCTCAGGAAGTCATTCAAGAGATCTTCGCCCTTTGGGAAACCCCTCCGGTAGACCTATTCGCAACCAGTACCAACCGAAATTGCGAAAAGTATTGCTCAAGGGAATTTCCCCCGAGAGGAGCCCTGGGGGACTCGTTCGTGGTGGATTGGAATTTCTCACTATTGTACATGTTCCCTCCGATTCCCGTCATTCCTCAGGTCATCAGGAGGCTGAGACGATTCGGGAACCGCATGATCCTAATTTCTGCGGATTGGGCCAGGAGAACGGGGTATCCGGAACTTCTAGATATGTCCATCTGTCCTCCAGTTCGTCTCTCTCAAACAGAGAGAACCTTCTCTCTCAAATGGAAGGTCAGGTTCTTCACCCAGAGGTCAGAACACTCAACCTTCATGCTTGGTATCTGAAATGCTGAGATACAGGGATTAGAACCTTCCAGATGATGATGATATGGAGGTGTTGCTTTCGGCAAGAACGCCAGCAACAAAGTCTCTGTACCGTTGCCGTTGGAAAAAGTTTAGCAACTGGTGCAGGGAAAGAATGTCGATCCTTTTCTATGTTCTATTCCGGAAGTACTATCTTTCCTTCTGACCCTAGCACATAGAGGTCTGAATATCGGAACAATAAAAGGTTACCTTGCAGCGCTTTCCATTTTCAAGCGCTCATCGGAAGAATGCTCCTACTTCAAAATTCCTTTGATAACACAATTCTTAAAAGGTCTCACTGTGTTTCCTCCTCGCCATTAGGGATCTAAATTAGTCTTAAAATTCTTAATGTGTGCCCCTTTTGAGCATATGCACACGTGTCCATTAAGAATATTAACCTGGAAAACAGCCTTTTTAGTTGCTCTAACATCAGCAAGAATAAGCAAATTTCAGGCACTGTCTTCTGGGCCACCCTATACTGTGTTCCATAAGGACAGAGTTGTATTGAGGGTTAAACCATCATTTTTGCCGAAGGTAATATCTGATTTTCATTTAAGTCAGAAAATTGTTTTACCCTCATTCTATCCTACACCTCGTCCTTCTAAGGAGGAAGAAAGATTACACAGACTGTACCCAAAAAGAGCTTTAAGCTTTTACATCTCTAGACTTTCTAGGCTTAGAGTGGACAACCAGTTTATAGGCTACACAGGAAGAAAATTGGGTCAATCAGTAACAAAACGGACAATTTCACGCTGGATCGTGCTTTGCATTTCAGAATGCTACAGACTAGCACAAAACGACCCACCAGAAGGGTTAAGGGCTCATTCCACCAGAGGCATCGCCTTTCCCACAGCCCTTCAGAGAGGTGTCCCGATAAGGTCCATTTGCGAAGCAGCAACTTGGTCTTCACTTCACACCTTCTCAACATTCTATAGCCTGGATGCTTCCCAGTCTAGGGAGCTGACTTTTGGAAAAGCGGTGCTTTATTCCGCCATCTAAAGGCATTGGTGATCAAAATACTGCTTTGGGAGCCTATCTAAGATGAGGAATACGTTGGAGGACACAATCCACTTGAAGAACAAGTTACTTACCAACTGGTAACGTTCTTTCAATTGGATGTTCCTCCAACGTATTCCTCATCGCCCTCCCAACCGACCCCTCTGTAGATTTTTTTTTCCCGGTTGCCATCTCAAATCTCGCAAGGCTGATACCTGTCTGCCGGCACACTCTACACAGTACAAGATCACAGATACAAAAGAGGGGAAAAACAGGACTGAGGCCAACGGGCGCCGCGCGTGCTACTTATACACCCGATGATGTCACCCTCAACGGAGGCCTTCGAGGGACCATCGACTCGACGCACGGCACCCTCTGCTGAAAAAAATTTCAGAAGAACAGCAAAGCTGGATGGAATACATCTAAGATGAGGAATACGTTGGAGGAACATCCAATCAAAAGAACATTACGAGTTGGTAAGTAACTTGTTCTTTTCAGTCGCTGATCGGAGCATACCTTCTTTATGATCTTTAGATGCCAATTCACGGGTACAAATGGCAAGTTATAAACTACTAGCCAGGCAGTTACTCGCCCCCTCAATTCCCCTTATGCACAAGGCATGCCCTTCCTTACTTGCCAGAAATCAATTCTCACTTTCCAATTGCGATGCCTGCCAGTTTTTAATCTTCAGTATGCTGAAAGTCCTTGCACTATGTCCATTACACCCTCCTCTCGTGTTCTGGGGCATTCGTTTGGGAGATTTCCCTTGTGCCCCTGTGGTTGGGGTTCTCTGGTAGATCTTCTTGACTCTGGTGCTACTAGTGATTCCCTGAAGCTCACCACTTGGGCCTCTTGCAACGGCACACTTGCAGGGGTAAACCCCAGAGCCTACCCAAGAATGATTATTATAGATTTGTCAATTCCCAGGGTCAGTGATTGAGGAGCAGACAGGAGTTTGCTGTGATCAGTTTATGGTGATGAAGTACTCCAAGTCTGTCCTCTTGCCCAGGATCTGGCTTATGAGGAAGGGTTGGCTTGGCAAGACCCCAACGACTAGCAGATAGCAAGGAAAAGCTGAAGAAAGTGCTCTGGAGAGCAGACCGACATAAAAGGTTGACCAGAAAGGATGAGTTTGGCAGTGCTTTCACAGGAACGAAGGCAGTGCAGGCCTCTGCAGTTTCCTAGTTGAGTGGGGGAGACTGGGGCACTTGCATTGGGTTCTGTGGTGGAGACACTCTGGCCGGTTTGGCTTGGAGAATGTTCAGGGTCATGGCATGCTCCTCTCTGGTGATGCATGCTTGGTTTGGATCTTCTGGTAGATGAGGCCTTTTTGCAGAAGCTGTGATCTTGTTCTCTCAACTGGATCAGGGCAAAGGAGCAATGCAGAGGGTCCCCTCTGGTCTTTTTTGGAGAGGCAGAGATTCACCACCCTCTTGTTCGAGACCTCGAGGAGTACTCGTGATGAATTTCAGTCCTTCCTCTAGCAACAGACTTTCCAGAGGGTAAGGTCGGAGTTCTAGTTGTAGAGAAAGTGAGTGGGCAAGGGGATCGACTTTTGGTACCCTTTGGAACCCAGTGAGTGAGCACTGTATCCAATCACACCAAGCATATTTCAAACAAGAGGGGTGCTCAGCCAATGGCAGACCACCTTTCCAAGCATACTTTGGCAGTCTGTAAAGTTTTCACACAAATGAATTAATCCACACTGTCCCAGGTGAGCTATATGCCAGTCAGAACTCTGTGGCCAAAGTTTGCCAGCTCCTCGTGCACACACAGGGACCAGGGATAGACATGTGACCCCCTCATGTCTGCGAAACAAACCACTATAAACTGCATTTTGATGACTTGAAGGGCTTAACAAGTACCCAGCAAGGTAAAATGGAGTCCATGGAACCATTTTACACCGGCGCAAAAGCCATCACTAGCCTAGACACATGACGTAGGCATATGGATCCTTAAGGCATAGCATCAGTACCACTGTCTGGCTTGATCTCTAACCTTGCTGAGAAAACAAGTCAAAACCTCAAACATTAGCATAAAGTACAGTGGGCTACCATGTGGGAAGTGTCTTTCTGCCTAACCGCATTGATCGATTTAAGTTTTGCTGCATGCACGTTTGCTGAACTCTTGAAGCAAATATGCCTCTTGGCACATATGACGATGATTGTGCTAACATGTTTGTTTTGCCATACACAGAGAAAACAAGGAACTGGCTGATTTTGCTCGTCTACATCCTGCTGGCTGTGCCACAAACGGTTTGAACTCCAATTTGATGGTGACAGGTGGTCCGTCCCTGACTGGTTCAGGGCGCTGGCCTGTTGATCCTGCTTCGCACCTGGGAAATCACCATTGGCTACCCAGGACTGGTAGCCCATCCATGTGGTTGGCTGGTCATCCGTATGGTAAGCATCAATATTGGTGTATAGTAGGTGACCCAAGAGTGGCCTTTTTGAACCCACTCTTCAAATTTAATGAGGTGCATTGCTGTGGCATTTTATAATACGAAGACGGCGTGTATGATGCATGCAAGGGAATTCGGAGGAAAACCGGCACTTGGTCTGTTTTTGTTATCGAAGACGGCTCTGCCTGTCACATCCAGCAGGGTTCCAATCACTGGACATTGAACAAGAAGTGTGCATACATGTCTTGCATGACATGAGTCCGTCTTGCTTTTTCCTTTGCATTGTGGGCTATTTTTCTGCCGATCGGACATATGGGCATACAAGACCCTGCAGACTGGGCCACTGTGTTACACATCACATGGGGCACTTGACATCTGTGTGTGGTGAAATGCTCCAGTACATAATTGATTGATAATTGAGCAATCGTACCCTTGTGCAGCACCCGGGGGGAAGGGGGGTGTGAATTAACATTTGATTGCAATTTTGCAGAGGTGGTTTAAGCTCCTTACTGATCCACCCCGGTTCTAAAATAAAATGTGTGAACGGCAAGCATGATTAGGTTGACCAGCTGGTCTGCGATTTGCCAAACACCTACCTCCCATGTACTCTTCTATTCTGTTCTACATCAGTAATCAGTAGGTATTGAATTCAGGCATTCAGGGGTCGAACAAAGTTTCAATCTAATTGGGGGCATAACAATTTTATTTTCATTGAAGCATGTATTGTAAAGGCGGCAGGGGTCATGGAGGAAGTAGTATGTTGTAATATTTATTCTTGCAAGTATGACCAAAATAGTGACTCGTTTCTGACATGTCACATGGCATGTGTTGATGCCAATTTTGTGGGTGGTTTCTTCTTTGGCGTTTATATGGTTTACAAACACAACTTAAATGCATCTCTGCTGTCTATACGCACTTTATTAACCCCATACATGACTGTTGGCAGAAGACCCACTTTTAACCACCTATGGTAGTCCCCTGCACTTCTTGCTTACTTTACTGGGTTTGTGACTTGTTTTTTCTCCCAGGCTTAATCTCAAGCCTGACTTGAGTGTTACTGTGTTTCTGCTCTTCCTTAAGAACCCATATGACTCCCAAGCCAGGGGTACCCCAAACGTTCCTGTAAGTCTCCCCTCTTAGTCATGTGGCTAGGCTAGTGCTGGCTGTTTTTCTGCCTGTGTAATCTGGTTGCACTAGGTGGGCTCCATTTGACACATCACCCCAATTGATAGATGTAGCAACTACATTCTCCACCTTGAAAACCTTATGGGGTCTGATGACACTTGTCATCCTTGGCCATTGGGTGTGTCCCAGTATTTGGGGACTGTATCCAGCCTGAAACCAGTTCTAACTGGCAGATGCTTGTCTTGGACAGTGTGAATTCATTAATTTGTGAGAGACACTTTCAGAATGCATGGGTGTGCTTGGCCGCTGGCAGACCATCCTTGATTTATGCTTGTTATGTGACTGGGTGGGGTGTTCACTCACTGGTGGTTCAGTGAGGAATGAAAGCAGCCCACTAACCTAGTCTACATCTGGATCTCTGCCCCATTCCACTCGAAGGCCTGCTGCTCGAGGAAGGACAAAAGCTCTAAATCAGCACCATTTGGCGTCCCAAACAATCTGACGGAGAGGCTCTGCTTTACCATAGAATTAAAGTATGGAACCCACAGCACTGCTCCTTTCATTGAACCAGTGGGAACAACTACATCACTGCTCCTGTGAGAAGGCCTGGTCTCCCTGATGCTCCTGACTGTGTCTGTATTGACAGGCGTAGAAGGGGTTGATCATTTTCTGCCAGGACTCTACAAAACCTCCAAGCCAAACTTGCACGAGAATCCTCTCTTGCAGAACCTCAGACCAGTTCTCTTGTTATATCTACTCTCATCTGGGCTGCTCCAGAGGCCGTGCTGCTGCCATACCTGCAAGCGCAGCACTGTCCCCTCTCTAGTGTGTGCTTTTTTTGGTTTTCCGCTCTTCCTTTGAGTTTCGCTAAGCCAACCCCATCCTCGGAAGCTAATCCTGTGCCCAAGGACTATGTGGGAACCCCCTGCTTCACCAGCAGCCACTGACGGAAGCCACCTTTCCTGTCTGTTTCTCTGGCTGTGAGCCATGACCTGGGAATTTATTCCTATGGGTCTTGGTCACATCTTGTCATCAGTGGTGCTCCTGCAGTGCACATGAGCTGGTTCCGGAAGCGACTAACCACATCCCACAGCACTGCGTACTCTGTCCATGGTATTGATCACCTGATTCTGGCGCTGTTGGCATGCATATTTCTTTATTCATCCATAAATCTTTAATCTCGGTTCTCCCTCCAACTGAACACCAGAATTGGAGGCACTTTTGCCCCAAGGTAACTCATCCACCAAAGACTGCCCTGATTCACAATCCTGGTCCCTCTTTCCTTCCTGAATCTAAAATCATTTAATTGCCTGTTTGCGGCTTTGCTTCCAGGGAGGACCTTTCTATCGACTCCTTAAAGATACTGTACTTAAAGTCCTACTTGCTACACTGTCTTTTTACTTACCCGTTAGTATTTTCTCTTTTGCTTTTTCTTAAAATAAAGATGACTATTTCCAGAGTGAGACCTCATATTTGGTGATGGCAAGGAGGGTACTCTCTCTATGAACCTCCCCTCTGCACTTTCGTTTCTGAGAGGCCTGGGTGAGCTTGTGAGAGTCCCCATTCGTAACTGAGCCAGGAAGATATACCACAGGGCCTTAAGGAAAATCTCCCCGACACTCACCAAAAGGAAAGAGCAGACTCTCTAATGCTGAAGCTGTAGCAGAGCAGTCAGGCTTAACTCCAAGGCTGCAGGAAGACTGGCAGTTAAGTACAGTTACTCCACACAGATAACTAAAGGAAACCACTACACTGTTCTGCTGAAATATGAACACTTTGTCATGAAAGTGCACTTAGAATGTCCATCGGGTAAAAGAAGTACTGCAGGTTGAAAAAAACATAGTAAAACACAGTGCATGTGTGAAATAGTAATATATATATATATTTGTTAAATCTCTTTATTACTATGTCATTAAATTAAATCACAGAAGAACCAAATACAGAAAGGAATAGTGAACCATAGAACACAAAATCAGTATTATTCAATTTGAGAACATATCAATAAACAAACAGCATAATCATATGATCCCTCCAACATACTAAACATTTTCATTTTGTAAACAATAAAAGAGCAAAATACAAGTCAATGAAAACATTTAACATAGAACATACACACAAACGCCAACAACCCAGACACCAAACCAAATCCCCCAAAAAGTATAATAGTGAGAAAAAAAAAGAAAAAAAAATAGTAATCTTAACCAAGACCCAACCCTCTCCTAAACTACCTGTGTTGCTGACTGGTGGGTAGATATATAGAATGACAACCTATATTGTGACTGGGACAACTCTGGGAGATTCAGGATGGCAGTGACGAGGAGTCTAGGCTATGTCTCAAAAGATGGTGAGTTTGTGAAGGGTCTACAACAGTTACCCACAATGGGAATCACAAATTACACTAAGACAGTATGTATAAAATTAATTTTATTTATGGCCAAATATCACTATGAATAAGGACTACCAACAGGTAGAAATATCACACAACACTAATAGATTACATGTATACAGCCACTAGAGTAGGACATATTACAAATCAAACTCCTGTAAAAGAAAGTGCAGATTAGTGTTCTGCACTACAGGTCCACAGAGAATTAACCCTAACTTCAAAAGTCCTTCCCTAAATTGTCTGGGTCCTTATGCCCAAAAGTTCAGGAAAGTTCTGACACGGTTTTTGATGCAGCACAAAATGATGGTAGGGTCTCTGGGGTCCAGTGAGAATGGTTCAAGGGTTAGAGGACAGTGTATTCTAACTAATAGAAATGTCTGCATCTTTCGGAAGGATTGCATGAGCAAGCAATGGCAAAGCCAAAGTATATAGCAAAGGTTTTGTAAAAGTTTTTTTTTAAGTGAGTTTAGGGGCAGGTAAGAACCACTTTAACTTACCCCCAGTACTCGATTCTGCCCAGGACTTGGCAGGTCAATGGAAAGTCTGAGGTTGATTTTCCCGCGGTCCGCTTCAGTCCTTGATTTGCAGGGGTTGCAGGTTGGAGCTGATCTCCAGTTGGTGTCTTTCGCTGGTGCAAGGACTGAAGAATGCAGAAAAACAGGATGCAGGACCGACTCGACGCAGGTAAGCTATTTCAGATTTGTGGTCACTGCAGCATGGCAACACAAAGGGCCTCACTTGTCGTAGACAGACTTTGCCTCCTATCTCTGGTCTCCGTGATTCTAGGACTTAAGTCTTGTAGGACAGGCTGAGGATTCCCCAAGTGTCAGGCCTCAACTCGGAATGGCAACGTCGGCAGAAGGATAGCCCAAACTCTGAACTGGTCAGCCACAGGACAGTCCCGGGACACTTGTGACAGCTCTTCTACACAGGCTACTGAGCAGACGTCAAGAATGGATGTTCCCTCCACTCCAAGGGTCCCAGCTCCTTCGCAGGACTGCTGAAGATCAAGAGCAAGATAGGGCTCCAGCAGGACAGCAGCAGAAGTTGGTCGCCACGCCTCCTTCAGTCCGGTTTCCGGTCTTGTCACGAGTCTCACAGCTGGACAGGAGTCTTGGCTTCTTCAAGTTAATCAGGATCTATGAAGAACAGGTGCAGGGGTCCTCTTCTTATCCCAAAAGCCAAGTAAAAGCTGAAACGCCAACTAGCCAATAGCAGGACTAGCAACACACACCCCAGCAGTGATCCAATCCTGACCACTGGTGGCAACACTCATGCATAACACTCGGACACACTGAAACCAGTTTGTGGATTCGGACCAGACGGTCCCAGCCCACATCCTGCCAGCAAACACACAGCTCTCCAGTAGCCCACCACAAGCCTCTGCTTTCCCCAGCACTGGAAGTCATGCAAGGATTTTCCTGGTCTCACAGGCCAGGAAGAAGGCTAAAGAACAAGATGGCCAAAGGAGAAGCTAAAAACCACGTGGCACGTCCAGGTTTGGACACCAGCTACAGTTAGTAGCCAAACGTGATAAACACATTAAGGCTAAAACGAAAAGCACCGAAAAATTGTAAAGTCGCTGCTGCCACCAGCTTGTCCATTTATCACATCTAGAGTCACCTAAAATCCCTTCAGTGTAAGTTTAGGGCAAAACAAGGTTTACCACATTGTACTGCATTGTTAGATAAATGATAAAAAGTTACCACAAGTGATAAGTTACTGAAAGTAGAAGTAAAGTCGCAAGACTAAGGGAAACTGTTTTAGAGTACTGACAGCCTGAAGGATATGTCAGTTTCCCCATCACAGATGAGCAGAAGGCACTGCGGCGCAGCTTAAGGCTTCACTGCATTGTAGAAGTACAGGTCCGGATCAAAAATAAAACCAAAAATATTGGGGGTCCATAAAATTAAAGGAAAAGGTGCAGTAAAGAGATTTTACCTTAACAATAACTACATGCTACATGGTGGTATGCACATTACTGTGCTAAGAGTTGCAAAGAAAAGCGTGAAACCCTACACCATCAAAACAAGTAATAAAGATAGAGGGGCTCACGGCCCTTGCTCAAATAGTTCCTCACAGAAATGTGGCCCCAGTGATTGGGACACTGCTTAGCCTTAACTAAAGGTTCTTATCACCCCCAGCACTATATGCCACCGCTCCCCTAGGGATAGACAGCTCACATTAGGTGTGGGTATTCCTTTTTAGCATCTCTCTGAGATGATACACTAATCGAAAACTAACAAGTAACCCCACGTCAATACAGTGTGATAAAACATACTTTATTATTCTGCCTAAAGTGTTAGATAAATTGATAAATATCCTCTCCCTGACTGTTAATACTGCACCTGCTGTGTAACCAGGAGCTAAAACATAGCGCGGCACAATTCTGACTTGAGTTGCAAATTTAACTTTTTGTCCTTTTTTTTATATATGATCCATTATGCTTAAATTGTCTAGTCTCCTTGCTACAAGTCTCAGTTTATTCTCCTTGCTACACGTTCCCAAGCCTAGTTAATCAGATTGTATGTCACCAATTGACTAGCAGAGTTAAAGTTGTTCCAGGTTGCTGCTGGTGCCAGGCTAACCAGGCTGTCCTAGGCTACACGCAGGAACTAAATATATCCTAGTAAATTCGAACCCTGCATTGTAAATTGACAATCTAAATAAATATTCTTCCTAGACAGTGGAATGTACGATTTTAAAAATGCAGAGAAAATCATTGGTGGTACTCGCAAAAATTCTAGGCTTCATCCTAAAACTCGTCTGACCCAAAGTGGGCCCTGGAAAAAATGTCTTGTGGCAAGTAAATTACCTTCAAAGTCACTTTAGGTGAGTTTCAGGTAAGTTCAGAAGTTTCCTATAGCAATTAATGGGGCGGAGTAAGTAGTTACAGCTGTGCTTCTGGAGGAAGAACATAACTTCCAATTCTACTCCACAAGTGTGCAGTAGACTGCAACTGATCCCAGGGGATGCCAGAGGGTAGAGACAAAGGGCTCCAGTGCCAGGTTCATGACTCAGCTGCCCCAGGAAGGAAGGTAAAGTAAGATTCAGGCCAATTTCAGGGAATTGCAAAATACCCTTTAAGTGTACTTTCAGAACCCATCTACCATGGACCACAAGAACCCCTTAAGACCAGTCCGGACCCATAGGAAAGTAATCCCACCAGCACGGAACCATAGGAAAGTGGTCCTGACAGTGGGATGCAGTGGTTTCTGAAAACTGTGCTCGGGAATGTAGAAACAACCCAGTAAGTACAATGTTGTCTTTAGCAGGGCGTTTTACAAGACCCAGTCACCCAGGGACCTGAACCATTGCCAATGAGGAGAGCCCCTACATGATCCAAAAGAAAATCTGCCTTTCAGTGGGACCCACCATCCAAAGGCGGGGATGGTTCCAGGAGGATAGAAGGCCAGGCAGGTTCCTGTGGCTTGAAGGACAAAGAGGAAGCTAACCAGCAGAAAATGAGCCCAAAATGTAAACCATGGTGGAGGTGCCCTAGTATGGCCCAAACTAACAGACAGGGTATCGGCGTTGCAGTTCCCTTCTGAGATATGGCAACTTCCTGCATCAAGCCATACAACCCAGGCAGTGAAAGGGGCAATACAACTACCCATGGATAGTCCCAGTCTAGCAAATGAGATGGACCGGGTGAGGGCAGCCCAGGAAGGAATGTCCAACAGCCAAAAATCAGAACTGTAGTAAAGGGTATGAGAGAGCAACCTAACCAGCATCGCCAATCCTGGTCCAAAAATTGCAGCAGCAACTTCTTGGTGAAAAATCCTCCTACATGCAAGTAGAACTGCAGCAATTCAGCAGAACTGAGTTAGGATCCGAGTCTCCCCTACATTATCCCAAATATTCATGGACTATGCTGAGCAAGCCCTCCTATGATGCACCAGGACACCAAAACCAAGGTTTGGTGGCTGGCCAATCTGGTTGGCCCCAAAAACCAACAAGCATTCAGGTCCACCCACTCAGGATGTGTAATGGTCTGACTAGGGAGGGGCCTTTAAACAGTACAAATCACAATTTAAGGTGCAGTACTGGGTGTTACCCCATGTGTGCACAACCGTCATTTTCGGCCTGTCTTGGTTTCCCAAGACAGAGAAATTGTAGAGGGCAGGGCTTTAGCAAAATCTTTAGTACCCCCCTCCCCCGCCCCCCCCGCACTCCTGCTACTAATTGGGTACAGTGGGCTGGTAGCAATGTATTTGGGCTTGCACCCCTGGTGAGTCCCAAACTAAATTACAGCTGCCACTCTTTAAAACCAATATAGGATGATCCAATTCCCCTTTGGCCAAAACGGGGTGTCATAGGGGCTTCCATAGGACCATATACCACCAAGGGTTGCAGTGGCTGGGGGACTTCGATAGAAGTACCTATGACCACAAAAGGAGGTAAGATCTAAAAAAAAAGCAGAGGGGAGGGAGAGCAGAAAGTTCAGTGGCACTCTAAAAGGGACAGCAGACCCCACCCCCACCACAAAAATGGAATTCATTCTTACCTGACATCATTAAAACAATTAGTCAACCAGTTCTTTACTTGTTTTCTTGGTCTTTGGTTAAAACGAATCAGTAATGGAGGGTTGATTGTTTTTCTTTTCTTTGCAGGTTTGGGCCACCCTACCTTGCATCAAGGAATGACGCCTGGTTTCGCCCCCAGCATGCCTGGGTCTCTCCCTTCGGCTTATCAGTTTGTCAGAGATCCTCAATCTGGGCAGTACATGGTGATACCTGCTGAGCACATGGCACACTTTGGTAAGGTTTCAATGGACTAGTCCTGAGCCAAAAGAATCTGCAGCAATCCTATTGCCAAATTTTAAAAATGCATTTTCCAGGAAAAGGATACTTTGGGTATTTTTGGCGCTGCATTAAACTACCAGTATGGTCCACATTTATGTATACAAAAATAACATTAATCTATTAAGCGCAGTTTGTCTATGGGGCACTCCTCTGTAAACTACAGCCACTTTTTGTACAACATTCTAATCTGCAAAGCCAAAAATTAACTGCTGCTGCTTATGTTAATTGTAAAATATTGTGTTCTCATTACTTCTTGCTTGTGCCTGTCTGGAGGCAAAGGTCTTCCGCTGCCAGTTTAAGCTCTGAAATGAAATGGCTGCAAACGGTAATCCAAATTGGCATTAAGATTAGAAATGACGACCAGTATGCTTGATGGATTGAAAACTTGGTTGGTCATCCTGTAAATATGAGGGCTTGTAAAATGTGCACTGTGGTGATGTCAGATTTAATCCATTTACCCCTAGATATCCCTAGTACAGGTACAGGTACAGGTACATGGACTAGGGAGTAGTTGAGCAAATCATAGACACGTTTCCTGAATTAGTATTTTACCTTAATGGATACACTTCCAAATAATCGTAAAACACTGAGGGTGAACCACTGCCAAAATCACCAATCGAACTCCAGTTATCTCCTACACATTCCGTTGTTGTTACAGATCAGCTGTCCAATTTTATTCAGGATGACCAAGATGATTGTTATTATGACCAATTCCAACAACACCAGGTGTTGATCCGGGTACGTGGCCAGCTACTTCCATTCATGAGGTTGTAAATGAGCCATATATAATCTTTGGGGACCATGGTCTTGTAGATCAGCCCGGCGACACATCTCCTATAGATGACCAGCTTTTTTTATTAGCGAATTTGTTAAAAAGGCAGCTGAACATTTCCAAAATACAAACTCTGTGCCAGACTCTGAATAGCCAATCTATTCTTTTGTTAAATTCCATTGAAAAGAGGATTGCACCTTCCCCTACTTACTCCATGCCTTACACAAGCGGTTAACCCTCGGGTAGAAATAAATGTCAGACCTACACCGACAGACCCAAGTCACTAGTGGTTACAACTACTAGGAAACATGCAGTTGTTTCTTTATCAAACACAGAAGCACCTCCAGATAAATGTTATGCGTTATAAAGAGTAACCACATCTGCTGCTTACTCTGCGTGGATGGCTAATAATACAAGTTATGGCGCACAGTAGGGGGTTCCTTTGAGACAATTTAGACAATGTCCCTGATCCGAAAGATTTTCATATTGGTGATAAATCTTCCTGACCTGGGTCAACACCAGAACCTTTTACTTGGACTTGGTGATTATTTTTGCTTTTCCCTAGGTGAGTGGGAATCTTGTTCCTCTCTCACCTGGTCTTTTGCTTTGTTCATGGGTGACATTTTTACATGTCTCTATGGTATGATCCTAACCGTCCCTGAGCCATCACAGTCTTAGTTCCCACCAATTGTTAAAGAAGGTAGGCAGGTCACACACAACATTTTGAAGAGCGCTCTTGATTCTGTGGAAACGGCAGGCAGCATTCTTGCAGAGGGCACTTTACATCATTCATGGCTTTGCAATTCCAGTTTTAAACCAGAATCTCGGGTCACCCTCATTAGTAGAGCCATCAGTGCTGTTTTGGAAAGCTGTAGCTGATGCCTTGGAAACAGCTAAAAAAGAACACGATATATTGAAGACTTTGAACCAGATCTCCAACAAACCATATGTCCAACGTGGAGTAGTCCATACTGACTGTCCTTTTGTTCCCAAAGCTTCTCAAGACCCACACAGTCTGGGTTCTCCTCTGGCTCTTCTCCCTGGTACTCATCACAGGGGGCATCATCCTTTCCAAACCTCCCAACAAGGTTTTGGGTGAGTCCACGGTTGAGGTAGGACCACAGGCAACCAGGCTTCTCTACAACCGCCAAAGAAAATGACTAACCCTTAAGTCCCCTCTCATGCATCCCCAGTTCTCACCCATGCATGTGAGGAGATAACGTCAGATCAGTTGGTGCCAACGACAGTAACCAATTATTACATAAAATTCCATCAAAACCCTGACCCGAGCCACAGAGAGCAAGAAGGATGTCACAAGAACACAGCTCATCCTACAAGCGGAAATCGAGATCTAACTACAAAAGTGAGCAGTAGAACTCATCCCTATTAAAGAGGAAACAATCTCTTCAGTGTACTTCCTTGTACCCAAAAATGACTTAACCATGCACACTGTATTAGATCTGTGTCCAGCAAACATGTCTGGCTTTGGGCACTTAATCACATATACCCACTGTCTCAACCTGTTCCAGGGGACCACAACTGTCTAGCCATTGAACTTCCTTCCAAGAACAAATGGCAGTTGCACAAAGACGTCCTTCACAAAGTTTTCACAAACTGGGGTCTGCCAGACATGGATCTCTTTGCAACACAAGAGAACGCACAATGCCCAGACTTTGCGTCCAGTTGTCCCCAGACAGGGTCCAAAGGGAATGCTCTGTGGATGAACTGGTCAGGGAGATTATCGTGCACTTTTCCCCTCTAACTCACCTAGAGTTCATCTGGCAGCACTTTCTGCATACACCACTACACGTGTCTTGGTGGCAAGTTCCAGTAATTAAAGCCTTTATGGAAGGGTTAAAGGATTACACCCACCAATTGCAAATCCAGCTCCCTGCTGGGACACAAATATTTTACTTAACAAATTCATGGGTCACCCTTTTGAACCAATGCACAAAACCAGTCTTGCGCATCTCGCTTGCAAGACTGCATTTCTTGTGGCCAATACTTCTATAAGAAGAGTAAGTGAACTGCAGGCTCTCAATTCATTTTTAATTATTCACAAGGACAAAGTGGTTCTGAGAACACATCAACAATTCTCACCAAAATGTATCTCCAAGTTCCATGTTACCCAATCCATACAACTGCCAGCTTTCTTCCAAAATCCTACTAATTCAGCTGAACAAAGCCTTCATACACTAGATGTCAGGGCTGTCCTGCACTCTCTAAACACGACTCTACCACTAAGGAAAACAGTCTAGTTGTTTGTGTCCATAACTACTGGGAGATAAAGTGACCCTGTCTCTAAATCGGCTATTTCAAAATGGATTGTAAGATGCATTCATTTGTTATTCTCTATCCAGGAAAACTTTACCTTTCATGCCTAGAGCACACTCGACTCGAGGCACAGGGGCTAGCATTTCTTGCAAATGTACCTTTTGATGCCATTTGCAAAACAGCTAATTGGAGCTCAATTCACACACTACTGCTTAAATCCTCTTCAAAGCAAGTTACGCAGGAGGGAACAAGCAGTGTTTTGCCCCTGTACCCACCACCTCCTTCAGGTACTGCTCGCTAGTCTATGCAAAGCATTTGATTCTAAGCAGATCCTCAGAAGACCTACAATACTCGCTGTAATCGTATTTCTGATTCTTGTATTGTATCTGCTTGGATTCACATGCGGCCACTTTTCCTCCCCTCTTGATGTTGAAGGTACATGGACCTCTTACACCTTTTGTTTTCTTCGCTGTAGTCTGTTGTGACGCATACATGTTCTGCTCCCTCATGTCGTAAATCAAACAATCTGAGGGACCTTGACTTTTGAAGGACCATCGTTACAGTACACGTCGCAGTACGGTTAGTATTACAAACCCGCCCAGTCATCGTCCCTTTTCGACCTTTGTAAAGAGTTCATGCAATACTCTGCACCTACCACTAGATGTCGGCCTATGCAAAGCATGTGAATCGAAGCAGATGGAAGCATCAGAAATGCGATTGTGGTGAGTAATGTATGCCGTTCTTGCCAGGTCCAAGGTATCATTGTTTGTTTATTAATTTGTAGGGTGCACAGAACCCTTGGGTAATTGGGCACAACAGAATACAAAGAATATTTATAGCTTGGTTACAAAATAACGGTAAAGATGAGTTACATACATGTAAATGAATCCATAGTCAGAATAAAGATAAGGATAAAGGTAAATACATGTAATAAATGATTATTCAGAATAGAGTACAATAAATGCAAGCCAACGCAGCTTCCTAGACTAGTACAGACTATTGGTCATAATGGTCGTTGGATCGTAGCCAGTTAAGGGTATTACGTCTGAAGCTGAAGTGTGACTGTTCTAAGTTCCAATAGGAGAGTATTCCAGTACTCAGCAGCTTTTACTGGAAAGCTGTTTCCTCCTATTTTAGTTGGCCTGAATCTGTGTACATGTAGGCAATGGGGGTTAACCGCTCTAGAAGGGTGGGTTGAAGTTCTTCTGATTATTCTTTCCATGAGATAATGTGGGGCTGTGTTATTTAGACATTTGAATGTTAACCACGCAGTTTTGAGGAGGATCCTATCTCTGATTCTAAGCCAGTGATGGTCTCTTCTCGTATTAGATAAATGTTCTCTAGTTGGGAGGTTCAAGGCCGTTCTAAGGGCATTGTTTTGTAATGTCTGGATTTTATTGATAATGTATTTATTGGCTCCTAGATGTAGGGCGTTCCAGTAATCGAGTTTGGATAGTATTAGCGCATTGGCTAAGATAATGCAACTGGCTTGTGTAAGGAAACGCCTACATGATCTAATAAGTTGTCAGGCGTAAGCAGTTGATGAAGCTAGAGAGTTTACTTGCTTTTTCAGATTTAGGCTTCTACCTGGATTCTACCCCAACGTCTTCACTTTGGCTACTGTAATTGTTACCATCCATGTCGAAGGCGGAGTAATTGGTGTACGTTTTTTTAGATTAGCGGTGGAGCCAAGAATCAGGATCTGTTTTATCGTCATTCAGGCAGAGTCCATTGGTTGCCATCCAGAAGCGAAATTGCCCAACGGGGGAATGAGGATCTGGGTGTCGTTGGTGTATTTGACACCCAGTCTGTCCAGTTTGTTAAATGAGGGCTTGATAAAGATGATATACATAGTTGGCGAGATACATAAACCTTATGCAACGCTGCATGTTTGAATTGGGTCTGCCGATGTGGACAAGAATGTCATGGTTCTATTGTCTAGGAAAGACTGGACCCAGGCTATGGCCTCGTTTGAAAAGTAGGCAGCTGATGCTAGGTTTTTACATAAGACTGCATGGTCCACCAAGTCAAAGGCTGCCGACCGATCAAGGAGGAGCAGCATGGCAGTGTTTCCTTTTATCATTGAGCTTGTCAATTTGTGCCTTGAGGTCAATTAAGGCCGTCTCTGTATCATGTTCAGGTCTAAATCCGGATTGGCTGGTGCCCTAAAGCTGGTTAGTCTCAAGATGGTTCTGAATTTGAAGAATGGCTACTCTATTATCTTGAGTAGGAAGGGGACCGTGGTGATGGGCCTATAGCTAGTAGGGATGGAAGGGTCTAGAATTTGTTGCTTGAAGAGGTAAAACCCAGGTCTCTTTTGTTACTTGGGACAGTATTGGGGGAGAAGGAAGCATTAATTAATTTGGTGATGAAAGGGGCTAAATCTCTTGCAGCGTCCTTGATTATTTGGACAGGGCAGTTATAACCTTTACAATTGGCCGGTTTTAGGGATCCGATATTTTTTTTCGGTTTCCTGAATGGATACTTTGGTGAATTTGAAAAGTGCTGTGCTAGGCTTTAGTCCGGGTGGTGGTAGACATTTTCGGTTGAGGGCAAGGAGGCTTTTTTATGGCAATTTTCGTTTGCAGTGTAGTTATTTTATTAACGAGGGCATTTTGGATACTGGTGCACCTTGTTTGTGTTTAGGTAGGTTGTCAGGAGGAGGTATGGCTGATTCTAGTTCCCGAAGGATTACAAACAGTTCCTTAGTATTGCAACTGGCCTTTGAGATTCTTTCGTTGAAATTTTGTGCAGAAGATTTCTTTCTTGTAGTTGTCAGCCAGAAGTTTTAATTGCAATTTGTTTTCGTCTGTGGGGAGTGTCGCCATAAGGTTTCAGATTTTCTCTTTTGCAATCTTAAATCTTTGAGGTGTGGGGTAAATCGGGCATTGAGGTGTGCCTACTGTTTACTCTTGCGTAGCTTGAGAGGTACAATGATGTCAAGGGCCTTTTACATGGTGTTATAAGGATCCTGGATCTAAGTTACTTAGAGCGTTAATGGTTTGTTACAAAGACAAATGGAAGAGTTTCTCAATTTGGCATACTGGCCAGTGACTTGATTCCTTCTGTGTACACGTTCCCCTGGGACGCATTCTCTGTGGCCTCAGACTAATTAAGGAATTCCTCAAGGAAGGGCCATATCTGGACACGCCCGATATGATTTGAGCACTAGAAAAAACAATTAACCAGTTTCAGTAGTTAAAGTTCAAAACAAGACGCATTATTTTGGAGAATCAATGTGACATACATGAATTGAGTAAATATGATTTGTATGAATTGAAATGTGTTGTGTTGGGGTCTTGGCTTGTTTTAAATGTGCTTAATTTATGTGTATACATGTAAATTTACTGAAAACCAGAAGTTTCTTTTTCTTGAAACTTTGTCATTTCAAATTTATAAACAGCATAGTTGTCAATTAACATTTGTGGGTTAAATCTTAAACCAATCATTTTCCTACTACAGAACAATATAAACAAATGTAACTCTTCATCACGAAGGCATATAATAGGATAACTATACATACACCACATCAACAGATGGCACACAACTCCATTCACAATTGTTAGGACAGTTTTTCTGAAGTCCAACTAAGGGCTCAGTAAAACCATTCAACTGAGGCAGTACAAGACTCTACCCTTAGTATAATGCTCTACCGCCTCATGGTAGCGTAGACCGAGCAGCCAGGCTTATAATGGGAGGGAGAGAGGGCTGTAGAATTGGTGCAATTGTAATACAAATGGTCCAAAGAAAATGATGTATTTAAAAATAAATGATTTATTTAAATCCAGGTAGGCCCAGATAAATCTAGGGTAAATAAGTACTATCTCACATATGTAATCACAATTCTAAAAACACAACACTATGCTTGAAGGTGCACAGACCAAAGCCTAAACCTTACTTGGAACACCTAACAGTAGTTCTAGGCAAGTCAAAACCTTTTCATACACTCAGTATAGGTCACACATGTTCTTGGGGAGTAAAAACCAATGGTTACTTTCACAATTACATTCAGTCATGCAAGGGCTGTAAACCCTACCAGTTTTTTAGTGACTTTCAGTAAAATCACATAATCGGTCAACTGGACAATATGTGACACAGATTGAGATCAGCAGTAACTTGTGTAACTTATTTTTGGGTTGGCAGACAGCTAACTCAAGAGAAGTAAAACCCATATACTTTTTTTAACCTCACAATGAAGGCCAGGTTAGATCTTTCCAAGCTATACAAGTACCTTATTTATGACTTATTAGGGACTGGTGGAACCAAAGACTCTTCTTGTTTGTCTGCAACAGCATAGGGAAAGCAAAAACCCAATGTTACACTTTACTGAATGACTCGCATATTCCCTAATGCAGACTTATTCTGGACAGGCTAACAGCAAGTCAGGGGAAGCAAGACCCAGTCCGGTATGGAACACTCTTAAAATTATCCTAACCGGAATAATCTGGTGGTGCCATCAGCATTACTTTTGGGAAGAGGCACAACCAAATCACCGGAGAGTAATCTCCCTTCATGTCTACTTTCTATTCGAATGGCAAAACGGTTTCTAGGAAAGAAAGATGTTAACCATACTTTTGGACAGGCTAGCAGCAAATCGAGGGAAGCAAGACCCAGTTGGGGGACACTCATACAATTATCCTAACAGGAATAATCTGATGAAAACCAACACGTTACTTTTGGGAAGAGGCACAACCTAATCACAAGTGAGTAATATACCTTCACAGAAAGATGTTAAACATACTTTTGAGAATAGTGCATCACACATCCAAGGTAAGAACTTTTGTAACTGTTCACTCTTAGAGTTACAGTTAACCAACCAACTCTTCTACAAGTAAGTAACTTTTAAACACGTATTTTCGTTTCTAAGCAAAAAGCCTATTACCTTAAGTCATTCCGTTATTTTTGGAGCATGAGTGTTCTCACTGACAGAAGGGGGTCACTAGGATCTAGTGTCCAACAGGCAGTGCCAGCCTATGTTCTTAAGTAGCAAAAGTCAGAGTTCCTTAAGAAGACTGGGCAAACAGGTGAGTACTTTACTTCAAGAGTTAGAAGGGTCTCACAGGAGACACCCTAGTAGGATTCTAGTAGTGGAACTGGACGAGAGGCTTCCCCATCCCAGAAAACATCCCACAGCTGCACAGAAATCCTAACCGACTTAAGGTAAGTACGTACCCAAGTCAACACAGTACCTCATCATTGAAGATTTTGCAGCAGCAGGAGGACTTTAGGATCTGCAGCCAAGTACTCGGCCAGTGGATTCCTTGTCGTAGTGACTGAAAACAATACCTCAGCTGGAACTTTGCATCAGGGATCAATGGGCAAGGTTTTCCTTGCGGCTGAATGCCGTTTTGCGGATTTGACGGCTTTTCAAGGAGCACAGCACAGAAGACAGAAAACAGCAAATTGCGGTTCAATTCTCGTCGATACAAAGGTCCAGCACTCTGTTGGGACTTTTTGGACTCGATTCGTGTCTCTGGAGATCCACCAGGATGCCCACGAAGTTTCCGCAAGATTCGGAATTCAGACGATTGTGCACCGCAAGATGGCTTGAGGTCCTAAGCTATTGGGGTATTGCAGCCCCGTAAGGTCGCAGCAATGCGTGGGGTGGCTCAAAATGCAGGTCTTCTTGAGTCTAGTGTGTCAAATCAGGCTCTGGGTCAGGGCCGTCATTTTAGGAGTCCACAGATCAATTGGAAGGAAGGGCTACAGCAGGCTCTCTGGTCGCTGTAAATCGTTTCAGCTGCTTTTCCTTCATCCTCTTCGGTTTCAGTTCCAGTGGTCGACTTTTCTTCAGGTTCACAGTATTTAACAGGAATTATAACACAACTTCTTCATTCTCTCCCTGCATTTTTCATCAATCAGCCCCCAACTGGGATTTGTCCCCATTTAGGCAAGGAGGAAGACCAAGGGATGCAGAGTTTTGGACAACCCCGCCCCCCTCATGTCAGTCTATGGAGGCAGGAAGGAACAAGAAAAGACAAACACTAAAATGGCGAAAAAAGCAGTCGGTGGGGGGGCTGTTTTGGTAAAATGAGCACCCTTCGGTGCCTTTACTGCAGCTATGAACACAGCCAGAGGTAAAGGTGCACCAAATTAATACAAGTTATCACTGCCAAAAGCCATTAAAGGTAAACTTGTCCCTGTAACAGAATTGTTACTGTTTTAGTGTAAAAGGGGATACATTGTTTCTCCCCAGCACTCCACTTAAGGTGCGGTGTGCTGGTTTCACAAAATAAAATGTAAAAGGGATCCAAAGATCCTTTCTACCCTTGGGAATGGTAGTTCTCTCAAGGTTAGCCCGAGAAAGTTTAAAAGGGGCGCCCCTAGGGCAAGCCAGTAACGGGTTCTTATTGCCAAAAAGTTGTTAGAGGATAACTTTAAAAAGACACTATGTAGAGTCTAAAAACTGCCACCCATAAAAAGAGTAAACTATGCTGCGAGTGTGGAAAAGGATTCCTGCTCAGAGCTATTAAGGAAAAAAATCCCACTAGTAAAGTAAGAATTTCTGGAGTTGGACCCAGGTTAGGAAGATTTACCATTTTAATGAAAATGTTACCTGACAATCAATCGGCTCCCTATTCATTCACGTCCATCCAAACCACACACTTGCCCCGCCCCTTCATCCAACTATTATGGTAATAGTTTAGCCTCAATTATACAGTTTGTTGAATGGTCCCTATATTTCCAAATATTCTCCCTCTCGCTTATGTAGCATGGGTTTCTCATAACTGGACAGAGTCTGTAAATCGGACAACCATCCCTCCACTTTTAATTTGTTCTTTTTCTTGATCGTTCATTGTGGTATTTATATACATAATAAATGCACTTTGTAAAAATCTTCCATTAACATCTCTTTTGAAAGGTTTCTTTTGTTGGTCATTAGTTCAAGAGTGCAAGGCATGCACGGAGGTCAGATGTTTTTGGTACAGTCATCGGTAAGCTTGTGAAGTATTGTGCTCTGCACAGTTGAAGCGTGTGAGGCCCAAACCCAGTTTTAGAGGGCTCATGAAGAGGCGAGAGACTGGTTCTCTGGGCTACTCTGCATGTCCACTTGAAGACATGACATGAAAAGGGCCATAACTTTACAGTCTTCTGTAAGGAAAGTGCCAATGTAGTACAGGGTGATTCTTTACTCCGTCTTCTGGTCTTTTTTAGTAGGGTCTCGTGACTGAGATTGTTGAAGGCAGTTGTCCAGCCGAATTAATGTACTTGTTTTCCTTTTTTTATATTGGATGTCCCGTATTGGACATGTGTGAATTCTGTTCATCTTGTTTGCCTGACAGTTGTCTCATCGAGGAGGCTGTTTTCGCTGTTTTCCCATTTGTGTTGGTAATTAAGTTTCACAAGCAAAATTGGTGTTGAAAGGTATGTTGGAGATTGCTCCCAGTTTGCTGGGTCATTTGGGTCCGCCATAGGTGTTTTTTTTTTTTTGTTTCAATTTTTTTTTTTAGGGAGGGGTTTGATTAAAGCTGTTTTGAAAGCATGAGGAACGACCCGGTCAGTGAAGGTGTTAAGACAGTTGCTAGTTGGGGTTGCTTAGTAGGATTCGAATTTGCTGGGAGCTGCTTGGCTTCTGCTTATTTGGTTAGATTTTATTCAACATTTTCTTGTGCCTTTTGGTTTTCTTTTTTAATGAGATGTGTGGGGGTAAACCATGACAACTTGCTGCTTTTGCGAGAGTTTGAAGGGCTTCTTGTCCCTATTTTTTCCATGGTTTTGATGATTTCGTTATGGCTGTTAAGTGGGTCATTCACACTTTGACAGGTTTTTGGTTGATTGCTGAGGTTTGGAAGCTTCAAGATGTTGGCTTTGATCTTTCTTTGGTCTGGTTAATGATGGGGTGCTTTGGTTGGTTGTTTTTTATTTTTTGCAAGGTGTGCGTTAGTGAAGATGGTGGATGTGATGGAGAGATGTTGTCTCCATCGTAAGAGCACTGGGAAGGTAACGTTGAATGGTTTCTTTTGCAATGAGAAAGTCAATTATATCTAGCTTCATTGACAGGCCATTTCACCAGTTTGAGGCGTAGCACACTGGTGGTTGCATAGTGACTTTGTGGCTCTGTCATTCTGTAGATATGGAAGATTCCCAGTATGGTGAGGTTGGTAATCTACAGCGAGATTAGCGAGTGCTTCAGCAAGTTTTTCTGCGAAAAGTGGGTTATAAGGTGCTCTGTAGTAGAGTAGGAACCTTAGCGTAGACTTGTGTCTGGAGGTCAACCAGACCAGTAGTGATAAAGAATGAGCACAACTCTCTTCCCTGAACATCAACATCTTTAGCTCCGAAGCTGAGCATTTGCCTAATGGGGCCACACTTGCACCTTAGGTTATATTATTTTACCACTGTCTTGAGCTTCTGTTAAAGATTAACCAGATCTGCTCTCACCAGATGGCATTACCTGCAGTTGCTACTGTATATATATTTTTTTTCCTTATTACCCATTGATTTAACTGCTTGCTACTAGTGCTTCTCTATTTGCAAGATGATTGATTTGGGCTTTCTCGCCAGATCCTGCTGCTGCATCCACACCCTGATTCCTGGACACACTGGTTAAATTCTGCCTCTATTGCTGTGAACTTGACTGATTGTTGGCATTTTTCAATTTCTTGCTACCTTTGATTTGCAAAGCTGCGCCTGTTCATATATTCTGTCCTAGGTAGAAGTGTTGGTTTGCAGTGTGACAGACGTGGGTGTTTTAATGCAATTCCCACATGAGACCCTATAGAAGCTGTAAATTGTCAAAATTATCTGTATTTTCGAGAGATGTCAGATTCCTGTGCAGTGAGTTAGTGCATCAACCCAGTATCTGTTTACACATCTGAATTCCTTTTTGTGTATTTAGCTGAATTGATGGAGCGGGTTCCTCCCATTTGGCCTACCATGTATCAGCCTACGAGAAGCTCCCTTCAACATGCGCACCAGCTTCAGCTATTGTCTCACCAGCAGTTACTCCGGCAACATGAACTGTATATGTTGCAGCAACAGGCGGCCCATGCGATGGAGCTACAGAGAAATGCTCAGTTGGTGGTAAGTTAGGGAGGCCAATTGCAATCCTCATGCAAATGTGTACATTTGAAATCTTTTCATATAGTGACTGAGGCATTGTTTTGGGCTTATTACACCAATTTTATAGGTATTGGGGTAATTTCTTTGTAGCAAAAAGCAGCTGCTGATTCGTAACTGATTTGGGGGTGATGTGATGGGTATTGTCCCTTCTGAATTGAGTCAACGACGTGTTTAGGTGTTCCAATTCATTGAATATCAACCTAAATAAAGTAGTTTAACTCAGTGTCAATTGCATGGTTATCAGTTGAATAGGTATAAAGTCTCTACATGTTCTCTCACTATTCTTATTTTCACATACATTTCTTCACTTGCACATGGTGGCCAACCTTTCAGTGGATGGTGCATTGCTACTGTACTATTGCCCTGAGAAATAAAATATAGCTGTACATTTCACATATTTTGAGTAATGAATTACTAAAGTTTAAAAACCGTGAATTTCTAAACATCTCTATACTACAACAAAATGCACATGGAGCCTCTGAGGAATCCACACAAATCATTATCAAAAAACATTCTAATTTTACATGAATTATGCAGAGAGCCTATGCTGGATAAGATCATGCTAGGATTTGAATCCCGTCCATGCTAGCAAACTTTTAATAATTTGCCAAAATATTTTTTTGTAGATTTTGGCAACGTTGATCAAATCATTAGGGAACCTATTTGATCTTACAACCATTCTCATGTAGAAACCTGAATCTATTACAAATGGGTTCTGAAGTTTTTCTCTGACCTTTATTCAAACCTTCCTTTCCATGTATTGAAGGCCTACCTAGCCATACTTTAGATGTAAAGTTTGGTGGTGTTATTATAGCATCACCCCTCCATGTCTTTAATGGTGTTGTCCTGCTACTGGTCATTTGAAGTAAGAGAATAAGGGCAGCATCCTTATACTGACAATGCCTTGTTAGATGTGGATGAAGTTACCCTTGCCTGTGGGAGTTGTAACGATGAATCTAAGAAGAATTGCCACACCTCTAGAATTCCCCCTGTTCAAGGCAGGACCATAGGTTGAAATATATCATTATTTGTTTCTTTTTATTTATGTTGCTAACAGTCTTTGCCTACCGGTACAATGCAGCAACCTCAGCTGGTGCATCCCCCTCCCATCATCCCTGCCCCTAAAAATGCTGCTGCTTGAGTTCCATGGGCAATTGGCAAAAAACCTGTTCCGTTTTTTACAGGAAAACCAGATGACCATGGACACAAGGCAGACGCATTCTGCTCCAGCAAAGGGCAGGAGGGAGGGTTTCAGGTTTGATTCGGTGTCTGAGTCCATCAGAGATTCATCGTTACAGCTTCCCAAGGTAAGTATCTTCTACACCATGTCCTTCACCCACAGTGACACATGCTGAATCAATCACCTTAGCCGTACCTACTAATGGCTGTTGGCACTAATAGTTGCCGGAACTGAATGCAAGTTGTATGTAAAAGGTTCTGAAAAACTGTTCCGCCGCCCATGAAATCAGCCCGATTAGATTTCACACAGTAATACTTTATGTACTTTATGTACTGAAGACCATACAACCACTCTATCGATACCCTCTCGGTTAATGATGCAGAAAGCCAGCAGATGACCTTTTTGCAATTGCTTAGTGAGTATGATTTTTATTTTGGTGGGGAGTGCGGGGGGAGTGTAACGGCTCCAAGACATGATAGCAAAGAAACGTGCAATAAAGTATGTCTGCAAATGAGATTTGAATACCAAACAAAAACCTAGGGATCTCGGATTTAAGGAAAGTGAGTGCATAAACACCACCAAAAAACACCAGTTTCTATGTTAACACCATGTTTCTTTCTCTGGCCACAACAGGAAAGATTCAAAGCGAATGAACAGCGTATGGAGTTGGAAGAAAAGGTTTCTAAAAGGACTTCTGACACCACTAAAAGCCTCTCATCTTCCAGTTCTGGGCATTTGCAAAGAAAGTCGCATGCTGTGTCTCCCTCTGCATCTTACAGCACCAAGGCAGTAAACTCGCCTGCATTGTCACCTGCATGCTCCCCCATGGCTGTGCTCAAAGCAGAGGTTGTTCACAAGCTGGAAGAGCAATCTACACCAACTGCGTACTCCTACCCTGCAACGCCCAGGTCTCAGCAGTCTAGTCCACCACTTGCCTCACCACCACCACCTACCCCGGCAATTCCACCAAAGGAAGAAGCCCCTGAAGATATCGTAAAGAATAACTTGGATGTAGAAAAGGAATCTGCTGCACCGTTTGATGCTTCATTTCCAGGTACAAACCGTGATTTTAAGTTTACCAACACACTGCTTAGGTTTTTTTGGTCATCCCTTGCTTAAAACAATGTGCTTAAGGTTACGCTTGTAAATTGTATAACTGAAGCGGCCCTCCAGGTTTTTCATGAAGGCTATAAAACATATCAAGGTATGATTACTATAAATTGTAAGAATGCTCCTTATTAGACCTGTATCAACCCACTCTTGATCATTTTGCCACACTTATGAAGAATTTATTTGTAGGCCATGGGTTTTAGATCACTGGGTTGGGGCAACAAAACAATGTGTTTTTTCTTCCATTTAATGAGCGTTTCCTCTGTTTTTAGAGTTGCTTCCAGGATATTCATTCCAGTCTCTTCCTGCATCCTTCAGAAGACATTATCCATACCTCCTTCAGCCTACTGCAGCTGCTGATGCAGAAGGCATGGCTCCAGATGTACCAATGTCTACTGAAAGCCCAGACCATCTGCAAGAGTCTCCTGGGTTGAAAGCTATTTGTACTGTTTCTTCAGGCATCTTGGATCCATTGGTCCCTGAAGCAGAAACCTTAGAGGAAAGGATAAAAGCTGAGGTAGAGGATGCAGTGGAGCAGCAAGAACTCTGCGAGCAGCGCGCAGTGTTTCAGGATGATACAGTAAACTTGATGGAGCACATGGACAGTTCAGGCACTGGTATTTTGGCACAGCAAGAGGATGCGAAAAGTGTTTTGGAGCAAAACCAAAAGCCTCACCAGGTTTGTCAGCTAAACTATCCTGAAGAGGCTTGCTCAAAAGAACCCAAACACAATCTTGAGAATAGTAGTGGACCAGAGGTCTGTCCCCCTACTGTGGATTTTAAAGGCACTTTAACAGACACCCAACTAGAACAACCTGATGTTGAACTTCTCGCAGAGCAGAACAAACTTTGTGTACAAAGTGAAACAAAGGATTCGGACCCTTGCAGGCAGGAGGAATGTATCGATCAGCCTTCCAAAGAAAGCGAGGCTGTGCCAGACGCTGTTTATGTAGATGAAGCCGTACACTACGAAATCCCCAACCTAATCTCTGTGGGCATGAATATGGAGGATCCGCTTGCTGGTATGAATGCACTAGTGGCTGCAACAGAAATGCCAGAGGCTCTTTCTTTGTTAGCCGTGAACAATATTACTCCCACCCAGATTGACCATGACAGGAATTCACTGGACCAGACATTTCTTCAAGGGATCTCGCTGCTTAGTGAAATTGCAGAAATGGAACTAGCAAAGAGGCAGCAAGAAATGCAGTGTAAGTTTTAAAAAAATATTCCAATAGAGGACTTCGGAGAACTTTCATAGCTGGTAGGCCACATGTCTGTCTTTAAATATGATTACTTTGAGGTAAGAAGTTGATATTTACCGTCCATGAGCCTCAGCTCTTCATAAAAATACTTTAAATGCCGGTCAGTTTTGCATTGTGTGGCAACCAGTTAACTGAACACCAACACGTTTTCAAAACCTTTAGAGGTTTGTTCTGGGTTGGCTGGAGAAACTCCTATACGTTCTTGTGGAATCAAACTGGAAATCCTAATGAATGTTAGGATTAAGGTATCCAGGTGGGTTAACTCTGTACCTAAATAGGACTCCAGGATTTCATAAACTAGTATATAGTCTTGGTAGGCTTCTTGATTTAAACTTTGTCCCATAGATGTTGTGCATTCCTCGCTCGCTTCTTGGCAATCTGTCCTAGGGATCTAGCACCCTGCTTGCTTGTTGGCGATCTCCGGCTTAGGTATATACACCCAACTCCCTTTCAACTCATCTCGGTGCTAGATATATACTGCCCTATTCTCTTCTTGGCACTCCTACCAGCAAACACTTCCGTAGGGTAACTTTCGGGTCTAAATATTCTCCCTCTCTAGCTGTGTTACATACCAGGGCATCTTCAGTACCTTTAACACACTCCATCCAGCAAAGTTTTTCCTTTGTGTTTTTCCAGACATTGCTCAAATCCTCCCGCAACGTCTGACGTAAAGGTCCGGACTGGGTGTTCCCAGAAACCACTCCAGAGCCTACTTCTCTCCTTTACAACATCTCCTCCGCTTGATCTCGCCTGGTCTGCCTCACTGTCTGTGCCATCTAATATTGCACCTACTGCATACTCTTGAGTACGCTAGTTCTCTTACCTCTCGTTTAACCTGAGTTTTTTATTTTTTTTTTTATTATAATTGGCTAGTCCTTGGTCTCTTCATTGCTTAAATCTTATTCCCTCCTGCCCGCCCTGTCCTTTACGTTTCTTTTCAGGTGGATTCCCCTTTCCAGTAAGCTGTATAAGCTGTGCCGTTATTTCCCTGTTGGTTCCCCAATTACTCTTGGTACTGAAGTGGTTGAAGATTTAAGCTGCCTATCCACCAGATGTATTTGAACTGTCCGCTTCACAGCTCTACAGTGACAGGCCACTGCTCCCTGTGGACTCGGGGACTGAAGCAGTTGTGTTGGGATAAGTTAGCTTATTCCAGGATAGCTAGCCTGCACAAGTAGTGGTGCTTCGGTCAAGAACGGAAACGGGGAAGTTGGGATCACCCATTGCATTTGCCAAAGTATTTGTTTCAAAGAGGAGATTGGAAATCAGTCTCGACAGTGGGAAAACGGATTTCATTTTGCTTTAAATCCACATTTCTAACATGTGGATTGGTATGATTTGACTGTCATAATTGTTCGCAGCGGAATTGATCGTAGTCCATTTCGCTGCTTCCAATATGCCAGAGGCGGGGTACACCCCTGCAACTCCTCTTTTCCTTTATAGCGAGCAAGGGGAGCAGTGTTCACCCACATTCCCCATATTCGCTATAATGGAACCGTATGGCCCAGTTGACAGAATTGTTGTTTGTACGATCATTTCGTACAGCCTACATTCGGTCAACTGGGCCATACAGTAAACATTTTTCAGTCACATTGGCCAATTCCTAACTTGTTCAGACAGGAGGGAGAGACTAGGGGAATACCTCATTCCCACAGCCGGTGTTTGAAATTCAAAAGGGGTATTCGTGTGATGGGACTTTTCTTCCCACAATGCTCCTTGCAGTTCATGACTTTACCTTCTCCAGGCTGCATCTAGAGTTGCAGAGGGTAGTCATTGTCCCATGATACCCAAAAGAACAGAAGTTGTGCTCTGTGAGTTGATTACAACTATTGTGCTAACAAGCGAATTGATACAGATTTTAGATAGACGATGCTTAGAATAGTTGGAAAGGTTCTGTTTCACCTAGCAGTCTGTTCCTTTATATGTAATCTACAAGCAGTAGTTGCCTCTCGTTTCACCTAATGTGGTTGCTTTTGTGATGAAAATGTGGCTTTTTGCTGTTAGTTGGCATGATTAACGCTAGTCTATGATTTCTTATTGTGGGGGGCGGGCATCCTTAATTCGTTTACATTTTTACTTGCCACTAAGCTAAACTGTTGAGGGTTCCCAGGAATGACGGAATAGCACCAACAATCCTGCAAAGGCTTTATTATGAGGAATCTAGATCTAAATGTGTACAGTAATAATAACCTGCTTTGTTAAATGTGTGAGGCACATGAAGGGCTGCTTGATGCTTGCCTGTCTTCCTTTATAACTGTAATCCAAGCAATCACTTTGCTTCTAAGAGGTGGTTTTCAACCTTCCTTGGAGATGGTTCAGCTCTTGCCCTAAGAGCAATAAACCAAGTAATGGATTAGTTCATGCTTTCCATTAATCTTTCTGGTTATTGTAACTACTCTTACGTCCCATCCCCTTTCCTCCATACTGCATGGGCGTCCCTTCCTAAGGACTGGAGACAAAACCTTTTTCACCAGAAAAAACCTTCTTTGCCTTTAAATTAAGAGGCGTGTGGGGGTGTGGCCCTGGTTTCATGCGCTACCTTGACTTCGCCCACCACTCCCCAGCCCCCTTTTCCGTATCGACTGGAATGGGCCGATTTCACCAGCGCTTCTGGGTTTGGCTTTGACATGTAATTCCATGCACTCTTCCCCAGATTCTTCTATCTTTGTCATTCAGGTTCCTGGTCCTCCGGCGTCGCGCTCCTGCCCGGCGCATGTCGACTTCAGCGGGCTTCAGCATGTGTCCAATCTGCAAGGGGCTCTTTGTCTGACCCCCCATGCTCTTTGCTTCCCCTGCCTTGGCCCTGACCACGGCTGGGAAAACCACCGCGTGCAACGCTCTGACTCTGCCTGCACTGAAGAACAGGCTAGCTAGGTGGAGGGAGCTCTTCGAAGGGTCGCCTCCAGAGGACTTGAAGCTCACCAAGTAGAGATCTAGGCCCAAAGGAGGGCCGCTATTTTCCATTGCACCCCATAAGGGTGACCCCTTCCCGAGGAAACGCCCAAGCGGGAGGGACCTCTCTGGTTCTGGTACCAGCACACGCACCAAGGCTACCCCAGCTACCGGCCTGATGGCCGAGGGGCCATCTGATCCTACGGGATTCAGTGCTGAGGGACTGCAAAGTTCTTCTACTGGGTCTATGCCCTAGTAAAGGCTCTATGTCCGAGGGGGCGCCTGCACTCAGCACTACCAGCAACAACGCTGAGGGCAATACGCCTTCCAGGCGTAGGCCTCATGCTCCAACACCAAGAGTCTTGGATGGGGCTGGGCCCAGTGGGCCATGCACCACAACATTTAAAATATGTTTTATTTTTGTATTTTAGTTTAAAAAAAAAACCTTTTACACATTTTCTCTGCACCACGACTTAAGCATGTGGTATGCAGTTCGACAAAATGGCTGCCGTGCCAGACAACCTGGCTGCTCGTCCGATGCCACTCCTAGGAACAGAGCAGGCGGGTGAACAGGTTTCAAGGTGGGACTGGTGTTAACCAGGTATGTGACCTACAGTTTATCCATCAGCAGGGCAGGTTCCCACTGCAACCTGGACAGGGTGCGCTGTGGCCCCAGCAGACCCCAGCCACTCTGTCAATACCTCCTGCCTCCGAAGACGGGTTCTTCGAAAGGTTCTTGGGCTGATATGAACCCCTCAGATAGGGGGCCATCCTACAGGATGCAGTCGGGGACTTGCTCTCTCTGGTCACTCCACTGGTGCCGATAGTCATGTCCCCCCCGGCACCACAGGCCCCAGCGCTGCCCCTGCCGGCTCCTTCAATTCCGGCTTCCCTGCCTCACACAGTACAGGCGGATCCGTGCCAGCCTCCGCAGCAGCCTCCGGCTCCAGTTTTCACACCGCGCAGCCCACGGCGCCCAGCACCCCTCCTCCAGCTCTGGACCAGCCGGACACTCTAGATACTGACGTGGAGGAGGACCCTGACAAGTCGTCGTCAGCTAAGGCCTTCCACGATAGGCTTGCAGGTTTGGCAGAATATCTGGGCCTTTCTCAACCCAAGGTAGAGCAGCCCGAGGAGGAGGTCTTGCCAGAAGTCCTCACCCGAAGACCCCTTACTAAGATGGGTATCCCGATGCAGAAGGATGTCGTTGCTCTGGCCAAGAAGGAGTGGCTCAAGCCACACTCGGCCCAACCTGGCAATCGGCGCCTCAATGCCAAGTATAGACAAATGGAAGTGGATACACTCTTGTTATCTACGCACCCGCAGCCGCATTTTTGGGTGATTGTTGCAACGTCCCTCTAGTCTAAGCCTCAATCGTCCTTGGCCACCTCGTCCTCGGTGCTGCTAGGCAAACGGGAGAATAAGTTGGAGGCGTACAGGAAGAAGCTGTACTCCCAACGCTTCCCAGCACCTGCGTCAGGCCAGCGTGGATGCCATGCTGGCAGCCGCTAACTAGAGGTTGTGGCAGGAAATGGTGAACTTCCTTCCGGTGCAGAGTCGGGCACGCTTCAAGACGGGTCTAGGAGAATCCAGGCTGGTAGCGCAGGACATCATGGAGTCCACTGTGGCCCACATTGATACCTCTTGCAGGGCCATCTGCATCGCCACAGACATTAGGGCAGCCTGGCTTCGGGCAAGTTTATACCCGACGTCCAGGATCGCATATTGGACCTTCCGTTCGAGGATAGTGACCTCTTGCACTCTACCACCAACAAGGAATTAGATAAACGTAACAGCTCGCAAACTGCAAAGTCTTTATCCTGATGAGTTCCACGCCCATGGTGTACAACCAGTCGCATCAGTGCTCTGACAAGGGGTGGGCGTTTGGCGGGTTCCAGGGATTCCAGGAACATAGGTCGAGACAACCTGACTGTTCAGAGTTGGCACTGGCGCAAGCAACAAAAATGGGGGGGGGGGGGGCGCAAGGGCTTCTTCAGTACCCCTCCTCAGCAGCAGCCTCAGACGGTAAAAAGGCATGATGCGTCCCTCCGGGTCCACGAGTCGCCAATGGGTGGCAGGCTTGCCTCACTTGCATTGCTAGCTTCAGAATTTTGCAGACCCCTGGATCCTCTCTGTAGTATCCAGGGGGGTACCGTCTACCGATACCTCCATCCTCCCCGCCACTCCCTCAGGTTGGCACAGCAACTCTGTTGGTGGAGATCCGGTCGCTCGTTGAGAGCCGAGCAGTGGAAGTACCAGCCTCCCAGAGAGCATTGGGCTTCTATTCCAGGATTCTCGCCATACAATAGAACCAAGCTGGTGCGAGAGTTGTGTTGGATTTATTATCCACCCTCCACTTCTCTCTCCCTCTTCAGAAATTCAAGATGGTTACGCCAGCTCTCATTGCAGAGACACTAGGCCGGGGAGACTGGATGTGCTCCCTGGAGCTGAAGGACGCCTACCTACATGTCCCAATTTGGCAGCCTCATCGCTCTTTCCTACGCTTCAGGATCATGGGCTATTTCCAGTACAAGGTGCTACCCTTTGGCCTCAACTCAGCCCCCAGGGTGTTTACCAGAATGCAGTGGCAGCCCTCCTCAGGGCCCATGGACACCATGTCTACCTGTACCTGGACGACTGGCTCGTCAGGGTGAGATTCCCCGGAAAAGGTTACCCACACTTCCTCCGTGCTTCTGATCACACTCCATGACCTGGGGTTTACGATCCACCTCAAGAAGTCTCAGCTGCAAGGAGACGGGCGTGCCCTAAGTGCGATGAGGAAAACGCTGATATGACGCACATGTTTTGGGCGTGCCCAGTGATCGAGTGTTTCTGGAGGGAAGTGGCACAAAAGCTACCAGAGAAAGGGGTCACGCTCGCCGGAGACACGGCTTGGGCCTGCCTGTTGGGAGGGTTTCCTAGGCCACGAAAACTGTAGCATGTTGGGAAGCTGAAAGACTTGGCGTACGTGCTTGCAAAGCGAAGGATAGCTATGGGATGGAAAAAGTGTCATAAGCCACGGGTGGAGGTGTGGTGGAAAGAATTACAGAAATGGGCGGAGGCTGAAACAATGGTGTGGCAGGAGGCAAGTAGCATGTCTTGGGAGTAAGAAGTGGGTACCCTGATGGCATGGAAAGCACTGATATCTGGTCTATTTGGAACAATGTTAGATCCAGAGGAATCTGATGAAAATGACGCCCTGCTGAGTGTAGCAGATACTGAGTGTGAAGGACAAACAGGCTCATGAAGAAGGGGGGTGGGAACGGGGGCAGTGAACGAAAACTAATTGATGTTAATGTAATAATTGTGGATTTCACCGTGTGTTTGGTTTGTATTGTTGGTTGCATTGAAAAACTAATAAAATTCTTTAAAAAAAAAAAAAGTCTCATCTGGAGCCCACGCAGAGCCTCACCTTCCTGGGCCTCCTCTGGGATACTAGCTCCGAGAAGGTATTTCCTTTGGAGGACAAGATTACGGCCATCAAGACAGCCACTATGCACTTCCTTACCAGAGCAGTGACCTCAGCTTGGTGGTACTAGCACTTGCTGGGTATCATGGCAGCAGTCCTCCTGGCCTTGCCGCACATGAGGCTCTCGATGAGGAGACTACAGCTGCACTTTGCAGCCTCATTGAATCGGGAGAACGGCTCCCATGCGGAAATGGTTAGCATACCGCCTTCTTAGCACTCCCTCACGTGGTGGTCCAGGGACGGCAACCTGCGATGTGCAAGCCCTTCTGGCAGCCGTCTCCGCAGGTCACCATCACTATGGACTCCTCCCTACAGGGCTGGGGAGCCACTCTGGACAGCCACCGCGTTCACAGGCTCTGGACCCTGCAGTAGCAGGAGTCTCCAACTGGCTGGAGCTCTGGGCCATTTGGCTAGCCCTCAGAGCCTTCCTTCCGCTTATCGCTGGCAGGACCATCCTTATCCAGACTGACGGCTCCACCAGCATATGTCAACAAGCAGGTGGTGCTACTAGGTCCCCTCCGTTGTGCAGCCTAGCCGTCACCATTTGGGCATGGGCCCTTGAAAACCTCTACCTCACGGCTGTCCACCTCCTGGGAGAGGCCAACCTGGAAGCAGACGGGCTCAGCAGAGTGGGAGTGGACAATTACGAATGGCAATTGAACGACCAGGTGTTGTAGGTGGTCTTCAACACATGGGGCCACCCTCCGGTGGATACATTTGCTTCTTGGAAGAACAGGAAATGTCATCAGTTCGCGTCTTGGTAGGGGTTGGGCCCCGGCTCCCTGGGAGACGCATTGCAGATTCAATGGGAAGGCATGACGGCATATGCCTTTCCTCCCACACCCCTGATCCCCAGGGTACTCCGCAAGAGGAAGGAAGCTTGTCACCTCAGCATAATCTTGATAGCTTCTTGGTGGCCAGCGAGGCTGCAGTTCTCCGAACTGCTCAGCCTCAGACAGACCACCCATTCACTATCTGGCAGCCTTAGAGGCCTAAAGAAATTCAGAGGAGGTTTTCTCTTCCAACCTGATTGTCAAACATCTGACGGGCTTGTCCAGGCTTTACCTTATCAAGAGGCCACACCCCTTGTGGGACCTCAATGTGGTTTTGGACGCCTTGGCGCACAAACCTTTTGAACCAATGGTGTCCACGGACATCAGGCTGGTCACCATTAAGACTGCTTTGCTGGTGGGACTTGCCTCCGCTCGCAGAGTCAGCGAGATCCAGGCTCTGGTGGCCTCAGAACCTTATACCACTTTCCACAGGGATAAGGTGTTCCCGCGGACTCACCCGGGTTCCCTACCCAAGGTACCCTCTGCTTTTCATCTAAACAAGGAAATAGTCTTACCGAAGTTCTTCGCTGACCCCAAGGACGAGGCTCAGAGAGTATTGCACTGTCAGAATTTCACAGCGCGTCTGACATCCAATCTGGACAGGACCAAGGGTTTCTGCAAGTCAAATGCATTTTTCGTCACCTTTGGGGGCTCCAGACCTGGTTATCGGGCATCCAAGGGTTTTTATTGCACGGTGGATGGTTGCGGCCATCAAAGAGGCCTATGAGGGGCAGCACAAGCCACTGCCAGCCGACATGCACGCTCATGCGGTCAGCCAGGGCCACGGCCATAGCATTCCAGTGGCAGGTTTCGTGGCAAGTCATAAGCGGGGCGGCCACTCCTTTTGGCTTTCTGTAAGCATTACTGTTTGGACGCTGGCTCCAAGTCAGACGTGGCCTGCGGACTGGTGGTTCTGAGGAACTTTTTTACTTAAGGAGGGTCTCCTCTCCACCATAGGGCTACATTCAGTTGTAATCGCCCATGCAGTATGGAGGAAGGGGAACGGGATGTACTGTAGTGACTAATTTTCCTCCATACGTCTCACCATCCACCCCCTCCCCCTCCCAAATGATACTGTTGTCGTTAAGCAATGTTAAATATTGTCGACGCGTTAATGGGGACTGAGGAGTGATGCCGGTGGGCAGAGTCAGAGTAGCGCATGCTCCCAGGGCCGCACCCCCGTACGCACCTACATTTTGAAGGGGAAGATCCTTTCTGGTGAAAAAGGTTGTCTCCCATCCCTAGGAGGGAATGCCCATACAGTATGAAGGAAAGGGGACAATGGACTAAGAGTACGTTGGTCATTACTGTGAGTAACGTATCATTTTTGGCCCTAGACTAACGCACTGAGAGGATTTTTGGTTACTCTGTGTGCAGTTGAGTTTTTACCATTTCTTTTTATTGTGATACTTTTCGCTTTTAGCTTTACCGCGTTTGGCTACTAACTGTGGCTAGGGGCCAAACATGGCCATGCCACAAGTTTTTCGCTTGCCGTTTGGCCATCTGGTCTTTTAACCGTCTTCCTGGCCTCTGAGGCCAGGAAAATCCTTATATGGACTTCCAGTGCCCAGGAAAGCAGAGGCTTTTGGAGGGCTGTGTGTGTTTGTTGGCAGGATGTGTGCTGGGATTGTCTGGTCCAATACACAAACTGGTTTCAGTGTTATTCATGAGTGTTCCCGCTAGTGGTCCTAATGGGACCACTGCTGGGGTTTGGGGGGAGGAGGGAGTCTAGGTGCTATTGGGCGTTTCGGTTCTTACCTGGGTTTTGGAATACGCAGAGGACCCATGCACCCACTCTAGAGATCCTGAAGGAGCTAAGATTTCTGTCCAGCTGTGAGACCTGTGATCCGTCTGAAGGAGGCCTGGCGCCCAATTTCTGCTGCTGTCCTGGGAGTTATAACCCGTGGAGTGAGCAAAGATTTCTGGCATTGCTCGGTACCCTGCGAAGAAGAGCCTTCGGAAGTTTCCCCGGGACCGCCCTGTGGCTGACCAGCTCTAAGTTTGGGCTACCGTGCTGCTAAGTTGAGGCCTGGAACTTGGGGTGGGGGGATCCTCTGCCTGTCCTGCAAGACTTACCTCAGCGGAATTTCAGAGTCCCCGCGTCAAGGGGACCCGAAATAGGAGGGGAAGTCCAACAGCGACAAGTGAGTCCCTTTGTGTCACCGTGCTGCAGTGACCACCATATGAAACACCTCACCAGAGTGCAGTCCTGAGAGGGGGTCTGCATCGTGTGTTGCTGCAGTCTTCCACAGAGTCCTTGCACCAGCCAAAGACACCAACTGGAAATCCACTCGCACCTGCAACCCCTTGGAATCCAGGGCTGAGGCTGATGGCGGGAAAAACGACCTTGGACTTCTTACATTTACCTGCCAAAGCCTGTGAAGAATCGGAGTACGGGGGGTGACTTAGTGGTTCTCACCTGCCCTCTAAACTCCCTTTGAATGTTTTGCTAACTTTTATAACACTTTGCGCAGGCCTTCCCGAAAGTTGGACACTTACTTTAGTTGACAAATATAGTTTGTCATCTTACCCTTGGAATCGTTCACTGGACCCTGGAGACCCTACCTTCATTTTTTTTTTCCCCCTAACGTTACAAACTATATCCTAACATTTCCTGAACTTTTGGGCATAAGGCCCCAGAAAATTTAGGTAAGGACTCTTGAAGCTATGGCTAATTCTCTGTGGACCTGTAGTGCATAATCTAATCTTTACTACTTTAAAGGTGTTTGATATGTATTATGCACTACCCTAGTGACTGTATATATGTAGTCTATTATAAATGTGTAATACGTCTACCTGTTAGTCAATTTTCATAGTTTTTGGCCATAAAAAACTGTTTTATACTTATTGTTTAAGTGTAATTTGTGACTGCCATTGTGCATACTCATTGTGGACCCTTTACAAGCTTCCGCTTCTTGAGACTGAGACTTGGCCTAGACCACTCTTCAGTGCTACCTTGAACTGGTTTGGAGTTGTCCCGGTCATAATATAGGTTGACCATCTATGCATCTGTCCCCCATGCCAGAGTATAGAAAATCAGTCCGAACACCCACCACGGACAAGGTTGCAGCAAACCAGTGGTTACAGGGCATTTCCTAAGCAGAATGTTGACTTTGGCATGGTGATACCAGCCCTTGCTAGGGATTATGGCAGCTTTCCACCTGGCTGTGCCTCATACCACGCTCAAAATGACGAGGCTGCAGCTACATTTTTCAGCCTCTTGGAGCCAGGAAACTGGTTCTGAAGCGGTATTAGTCTGCATACCAGCTAATGTTCATCAGGACCTACAATGGTAGAGGATGGACACAATCCTTTAGGCAGCTCCAGCCCGCATACACTGTTGCTATGGACTCCTCCCTCGAGGGTTGGTGAGCCACTTTGAACAACCACAGGGTGCACAACGTATGGCCAAGAGGACCAGGACAGGCACATAAATTGGCTCGAAATGATGGCTATATGGCTTGCTCTGAAAGCTTTCCTTCCTGTTAACAGCCGAGTCTGCTTTCAGACGGACCACTCCACCTGCATGTACTACCTCAACAAACAGGGGGGCACCAGATCGTCTCCCCTGTACAGGCTAACCATCGACATATGGAATTGTGCGTTAGCCAACATCATAATCACTCTCGGCCATCCGCCTGCTGAGGGAGTCCAACCTAGAGACGGACAGGCTCAGCAGACGGGGGTGGGGGGCGGGTCGACGACTACAAGTGGCAATTGAGCGAGAGGGTCATGAAGTCCATCTTCAACAAGAGGGAGTCATCCAGAAATGGACCTATTCGCCACTGTGCTCAACAGGAGGTGTCACCAGTTCGCGTCCTGGATGGGACAGGGCAGAGGTTCACTGGGGGACGCACTGCAGCAGGACGGCATGTGGGCATACGCATTTCCACCCACTACGTTAATATACAGGGTCATCTGCACCGTCGGGGAGGCGCAACGACTACGTCTCATCTTGATGGCGCCGCTGTGGCCTGTCAGACCATGGTTCTCAGATCTATTGCATCAACCACCAACTATTATCCCAGCAGGGGTCAGACGGGGGAGTTTGGTTCCTGAGCATGTAACCTTGCAGCACCTCAATTTGTTGCGGGACAGCTTGGACATCATCCAAGGGGCAAGTAGCGCTTCCACTAGGAGCCAGTACAGAAACAATGGACCATGTTCTGCCACTGGGTCAAGGAAAATGGCATAGACCCGTTAGGGTGCACCCTAGACAATGTGCTGTCCTTTTATGCACATCTGGCACACTCGGGGGTGCAGGTGGACACGTGCTGCACCTACCTGGCAGCCATAGGCACATGCAAAAATTCCAGCTACCATGTTTTCTCCACCTCCAACCCAGTGGTCAAAGGATATTTAGCAGGACTAACCAGGTTGTACCCTCCTGTCAAGCGTCCACACCCGGTCTGGGGTCTCTGTGTAGTTCTGGGTGCCCTGGCCCATAAACCGCATCAGTAGACATGAAATTGGTCACTATTAAGACTGCGCTCTTGGTGGGACTTACCTCGGCACGCAGAATCAGTGAAATTTAGGCCCTGGTGGCATCAGAGCCATATACCACTTTCTGTTGGGACAGGGTGGTGCTGTGGACACCCCTCATTTCTCCCAATGGTTGCATCTTTTGTTTCACCTGAACGAAGAAATAATACTTCCAACTTTCTTCCCAAATCCGATGGATGAAGCAGAAAAGGTGCTGCATTGTCTCAACCTCAGGCGAGTGCTCTGATTCTTCCTGGACAGGACTAAGGGCTTCCGCAAATTGGATGCCTTGTTTATCACTTTCAGAGGTTCAAAACCAGGGAGTCGGGCTTTCAAAGCTTCAATAGCCAGGTGTATGGTTTTGGCCATCAAGGAAGATTACTAAGGGCGGCGCATGAAGTTGACAGCAAACACGCATACTCATGTGATTCAATGCGACGGCAGTGGCATTCCAAAGAAACGTGCCATGGTAAAAATCAGCAAGGCGGTGGCCCCATGGGCCTCCCCATCGGCCTTCTGCAAGCAGTATTGCTTGGAAGCAAGTGCCAGATCTGACACAGCATTTGGCCAAGAGGTCTTGAAATACTTGTTTCTGATACTTGTTTCTGATGCTTGTTAATCTGCTTAGAATCACATGCTGTGCATATGGTCTGACATCCATTGGAAACCGCAGAGTATTGCATCTGGTCTTTCTGGGACCGAAAGGGACGTCAGCATAGGCGTGTCTGTAACACTATCCCTATCGTGGCGTGGAGTGTACCCAAAATCCCTCACTTGCCAAGGTGCCTCAGATTGGTTTTTTTTCCACCAATATAACTATTCGCCCTATGCGGAGCTCTTTCATAAGAGACATTGTTATATCCTTGTTTATCGACGCTGTAAATTATCCCCAGTAAAATCACTTTGACAGTGTTTCCTGTACTCGCAGAAGACTGCAGTGGACTTCGACGCCTAAGATCTGGTGGCAGAGCCGTCCACATGGCCAGGCCCTCTCGCCGGCCTACACAGTAGGGAGAGTGGGCTTGTGGTGGCCATATCCTTTCAGCTATGTGTCTCCTCTTTGCCCTCTAGGTCTGGTCATCGCCTTTGTCTTTCGCTATTGAAAGGACACCATTTAGGTTTTGCCCCTCTTGCATGGCCAGATCCCCTTGGAATGATGAGCACGATAAGTGCAATAATTGTCTACCCCTTGACCACTACAAAGCGTGGTGCGTGGCCTTTGGAGTCCTGCGCCCTAAAACGGGGGCTGGATCTTCTTCTCCCACCGCTGCACCTGCCGAAAGTGATGGGGTACCAGTGATGACCAGGCATCCGTGTCGGGTGCCATCGACCTCGTGACAGACACCTCTAGGTCCGCCACGCCCATCCCCGACCCCCGCTAGGCCTGACACGAGTCACGCTATGGGGAAATCGCCTGGCGACAAGGGCGTACAAGATCGCCACACTAAACACACACACAACCCCAGCCCCAGATTCGATGGTACCGCCGATGGGCGAAAGCGCCAACGGAACCGCCGAATATTTCGACGGGGTCTGCCGATCCTCTGGATCAACGGCCTTCCCCGCATCAGCGTCTTCACACTGGGCCTTCTAAACCTAAGGGCGCTACTGCCAAAATACATTCGGTCATCGAAGTGCGCTTAGTTGAAGCTCCGAAGGTCCTGGCAGGAGAAAAATCTAGTGCTAGGCCTGTTAGTCAACCGGCATATCGTCCCATTTCCCCGAACATTTCCGACAGCATCACTAGGATTGCTTCAGCAGTGGTGCTGAAGGAGAGGTCTAACCACACGCCGAAACGCACGGTGAGGCCTGCAGAGGCGCTGAAAGATGCGCCACAGCATCCCGTTGCTTGCGAGGACTAAATGTGTGCCTTTATCTAGCCCTATGGGAGACAAATTTCAACACCATAGGGAGGAGGATGAACATTTTCCACCCTTGGACCCTTCTGGTTTGTCTAGATGGACTAGAGAACAATTTGAAGGGTGTATGAATAGGCTGGAGAAGTTTGTCTCACTTTCAGAGCAACATAACCCCAAGAGACCTCGGGAGGACCCTCCCTCTGTGCTTGCTTCGAAGTTTCAAAGAATTGTTGAACCTTCTCAGGAAAATTACACTTCCATCCTCCCTGAAGATGAGATCCAGATGGACACTTAACACGACATTTATGATTGGGAAGAGGATTCCACCTTCCTACAAGACTATACTGGGGATGACGGGCAAATCCCACAGAAGCCTGTGAGGATAGTTGCCAGGTTGAAGCAGAGCGATGGACGCGCCCCTCTCACAACCAGGACCATGATGTTGATGTCATATGTTTGGATTCCCCTCACTCCACGCCGGCCCGCCAGGCTTCCCCAGTAGCTGACCAGATGGCATTCACTGCCATCTTAAAGGCGGCAGATCATTTTCAGATCGCCACCCAGGAGGCCCTACCTGAAAAAGATTTTGTGGAGGATATTCTTAAAGAAAAGCCCCCCTCCAGACAAGCCATCCCTCTCCTGAATTCCATTAAAAGAAAACTGGCTCCTTCCTCGGTCACACCAGACCAGGGCAGTAAATCTGAGGGTGGAGAAATTGTTTCAGCCATCACCTACCGACCCTGCATAGGGCCACACCACCCCCGACTCCCTAGTGGTTACCACTACCCAGAAACGGGCGGGAGTACCCCTGGCTACAGGAGGGGCCTCCCAATAAAGAGTCAGAGGCTGTATGCCTTGGGAAATCGAATCACCACGGCAACTGCTTTTACGACGCGCATAGCAAACACTACATTGCTTGCCAATTATGCCGATGTTCAGTGGAACCTAATGGAGGAAGGTCTCCAGGAGGTGCCTGAACCTGCAAGAGCCAAATTACTTGCCATCGTGGCCAAGGGCTGGCAGGTCAACCAAAATGTACTGAAATGCTCTGGATACTGCAGAGACGGCAGGGAGATCCTTAGCTCAGGGCACCCTTCAGCCACACATCACTCCTCCACTCTGGAAGCACTGACAGCTAAACTAGCTGTCACACCTAACCATTCTATCACCTTCCATCTACTCTACCGGCCACCTGGCCCACTATCCACCTTCGCGGAGGACCTCTCTAACATCTTCACACACAACACCAAAGCTATCTCCCAGGTCTTGATACTGGGGGATTTTAACTTAGGCCTCCACGACCCCAAGGACACTGCTGCTTCGTCTATTGACAACATCCTCACTAATGCTGGATTCACTCAGTTCCTAAACCAACCCACCCACAACAAGGGCAGAACCCTTGACTGGCTAGCCGCCCTCAACTGTCCCATCAACATCACCTCTAACCAACAGTGCGCCTGGACAGACCACAACTTAATTACATTCAATATTGAGTCCAAACCTATCAGCCTCCCTCACAACATTGCCCCGGCTATGGCCACCCGTAACAAACGCAACATTACCTGCGATAGACTCCTCCCCCTCCTCCTTCCAGCTCTCAATGACCGGGATCCCTCATGCTCTGACCCTACGGCCTTGGTCGACACATTCAACCGGTCCATGCTTATAGCCTTAGACACCATCGCACCCTCGAAACTGAGAAAATCTAAACCTCGAGCCCACCTAAACTCTTGGTTTACACCCCATCTCAGAGCCCTGCGCAAAGAAAAACGAATTGCAGAATCCCACTGGAGAAGCAATCACTCGCCAGCTAACAAATCACGCGTACTCCTGGCCACCCTTAACTACAAGGAAGCTATATTCCAGGCAAAAAAAGACACATACAACAAACGTATCGAACAAGCCAAATCTAACACTAAAGAATTGTTTAAAATCCTAAAAGAACTTGAAACTCCTGTTACTCCACCTGACACCTGTACCAAAGATAGCACCTGGTGCTCCAAAATCCAAGAAGCTCTCCTAGGTAAGATTGCCACTCTCCGAATTAAAATCAACAACAAACAATCTAGCCTTCAATCCAACCCTCTACAGATCCCTATACCTACCATAAACCTCTCTAGCACAGACTCTCTGACTCCTTTTAGCTTCTCTCCACTTTCCATTCTCGAAGTGGAAAAGATCATCACTAGCCTTAAACCGTCCAATTGTCAGGGTGACCTTTGTCCTGCACCTATTATTAAGGAAGCAGCTCACGACCTAGCACCATTCATCACTACGCTCATCAACTCCTCCTTTAGCTCTGGGATTGTACCGGACAATCTTAAGGATGCGTGGGTCATCCCGCTTCTGAAAAAACCTACCCTGGATCCCAGCATACCCACTAACTACAGACCAATTACCACTGTACCTTTTTTACTAAAAATCCTTGACCGCGCGGCCTACCTACAAATTCAGGAATACCTTGAATCAAATAAACTTCTGGGACTCAGGCAATCAGGGTTCCGGCCTCGCCATGGCACTGAGACCGCCCTTATCGATTTAAAAACGCAGATCGAAGAGCTCAAAGACAAAGGCAAACTGGCGTTATTACTTCTCCTGGACCTCTCTGCTGCTTTTGATCTTGTCAATCACAAAATTCTCTGCCATCACCTCAAATCAGCCGCACATTTCTCAGAAAATGCCTCTACTTGGATCAGATCCTTCCTGGATAATAGATCTATGCGCGTGTTTTCCCCACTTGCGGCCGCACCACCCGCTCCGGTCTCTTGTGGTGTGCCTCAAGGGTCTTGTGTCTCGCCCACGTTATATAACGTGTTTACCAAACCCCTTTTCGATATTCTGGACCACTTGGGCGTCACGTATACCAATTACGCTGATGACACACAGATACTAATCCCCATCACAGGAGACTACACAACTGACTCCCGCGTCATCAACGCCATCTACCAGGTCATCCAAGCGTGGATGGCCCAACACGGCCTCTGCCTAAATGATGAAAAGACAGAGCTCCTCATTCTTGGTTCACCACAAAAACTCACTAAACTTGACCCTGCTTTCAAGTCTTTCACCATTGATGGGAACACCATCCCTATTGCCAAGGACACGAAAACCCTAAGGATTTACATCGACTCAACCCTATCCTTGACTAGACAGTCCAACGCAGTCTCATCTGCAGCAGCGTATACTTGCAAGCTCATCACCGCCTGTCGCCCGTTCCTAACCACTGCCAACTGCGTAACCTTGGCCAGGACCCTCGTACTATCCAAGGTCGACTACTGTAATGCCCTCTATCTAGGTACTAATCTCCGCAACTTAAACAAACTACAAATTGTCCAAAACAATGCGATCAGAGCGGCCCTTAACATTCCTAGGCGCCAGCATATATCTGACACCAGGCGCAACCTGCACTGGCTCTCTATCCCACATCGCATCTCCTTGAAGTCCTTGGCTCTCACACACAAATGCCTCCACAACCAAGCCCCTCGTTACCTGGCAAACAGATTCTCTTTCCACAATTCCACCAGACCTCGCAGAGCGGCCCAAGCCAACTGCCTTGTCATCCCGCGTTTTAATCTCCAAAGATCAGGTGGAACCAGCTTCCCCATCCTGGCAGCCAAACTTTGGAACTCACTCCCCAATGACCTTAGAGCAGAACCTTCCTTCCTGAAATTCAAACACCTTACCAAAGCTTGGCTATCCGCCCAAGACAGCTAACACCAGCTTACTGCCCTACTTGCACTTTGACCTACTCTGCATCCATTATTAACTATCCTGTAAATCACTGCCTTATCTATATTCGCTTGAATGTATATTTTGTAAATTTTGTAAATCTTCTTGTAATACTCCTGTAATACTCTGTCACATGCCTTGTCATGCCTTCATCTTGTTGCAACTAAGTTAAGCGCCCGGTTGCCCCTGGGCCTGGTGCGCTATAGAAATAAATAAAATACTAAAAAAATACTAAAAAAAAAATCTGTTAGAGCTGCTAGCGGTATTCAAAGACACAGCTACAGGGGTAGACAGTTCTGGTCCCGACAGGCAGCACCACAGCCATGTATTACCTAAACAAAACAGGGGGGCACTCAATCTCCAGGGCTATCCAAGCTGTCCCAGAACATTTGGATGTGGGCCCTCAAACACAAGATGTTCCTACTGTCCCAACACATTCCAGGACAACTCGATCTTCTAGCGGACGTGCTCAGCAGAGATTTTCCACTGCCCTTTGAATACGAATGGCGTGTGCACAAAGACATCATCTCAATGTCTACGCAGAATGGGTATTCCCAGAGATCGACCTGTTCGCAACTCTGAAGAACGCCCAGTTCCAAGACTACACCTCCAGGTATCCCCAGAACCGCTCCAAGGGGAACAGACTCTGGATAACATGATTAGGGAAATTTGTCTATGCTTTTTTTCCTCTGACTCCCCTACTCAACAAGATGCACCAGTTACCATGAATTTGGTGGCCCCCATGTGGGGCCCCCAACCTTGGTTCGCTCATCTAATGTAAATCGGATCTAAATGTGGTTTTGACTAGACTCATCGGGTCTCCCATTGAACCAATGCATAAAGCAAGTCTAAAAGACCTTACTATAAAACAGCCTTCCTAGTGGCTATCACTTCTATTAGAAGGGTTCACGAACTACAGGCCTTTACAGTTCTAGACCCTTTTGTTAGTCCACAGGGATAAGGTGGTTCTGCACACTCGTCCCAGATTTGCACCTACATTTATTTCGAAGTTCCATGTGAACCAATCAATCGAACTACCCACTTTCTTCCCGAATCCCACTAGCATGGCCGAAAAAAGATATACACACTAGATGTGCGCAGGGCAGTCATGTTTTACCTGGAAAGAACAAAACCACTGAAGAAAACAAACCACAGACTCCTCCATCGTGCTCGCTGACCCCAGTGCAGCCGCATCCTCTGGCTGCACCATGGTCAGTCATAGTCCCCTTTCCTCCATACTGTATGGGCGTTCCTCCCAAGGGACGGAAGACGGAACCTTTTTCACCAGAAAAAAACCTTACTCCCCTTTAAATCTAGAGGCGCGCGGGGGTGCTGCCCAGGGAGCATGCGCTGTCCTGACTCCGCCCTCCGGTGCCACACCTCAGTCCCCATTGACGCGTCGACAATAGATTTAACATTGCCTAACGACACCAGTATTAGGGGGGAAGTTGGTGGGACATATGGAGGAAAGTGGCCTATGGACTAAGAGTACGTTAGTCACTACGGTGAGTAACTTATAATTACTCTTACGTCCCGTCCTCTTTCCTCCATACTGTATGGGCGATTACAACTGATTGTAGCCCCAGGGTGGAGAGGAGACCCTCCTTAAGCAAATAGGTTCCTGAGAACTGCATGTCTGAAAGCCGCATCAGATCTAGAGCTGGCATCCTAACAGTAATGCTTGCAAAAAGCCGAGGGAGAGGCCCAAGTGGCCGTCTTGCTTATGACTTACCAAGGGACATGGCGCTGGAATATGATGGCCGTTGCCTTGGCCCTGAATGCGTGGGCATGCATGTTGGCCGGGAGCGGCTTGTGCTGGCCTTCGTACGCTTCTTTGATGGCAGAGACCATCCAGCGGGATATGGAAGCCTTCGAGGCCTGATAGCCTGGCCTTGAGCCGCCGAAGGTGACAGAAAAAGCTGGTTCCGTCCGCATGACTACCTTGTCCTTGTAAAAGGTGGTATATGGTTCAGAGGCGACCAGCGCCTGGATCTCGCTGACTCTACAAGCCGAGGTAAGGCCGATTTGATGGTGACCATCCTGATGTCCACTGACCCATTGGCTCGAATGGTTTGTGTGCCAGGGCGCCCAAGACTGTTTAAGGTCCCACACCAGGTGCAGTCTCTTGACAGGTGGGTAGAGCCTAGCGAGACCCGTCGGATGTTTCTTGATGATGGGGTTGGAGGAGGAAAAAATGCCCTCCTCTGAGTTCCTGGAAGCCCCAAAGGCTGCAAGGTATGTGTGGCAGGTATACACATGCATGCTTGAATGAGCAAGGTGTGCCGAAAAGGAGAGCATGTCGTCCAAGGTGCAAGCCAATGGGTCGATTCCCTTGTAGTCTGCCCAGGGGCAGAATCTTGTCCATTTGCTTTTGTACTGGGCCCTGGTAACTTTGCTCCTGGCACCCTGTATGATTTCTAGATTGGCTTGTGAGAGGCTTGGGTGCCGAAGCATTACCCGCTCAGGTACCACGCTGCGAGGGCTAATTTCCCTGTGCCAGAAAATGTGCTGGGCCCGTCGGAAGGTGCATCGGGGGCACCTCAGAGAGGCCGAGTAGCTCCGAAAACCATGGCCTGGCTGGCCACCATGGAGCTATCGGGATGATGATGAGTCGGCGAGACTCTTTGATCTTGCAAATTACCCTGTGGATCAGAGGAATGGGCGAAACACCGTAGGCCTTCATGCCGGTCCACTGGAGGTGAAATGCGTCACCCAGAGAGCCGGGGCCCTGACCTAGCCAGGATGCAAACTGGTGACACTTTTTGTTGTGCCAGGTGGCAAAGAGATCCATGTGGTGGGGGCCCCACCTGTTGAAGATCTCCTGAATAACAATGTTGTTTAGCTGCCACTTGTAATTGTCCACCCCCAGCCTGCTAAGCCTGTCCGCCTCTAGGTTGGATTCCCTCGGGAGGTGGACTGCCCTGAGGTAGATGTCGTTTTCCAGGGCCCACTCCCACATGTCGATCGCCAGCCTGCACAGAGGAGGGATATGGTCCCTCTGCTTGTTGACTTAGTACATGCTTGTCAAGTTGTCTGTCTGGATGAGGACAACCTTGCCCTTGTGAAGTAGTAGGAATGCTCTGAGTGCTAGGCAGATGGCGTTCAGCTCCAGCCAATTGATGTTGTATTCCTGCTCCTGCTGAGTCCAGGAGCTGTGGACCGCAAGATCGTCCAGGGTGGCTCCCCAGCCAGAAGGGCTTGCCCGTCCGTAGGTTGCAGTCCATGGACCACCAAGATGGGTCCGGGTGGAGCGATGGAGGAACGTTGATCATCTTGGATTGAGAGCCCCGCTCCTGATTCCACGAGGCCACGAAGTGCAGCTGAATCCTTCTCATCCTTAGTCACGTGTGCAGCTTGACTAGCAGAATCGCCGCTAGTAGACCCAGGAGATGTTGGTACCACCATGCCGAGGTCACCTCTCTGCTGAGGAAGTGGGCAGAGGCCTTCTTGATGGCCGAGATCTTGTCCTCCGGAAAAACCCTCTGAGCAAGTGTCCCAGATGAGACCCAGGAATGTCAGAGACTGCATGGGGAGGAGCTGTGACTTCTTGAGGTTGAGCGAAAAGCCCAGGTCGTGCAGGGTGTTCATGTGGGCCTGGGAAGAGTGGTGATGTGGAGGCCCTGCGCTCTGAGGAGGGTTGCTACAGTGTTCAGGAGTCTGGTGAATACCCTGGGGGCGGAGTTGAGGCCAAACGGAAGGACTTTGTATTGGAAATGGTAGCCCATGATCTTGAACCGTAGGAAAGAACGATGGGGCTGCCAAATCGGGACGTGTAGGTACGCGTCCTTCAGATCCAGGGAGAACATCCAGTCCCCCTTGCCCAATGCCTCCGCTATAAAAGCTGGCGTAACCATCTTGAATGTTTGCAGTGGTAAGGAGAGGCTGAGGGTGGAAAGGTCCATCACAACTCGGGCCCGCCTGGTTCTTCTGAAGGCCAAAAATCCTGGAGCAGAAGCCAAAGCCTTGCTGGGAGGCTGGAACTTCCTCCACTGCTTGGCTCTCTACGAGCGACCGGATCTCCGCCAAAAGAGTTGCTCTCCTAACCGAGTGGAGTTGAGTGGAGGCTGGGTAGGCGGTACCCCATGGATACTACGGAGAGGATCCAGGGGGTCCGCTAAATTCTGGTGCCAGAAATGTGCGTGAAGAGCAAGCTTGCCCCAACCGGAGACATGTGGCCTCATAGGGGCGTGTCATGCCTTCTTTCCCTCTGAGGCTGAGGAGGGTGTCTGGAAAAAGCCCTTACCCCCCAGCCCCCACCGCACACACACCACCACACACACACACACACACCCCCTCTTTTTGTTTGCGCTAGCTCTGGGACGGCGAGCGGTCCGGCTGCCTGCATCTGCGTTCCTGGAAGTTGCAGAACCCTCCATATGTACGACACTTCTCTGAGCGCTGCTGAGATTGGGTGTAAGATTTGGGCATGGTCTTTGTAAGAATGGACAAGGACTTTGCCGTTTGTGAGCTGTTCATTTTGTCCAGATTTTCATCCCTAGAGGAGTGGAAGAATATGAATCCATGCCAGACACCATGCTGGAGAAGGAACAAGTTACTTACCTGTAACTACTGTTCTCCAGCATGTATCTGGCATGGATCCACATGCGAGCCGTCCCCTCTGCAGCTCTTGGTCATACTGCCGCTTTACGTGCTTACCAAATCTGAAGATAGCTGCCACAGGAGGGGCTTAGGCTGGGGGCAGTATGACCCAGAGCTCAGTTATTGGTTTAGAGGTGAAATACAGTTTGTAAGTGAAAGTCAAACTTTTTTTCCTTTACTGAGGATTCCCGACTTCACAACAGGGATTATTCATGTGAATCTATGCCAGACACATGCTGGGGAACAATAGTTACAGCTAAGTAACTAGTTCATTTTTATGTAACTGCTCGTGTCTGTGTTTCTTTGAACTTATTATATGCTTTAAGTACCGTGTGCTTCACTGTCGTCCTTCCTCCTGGACTAAGCCTGACTGCTCATCCATTGCTACCAAGCTTTGGGTATTTCGGGCTGAACCGAAGGGGTTACAACCCCGTCCCCTGAGGTGGCCTTTTCCAGGTTCTGTTAAAGACATTAACTTTTGTAAATCGCCCCATCATTCTAAATGGAGCTTGCAAGGTATTTTAGTTTTATTTCTGCTCTGGATGATAACACAGCCCCAGGGTTCTGTGTAAAGCCAAGTTCTGAGGGAGTTGTGGCTTTTTAAAGAAATGAGTCCAGATTATTTTCTGAAGCATATATTGCACAGCCCTGCTATTGTTGGGAGCTAGGTTCTCACTAAATTGCAATTATCGGTTTTCAGACAATTTTAAGAAACCCACATAATAAAATCTTCGTTTCTATAGTTCCATTATTAGTCTGAATATTTGACCCTGTGTTCTAAGGTTGGCTTGGTAGAATGTACAGTCCTGTTGTGATAAGGACTTTGTTTGTCTTAAACATTGGTGGTCACACCTCCTAGGTATCCTTACTGTTGATGTGCATTTTATGTGCTAGAATTTGTAGTCACACACTTTTGTGAGGGTGGTTTTAAAATATGTACACTTCTCAGGCAAAAGGAGATGCCCACAACCCATGCTCTGCTCCCTAGACTCTTAGGTTAATTCAGCTGTCTACCGCTTCTATGTTTAACTAAGTGTGGAGTGTATGTACATGTTATAAATAATCCCAGTATTGGTGAGTATAACTGGAAGTGCTACTTAGTGTGTGAGCCAGATTAAAATCCCTAATGATGTTTGGCCCGATATCTAATCTTTCCCACCTGACTTCTGAACCAGCCCATCACTGTTTTGGAATGATGGTGGATATCTTCTGAAAGCCATCAGAATGCAGTGGAATTAATTCTCTCCGCAACTATTGGGTTCTATTAAACGATTTGATTTGCTTTGTAAATGGGGTAGCTAACAATTTAACTTGAGCTCATCTTAAAGAACACCTTGTGGAAACGTAGAGTGGTTTTATCCTTTCCCAAATAACCTTAATTTGATTGACAATTGGGCTTAACTTGTTGTGCCATGCCTTCTGTGTTTGGTGTACAATTAGTTGATTGTTCAGCTTATGCTTTATCCACAAAACAGGTCTGCAAAGCATGCCCGTCCGCCCATGCCTACAGAGTTTATTAGCCGCCAGTAATCAAATGTTGTTGGAGGTCCTGGCTGCTCCGACTGCAGACAGTTTGAAGAAGTGTTCAGTTCGGCTACCTCGGGAATTGAACCCCAACAAAAAGTATAGCTGGATGCAAAAAAAAAAAGAACCGGTAAGCTATTGTGTGGCTGACATTAACAACTTCAGAGTAAAGACCTGAGAAACAAAAGAAACCCGGTTTACAATGGTCCTGAAATCTGTTCTTGTTTTCCCCGTAAGACTTTATTAGTCTAATTCAAGTTTCTTGCAAATCTGAGCAGCAGACTATGTTTCGGCTGTGTGGAGCATCTCTTGGGAGGATGGCTGCCCCCGAGATTGGCAGCCAAGAGGAGGATGACTCTAACAGCTGGATCAATCATCCCTCTACTAATCTGCTCGGTCTGAGCTGCTGACGAGGGGGCATAGTGCCACATGTTTGTCAGCCACCCTCCCATATGCCCATAGCACAATGGTCTAGCCAACATGGCTGTCGACTAACAGTGGGACTACCTTCGGTTAAAATGGTTGTATTTTGGCCTCCTCCATAGAAGAATTATTTGGATTAGTCTTTCTATATTTTACCCAGAAATGTAGTGATACAAACCTGCTCCCGAATCAAACATATTGCAGTGGACATCACCAGGTCCTTCTCCAAGCACTAGATTTCCTGCCAATACCCACCTTCTACCACCAAGTTGTCTTTAGGCCTCTGTATATTCTCTAACAGTGCTGCTTGCTTGTTCCCTCCCCTGTCTCCTAGCCCCAGTCTAGTGAGAAAATCCTAGGCCTCACTAGAGGTATTTTCCGCTTGCCTGTCTACCACTACCACTGCTTTCCTCTTCTACCTTTTCCTGGGCCCATCTTAATAATCGGGAATGCAATACATGGTGGGGTGGACTGCACTGTGCATGTTCTCAGACTGGCCATATTCTACGTTTTACCCATCTCTGCTGTGCATCCCCTGAGCATGGCTGTAAAGGCCCCCTTATTCCCCACACCAGTTCCCTTCATTTTCCCTCATCTGGTTATCGACTGCTACCCCGGAACTCTGGTTTCAAAGGCCCTTGGCGTCCCACCCCTTTGCCCTCTTCAGACGCACTCCCTCTGCCACCATCTTTTATTCGATTATTTGTTTGCTTTGAAGCCTGCTTAACTCCCAAAAATGGATACTAATTTGACAAAATGTCACTTGCTGGGACCTGTCTGGGTGGGGAAGGAAGACTATCAAGAAAGATATGGTGTTTTATACTGTAAACTTCGCTGTTAAACTTTTATTTATGGTTTATAGTTAACTCCTAGTGGAACGCCTACCAATATTTTTATTTTTTTGTAGTTTTTAAAAACATTTTTTTACTCTAGCGTTTATTCGGCTGTGACCGTACTTAATCTATTACTATGCTTAGCATTCAGTCACTGGAGCATGACTCCCATATATTGAGGTGACCCCCAATCAGAAAATGAAACCAGCCAAAGCTGTCATTCTGTAATTTGGTGCTCTGCTGGTAGAATCGGTATCTGCTGTGTGGTACATTTCTTACCAGTTCTTTTCTCCTGTATCTTTAGCCTCTTCATTCGTAGTGCATAGGCACCATAGTGCCACCTGTAACTTTGTTTGATACTAGGCAAGTTTTAAGGCATACTTATTCTAGAAAGGCTAAATAGCGGTTCAGGGGAAGCGAGACCCAGTTGGTATACTTTTACATTTATATCCTAATAAGTAAGAACATTTAGAACTGCTCACTGAGTGACAGTTACCAACCAACTTTTGAACAATTAAGTTACTTTTCAAGGCAGAATCCTTTTCTTATCCAGTCCTTACTTAGTCTATTGCACAAGTTCACTCAGAGGCAACATTGGGACCCTATTGGTCTAGGTGCCAGTTGTAGGCAGAGTTAAATTGGGTTCAGTTGCAGGAAACGTTCAGAGTCTCTTCAAAACAAGTATGTAGTTCAATTTTTTAGTTAAAAAGGTTCCAGGGACTTCTGAGAAGACACCCTCGGAGGATTCCTACAGTGGGCCTGGGTGAACTGTATGAGAGGATGTTAGACAAAGATTGTATGCAGTACCCTTTGGGTGCACTACAACAACCCTCACCTACAGGTAATGGGAACCCAACCTTCGGTGTAAGCTTGTACTACACAGGTTGGTAGCGTGTTGAGCAGCTAGGCTTCTCTCAAGAGGGGTCAATGTAAGCTGTAGGGGAGTTATACAGAGATTCACAGTGACAAGTATTCAAATAAACACTTAAGCTCCAGGTTTCTTGGATAAATACTTATTTATCAGTCAGTTAGAATACACCTTCTTCAGGAGGGAGCAATATAAAAGCAACACACAAACTTCAAAACTGTACACTTAGTTTCTAAATCAGTAAATACCCTTTTGGGATGGCCCACAGTCACAACCTACGCCCTCAGGTGACTTCAATAGCTAGGGTGCTGGGGACATTAATATCTTACTGTTTCCTTTGACCAAGTTCTAAATGCAAAGGGTTATTAGAACAAGAGACCACAAATATTCTTAAGCAGGCAAATACTTTTGGATCCCCCAAGAAGAGAGATTCAGTATAACTGGCTAAGCCAAAGTCAATGGGCAAAGTCTTATATGGGATGGAGCACTTCTGGTAGTTAAATAGAAGTTTTTGCACAATGTTTTAGACATCTTTTAAGAAAAGAATTAAATGTAGCGCCACAAGCTGTTTAGACTTGTGAGTAGTAGAAGATGCAAGCAACTCTACAATGAGAGGTAAGTTCTCTCAGACTTTACAGTACCTTTTGTATTGAAGAAAAAAGGGCAGCAGATGTCTGTTCCTGTGCAGATCTCACTGTTCCTGGGCAGCTCTGCAGATCTCACTGTTCCTGGGCCTCAGTCATTGGGACAAGAGGGAGGGCATGCAATGGAACGGTGTTACGCTCACCTGGCTCCCACAGGGGCGTCTGTCTGACCCGGACTGCTGCGGCCTCCACCAACGTGATGTGTAGTGCAGAAATGACAGACTGGTCTGGCCCTCCTAATCTTGTCTGCTTGACCCGTAGAAGGATTCTCCTGCAAGTGGAGAGAGGAATTTAGCCACCCGTGGATTCAAGTGATGGCACCTCCCTGCGTTCCCCACTAAACACCTCCGAAATCCCCTTCCAGTACTCTCACCTTATAATATTGAAAGATGAGCTCTCCATCCTGCGTGGATTGCAGGGGCGCGTAGATACCAGTTGCTTCACTGGTTAGAAGGCATTGGGGAGTTCCGGACGAGAGTTGACTGAGGTTCCTGGCGAAGACCAGTAAGTATAGAGTTCAATATGTCCGATGTTCACTCTTGTCCCATTCCTTTCTTATCTTGCAGTGGAGTTCGAGAAAAGATGGTCTTGTGGCGGTGGATGGCGTTCAGGTAAGATTCTGTATTACCCGATGCTGTCCGGTAAATGATGCATGTATTTAACGTGTTTTCTCTCCGTTTTCAGATACGCATTTGAAGATGTGGAGAGTTAAAGAATAATGCCTCTGGTGGTAAATCAGGTAAGTCTATGGTGGTAAGAGAGATTGTATTTGTTGGCGCTTTCGGCTCACCTTGTTATTTCTTTTGTCCCCAGATGCCGGAGCCCGGCGAAGAAATGGAGGCAGCGCCGGATCGAAAAGTGCTACGAGGCCAAAGGCGCCAGGCCTGAACCCAGATAGCCCCTAGCCGGGGCTGCTGAGGTTTGAATAAATGTTTAGATGCCTGCTCCTGGGGCTGATGGGCTTGGTCCAGATGCCTGGGGGTAGGCATCATGACAAACGGTCCAGTTTGCAGCTGACAATCTTTCCAACAAGTGGCACTTCTGTGTTTCAGCTCCTCGTGACTACCGCAAATAGCAACACATTGGTTTCTGGCTGTCGAGATGGACTTTCCTGGCTTCTGGGGTCCCGCACTCTGGGGGAGGGAAGGGGAAGGCTCGGTCAGTCCGGATTCCTGGGAGTCCAGAGGATCTTCCTGGAGCTCTTGGCCAACTTAAAAGCAATGCATACAATCTGGTGTTCCGCTCTCTGATGTTTCGGTTTCCAGCAGCAACTCTGTGGAAATGCAACCAGCTCTGAGAGAATGTCCAGGTGGCTTACTTTGGAGTTGATTGGTCCCACCAACTCAAGGGGAGAAGTCCTTGCAGGGGTTTCTCTGTCGATACAAATTCGGAGTTTCAGCACAACAGCAGGGCTTCACCAGACAAACTAACAGTTTAAGAGTTGCAGCAGGTGTCCTCTTAAAGTTCTTATTCGGTTTCTTCGTCTAGTGGTCAACTCCGCCTTCCAAGCCAAAAGCCTTCTTCAGTTCTCTTCCATTCATTCCAGCTTAGCTGTCAGTCACCCAGCGGGGTGGCTGTCCTTGCTGGACAGTCAGCCAGCCAATCATCAGAGTACATTTGGGTCTCCTAGGAGACTAAGCACAGGGAGTTTCGGTCACCTCCCTCACTTCCTGCCCACCCCAGACACCCTGGAGCCAGAGGCGGGATTCACTTGTAAATCCCGCCAAAGGCAAAGCGAACAGTGGGACCAAAACCTGGTTTGCCGCGCAGAGTAAATCTCAAGAAGGACCCTTCCACAAAGAAATGGCGAAAAAAGACCGGCCATTTTGACAAAAATGGCAACCTAGGGTGCTTTACTGCACCTGCGAACGCAGCCCGTGGTAAATGCACGCCACGGTAGTTAAAAGTAAACCACTGCAACCAGCCATTCAGCGAGGAAAGGGTACTGTAAACATGTTACATGAGAAGCTAGACAAAAGGAGATACTAGGTAACTCCTCCAGAACCCTATTGTAAGGCTGTGTGTGCTGGGTCTAGAAAGTTACAAATGTAAGTAAAGTCAATTTCACTTAACTGCTCTTTGAAATGGTAGTTTATCCAAGAGAAGGTATTTAAACCTTTGGGAAATCTGAAAGACTTACCTGTGTCATTGCACTGAAGGTGCTGTGTGACAATGTAAAAGATGATGCCTATGGAGTTTGTCAGACTCCATAACCAAAAGAAACAGTTAGAAAAATCACAATAAAATACATGAGTGAGTGGGGGAAAAAGGGTCTCGCGCTCTCCAGGTTAAAAAGATCAAGTCCTCAAAATCCAGCAAGGTTGCTGGGGGTCTCTAAGGTGGAGGGAATTAGCACATTTCTGAGAATTTTCCCCTAACAGAGGCCTCCCAATCGTAAGAAACACCCCAAACCTACACAGGAATCGCAAAGGCTTAATTAAGTAAACGCCCCAGCCAACACAGTGCCTCAACACAGAAGAGTTGCAGCGGGGGAAACTTCAGGATCTGCAGCCAAAAACCTGGTCTGTGAATTCCTTGTCATGAGGACAGGACACTGGAAGGGATTTTGCAGCCGGGATCAACAAGGAATGATCCAGGCAAGAGTATCTTCGTGGCTGGACACAGATCTGTGGTTTTGACACCCTTTTCAGGAGTCAGGAGAAGACTGAATATCGCTGGTCAGATTATCATCTCTAATCTGGTTCGGCACTCTGGTGAGGGGACTTCAAGGACTCTGTGTCTCTAGCGGTCCAGCAGGATGCCTCAAGTTTCAGCTCCATTCGGAAGACCATGCGCGGTATGAGGTCCCAGGGTATTGGGTTATTGCATCCCTGCAAGGTTGCAGCATGACATGGCTCAAAATGCAGGTCTTCAGTCTAGTGGATCTCACCAGGGTGGGGGTTGTTGTTTTTGGAGTCCCTCACCAGACACTTGGAAGGAAGGGCTACAGCAGGCTGCAGATACCCAGCCGGCTCTCTGGTTGCTGCAAATAACCTCAGCCACGGTTTCATAATCTTGCTCTTCGGATTCAGATTTAGTGGTCAACTACCTCTTCAGCTTCCAGGATTGGACTTTATGTGGAACCCAGCCATTCAAACAGGTGTTTAACATTAAAACCTACAGGGGTGGGTTGGCAGTCCTTTCAGGACAGTCGCCGAATTTGAACTGGATTCTCGTAGGCAGGCTGGAAGACTCAAGGGGTGCAGAGTTTTGGACTTCTCTCTCGCTTCCTGCCTTCACAGATGATCTGGAGCCTGGGTGGGCTTGCCCTAGGACTCCCGCCAAAGATAAAATTAACCCAAAGGAATTTCCTGCCCTGTAGGCTGTGGGAAGGTCCGAAAAAGGACAACACTAAAATGGCAAAAAAATGAGACTGGGCCATTTTGAATTACTGGAGTTGTGGATTCAGCCTGTGGTAATGGTGCACCGAATTGGGGGAAAGGTTAGCTGCACCCAGTTATTTAGGGTAAGCTTGTCCCTGTTACAGAAATGGTGCAGCGAGAATGACAAAGGGGATACACTGAATCCCCCAGAACTCCACATATCTCGGGAGGATAGCTCAGCAGCAACATGCTCGCCTTGGAAGCAAGACGACATGCAGCAACACAGGTTCAATTCCCGGTTCACGCTTAGAAACCCTTGGGCATTAAGCACGTTATAAATAACCCATCATATCATATCACATAAGGTGGAGTGTGCTGGTCTCAAGTTCAGAGAGGGTCAAATGTTTTTTTATCCTTAGGAACTGTTCTCACAAGGTTAGCCAGAGAAAATGTAAAAGGAGAGCCCAAAGGGCTGCAACAGGCTGTATGTGCCAAAAGTGTCAAAAACGGGACACTCTTAAAGTAAATGAATCGGTGAGTTTGGAAAGGTTCCCACTCGGAGGTATAGGGACATATAATCCACCAGCAAGAAGTTCTGGGGGGGGGGTCCTCATTCTCACAATTGAGGGAGATTTAGCACGAAAGTTAAAATCTTACCCAACAGGCAGGGGGCGCTGTGAAGCTGGAACCCTGTAGTACCCGTAGGTGGCCAGGCAGAGGAAGGTTTTGGCAGGGGAAGTGGGAGAGTAAAGGAGGAGGAATCTTGAGCTTCCAGAACTAAAGGAGATTCGACTCAAGCCTGAGGGGCAGGGTGACCAGTCTAGAGGGGGGGGGCATCTACTGCACTCTCCTTCCCCCAAAAAGCTTGCACTCGCACTCTCTCTCTAGCGGGGAGGTATTTTCGGAGAGGGTTGGATGTAGCAGGATCTTGGGCCCTAGACCGCCTTGTTGATGGTGCAGAGAGTCTTGACTTTGATCCCAGCAGCAACCGGGAGCCAGTAGAAAGAAATGGGGTTGCAGTCTCTGGGCTTGAGGCCAAAAATAAGTCTTGCAGTCCTATTTTGGATTAGAGGGAGGGATGAAGAAGGAAGATTGAGGAAGAGGCTGTTACAGTAGTCCAACCTAGAGAGGACCAGAGCTCTGGAGACATTCTGTTTCTGGGGGAAGGTGAGGAAATGGGGGGAATACCTCTAAAAAGGTGCACCTGATAGTGGGCCTTCTTGGCAAGGTCTGTGATGTAAGGAGACATAGATGACACCAAGGTTTCTTTTTTTGTTCCTCACAAGAGAGGGAGGGAGGGAGGGAGAGAGGGATGGATGGATGGATGGATGGATGGATGGATGGATGGATGGGAGGGAGGGGAGGTGGGAGCAGGGTCCCAATGAAAAGGATCTCCACCTTACTGGCAATAAGGCAACGTTGGCAGCACACCATGACTGAATAGCAGTCACAGTTGGGGAGGAGGAAGAGGGAATCTTGAAGGAGAGCTACATGTTTGCATCACACAAATTGTGGAGAGAAGGAAGAGATCAAATGGGCTAAAGGGACAAGCTAGTTGCTGAAAAGCCACAGCGAGCAGATGGGACGCCGCATGTGGCGAGTGATGGGGAGAGAAAAGGGCCAAGTTGAACCTGGGAAGGTCGATTGGAGAGGCAGGAAGTCATCCAGTCCAGTGCAAGGCCCTTGATGCCCAGGATGTCATGAAGCCGATTTAGTCAGGATGGCATGATTGACTGTGTGGAAGGCAGGGAAAAGATCCAGGAGGATAACAATGGATGGAGAGTCAGTCGAGATTAGAGTAAGTCATCACTGGCAGTTCTCGTGCCTCTGGCAGCGCTAAAGCCAGACTGGTGGTCATGGAGACAGCCAACCGATTCAGTGTTGGGTCAGTTGGGAAATGGCCAGCTTCCCCAGAGGGTTTGACCAGGGAGGGGGTGATGGAGATAGGTCGATAGTTGGCGGGGGTCTGATGATGGTTTTTTAAGGAGTAGGGTGCACAAGGGAGTGCTTGAGGGGGAAGAGTGAGGGAGCCGGTGGCAAAGGAGTGGTTACAAAAATCGGCCAGGGAAGGATGCAAAGGAGGCAATGTTGTCCTTGATCATTCTGGAGGAGCAGGGGAGCACCTGTTTGGAGGAGACTTTCATAGAGAGGACTAGTCTAGAGACCTCATCTGGTGCTATGAGAGAGGAGGAGGGAAAGAGGGGGTGGGGGAGTCAGGGGAGGAATGACATCACGTCTGGGGAGGGAGGATTGGGGGGAGGAGAGTGGACAATGTCCTGAGTTTTAGAAAGTAGGAGAAGAGCCAGAGAGGTGGAGGGTCAGTGAAGGCAGGGGCGATGTGGGTACTGCAGAAGGATTGGCAAGTACCTTGTACATTTTAAACGGTTATCCATAGTTGTTAGTGGCCCCACAGATGGGGGCTTGGATGTGAGCCCTCTTCTTCGCGCAAATGGAGTCTGTATTGCCTTTGGAGGGTGCGACAGGCCAGTTTCCCAAGGATATCTGATGCCCACCACTTCCGCTCAGCCACTTGCGTTTCAGAGAGGCTACGTCTGAGTCATACCAGGTGTTAAGCTTGGAGGCAGGCTTCGTTCGGATCCTCATGACTGGGGCAAGGATATCCTGGGTGTCGGCGATAGAAAGGTTTGCAAGGGCAGAGTCAGTGGCAGGGGGAATGAGTGGCGGCAAAGGCAGCAACTGACACTCGCTTCATCGGTGGAATGACTGAGAAGGAGACGGGCAGTGCAGACGGAGGCTTAGCAGGTGGACCAAAGAGGCAGTAGGGAATGGTCCCACCAGGATAGAGGCGTAGTTGTTGGAGAGGTGGATATGGGAGCATCGAGGGATGTCCGGCCGAGTGCTTTGGACCAGAGTGATGAATGGCGAGGGAGAGAGCGTCAGAGTTTGCGGAGGGCTGCAGTGGCTGCCTTGAGTCGAGGTGAATATAGAAGTCACTGAGGAGGAGGAGAAGTTTGGAGAAGGGAAGAGCAGGTCAGTCCACTCGGAGGGTGACCGGACCAGCGGGCCTGTAGATGGTGGCGAGCGTCATAGAAAAGGTTGGAGAGATGCCAAGCCTGCAGACAAGGCATTCAGAGGAGTAAGACTGATCAGGAATGATGGTACCAGAAATCCAATCGGGGAAGATCAAGGCCACTCCGCCTCAACACCGGTTAGGCCTGGGCATGGAGAGGCTCTTGCAATACTTGGGGGAATACTGTCAAAAACAGTGACAGAGCTGGCAGTGAACCATGTCTCAGTGAGGGGGAGAATGTTGAGGTCAAAATCTTTGAGAAGGAGACCGATATCGGAGTCGGGTTTGACGGCAGAGAGCGCGGGTAGCTAGGTGGACCTGATTACCGCCCATTGGAGGTGGAGAAGGGGCAGGTAGGGTGAATGCCGGAGGAGTGACGGGAGGAAGTTAATGAGACGAAAAACTTATCAAGGAGAGCGTTGGGCTGAGGGCACGGGACCATGGCAGTGCCGTAAAGATGGACATTAATGATGCACCTGGAGGATGAGATGCCTGCCAAGAGTACTGCACATCTGGTGCCTCAATTAATGGGAGACGAGAGAGGACAGAGACCATATGTGAAGTCTATAGGGCGGGATGGAGCGACCAAAGAGGTTGTCTGTGACAAGTCTTCCTGGAAGCAGCGTTTACGGCGATGGGCAGACCTGCGTTGGAGATCCTTTTTAAACTTTTTCCAACCAGACTTTGAGAGGGAAGTAGGATAGGTGATTGAGTAGCAGTTGGAGTAAAGTGGTGAGATGGAAAGCACCTTGGATGAAGGGAGAGAGGAAAGAAAGAGGTGAGTGACGGGTAGCTGCATAAAGCACAACACTCACCAGGCGGCCTAGCAGCAGACCGATGCCGAGAAGACTGGTGCAGGGAATATCCTTCTAGACTCTTCAGGCCAGTCAGGCTCCCCTTCCAGTGGGACAGATGCAATGTGCAAAGGCCTTAGGCTTTTAAGTCGAAGATAATTTCAAGTAGGTACAGTTACCGGTCCGGTGAAGGCCTCGCAGTCGGTGATGGTGTGCTTTGACAGATGTCCACAGCAACAGTACGTTAAAGAGTAGTTTCAGCTGGTTGATCCACAGCACTTCATTGGGGAACTCAGCAAACAGCATTAGCATCACGACAACAGTGGCATGTCTCTTCTTTGCCTCAGGATTTACACGAGGAGGCAATAACACACTTAAGATATGACCCATGGCATTTGGAGGGCCACATGCACTGTGATGGTCGTAGTGGATCAGAGTTTCAGGAGTGCTACAGCCGCAACCAGCAATTTCTTATCTCACTCCAACTGCACATGCCATGTCCCACACTTTCAAGCTGCAGGGACCTATGAAACCACTGCAGAACCTACACTCCTCAGGGAAGTCTTATTTCTCTCTATGCGTATGATTTGACCCACACTTTAAAGCTGCGGGGACCATTGAAATTGCTGCAGAGCATACACTTCTCAGGGAAGATTTCCTTTCAGCTCACCCCGACTCCCACCTCCCCTCGTGTTTGAAAAGCCAACTTGGCACAGCTTCCAGGCCTACTGGCACCACCAGCCGCTCTGATGCAAAAATAAATAAAAGCAACTTTGCAGCAAAGATCGCCCAATAGATCACAGCCCTCCTTGCCACTCCCATGGCCTGTTTCCACTATGCTTCTCAATCAGGTTACCGTTCCCAGGTGATTTCATGCCCGTGCCTCTGGACCTGTATCCGTTTCCTTGGGTAAAATGCAGAACTTCTTGAGACTAGTGGATCTCACCAGGCTCTGGGTAGGAGTCGTCTCATTTGGGACCCCCAGGTCGATTGGAAGGAAGGGTTGCATCAGGCTCCGGTTACACAGCAGGCTCTCTGGTCGCTGGAAATCTCTACAGATCTTTTCTTTACCTTCCTCTTCGATTTCGGTTCCAATGGTCGACTTGTCGGCAGCTTTCAGGTTCGGAGTATTTATCAGGAACTACAGCACAACTTCTTCAATCTCTCCGTGCAAGTTAGAGAAGGGGCTGGTCTAGCTGTCAATCAGGACAGCCAGCCCCCCATTCAGACTGGGTTCCTTTCATGCAAGGTGAAAGACAAAGGGTTGCAGAGTTTTGGACTCATCCCTTGCTTACTGTCTTCTCAGACACTCCGGAGCCTCGCCATACAATACAAAGGATTCCTGCCAAAGACCAAACTTCCACTGAGGTCATTTCCACCTAGAATGGCAGGGTAACACCTCAAACTACAAGCAAACGAGAAATGGCTTAAAAAGGAGCCCACCATTTTAGAAAAATGGTGCCCTTGTGTGAATTACTGAGGTTGATTTAACAGCCTGTGAGTAATGAGACTAAAAAGTCAGTAAGGTAAAACCACTGCCACCAGCCATTCAAGTAAACTTGCAATTGTAACATGCTACAGGTAAGTAAGCAAGGGGATGATGTATTGTATCTCCCCAGCGCTACACATGGTGGGTTTTTCTGGCTCATTTAACAAAAAGTAAAGGGGGCTGAAAATCCCTCTTTACCCCTTAGAACAGTTGTTCAACCAAGTACATTAAAGAGAAATTAACAGGGAAGCCCAAAGGGGCAACCCAGTTTGAGCACAAAAGTTATAGGAAACTATAACTGCAACCATACACTATGGAGAGGCATAAAAAGGTCACCCATAAAGGGTAAAAGACCAGGTGAGAGGGGGAAAAGATTCCCCTTCACCTAGGGACAAGGGCAAAAAATAAATCGCCAAGTCCAAGCAAAAGGTTCTGGTGTTGACGCGGGTCCGGAAGATTTATCACAAATATGAAGATCTTACCTAACAGTCTCTGTTGGTTGGGATTTTGTGGTTTACTCTATGAAGAAGCTGCAGAGATCCTGGATGATCCCATTTTCTGGTTCTTTCTTCATCGCCATTTTAAAAACTAAAATATTATCCGAACCTTACAGTAGCAGGAATTTGGTACTGGCTGGCTCTAAAGACAGCTTGCAGAGGGTTTTATGAGCATATCCTCATCTAGGATGCATCACTCCCAAACATACTATAACATTTATTTCTGTGCTTATTTATCCTTCCTGTTCATACACTTGTATATTTGTATATATGCCTTACTGTGTCAATACCTGTAACTATATGTTTCACTGTGGCCATATTTGTAACTATGTAAGCTGTGCATTTTCTTATTTGCTGCGCCCCGTTACCCCTGGGTATGGTGCACATTAGAAATAAATAAACAAACATGTAGTCAAGGGAGAGCTATCTGGGGCTGGTACGCTGCTTGGTGGCAGGGATGCATAACTGTTCTGTTTCCCCACGATCAGGGACTAAAGGAAATTGCTGTTGTGGAGAATCTCATGTTCTACGTTGTATGCTTGTTGATAGCTTCTCCAGTGTTTGTACACTTGGAAGATGCACTTCTGATAGTCTATAAGGGCAGACTATTTGAATACCTACCATCCTTTTCCTTGCAGATGTATTTGATCAAATCAGCCATCGATAACATGGATGCAATGGAATTGGACTATAGGGTGAAGCTGGCAGAGCTGCAGAGGAGGTACAAAGAGAAACAGAGGGAACTGGTGAAACTCCAGCGACGTAGAGATTCTGAGTGAGTAATCCTCTCCCAATAGGTGTATTCGCCTCGCTGATCCAGAGTTGTGTGGATCTCAACTCTGCAACAAACAGCTAATCCAATGGTCAAGGCCATTCAATGTACTCCCCTTTTTGGGACCATCAGATTGGGGATCTCTAGCCTTACTTAATCCCAGTGAAAAGCAGGTTTTAGACTTGGCATTTTATCACAATGTGAATTGTATCATCCTAAAGCAAACAGTGCCATGTAATGTTTGGTTTTCATGATTCTCTTTTCAAGGAATATGTATTGATTCCTTAATAACCCATTCTTGCTTTATCTAGTCCAATTAATAGCTATGGAAAACGAGGCTTCATGAACACTGGACACACAAATGTATATGGGAGCAAGAAATGTAGTCTTCAAATTACATGTACAGGTGTGCCTTATTTGCAGTTTGAAAGAGCAGTCCTGCTTAGTTTGGGCTCTTCTTATCCATCTGATACATTAAGACTCCATTGTTGTTTTTTAAGGGACAAACGTGATGAGAAGAGTAGAAGCTTGGCCAGAAGAGGTCCAGGAAGGCCCAAGAAGAGGAAGCATGGATCTCTTGCCCGGTCTCCCTCTATGGAGAGAGGGAAAAACGACAGCAAGAGCAGAAAGTAAGGCTGTATTCTGGGAAAACTAGCTAGTGCTGGGCTTTGTTGGTAATCTGCTGTATGCTCTTTCCTTTATGCAGGTGCAGAATCTGACACAAAAACGATGGTGAAAACAAGAATGCGCAGTAGATTTTAATAATTGACTTCTTTTTGAGCTAGTTTTCTGTTTATACTTTGGTTTTGCTCTGTCCATAGTCCAACACTACTATCGTATTAACGTTCTGATCCAGTATCGGTGCCCTGTCAATATGTTAAGTTACTGTTAAACGTCATTTGTAAGTGGCTGGTCTCCATTGGTATGGCTTCATATTGCCGGGTCAAACCTGGGATTTTGGAGGATCATAGTCCAACACTATAACCAGTTGCATTTCATAGGTGCATTTCAGACTGACCTGCTTTTCAGTGGTTACTTGCTTGGTCAGCACAGGCATAAAGTCATTGCATTATCACTTTACTGACAAAGCAGGTTTGTCACTCTATCTCTTTGCAGTGGGCAGCTGGTACTGTAGCGCAGCAGGCAATGTGTGTGGTGGGCCGGTGTGTAGCTTGACTGTCCATTGCTCTTCCTAGGAAAACATATGGGCCAGTAGTCATTGTGCAGCTACATGATTCTGAAATTAAATCAGGCGTGCAAATTAGAAGATGATTGGAAGGCCTCGGGCCATTTGAATATACTGGGGGAAGGGTTCATGAGTGCTAAAGCAGAATACCATTTTTTTAGGGTTTTGTGACACCTGACCTTTTTGGTATTTTTTTTTCCCTCTTTAGAGTGCCTCCAGTTCTACCAAATGTACTGCCCCCTTTATTGGAGTGCTAATGTAATGAGGCCAAACTCTCACCTATTTCATATTTTGGGGGGAATCCTGAGGTGGGCCCAAAATGCCCATGGCGCAAACACAAGCTCACTCTGAGCCCAGCCCTTCTTCCCCAGGAGTAGTTTGGGCTGGTCCCTAGACGGGTTAATAAACCTACTCTGTTGGGGAACCTGGGTCTTGGTAGGTTTTAGGGCCAGTCTGATTAGCTGGCCGCTGTTGGGACTGATTTTCTATACTCTGGCCTGGTGGTCAGATGTATAGAAGGCCAAACTAGTTTAGTGATGGGGACCACTCTGGGAGTGTTAGAGTTTTCCTAAAGTCTGTCTCAAGGTAACTCTATAAAACTATCCCTTGGTATACAGGTCCCCAACTCGTAGTAGAAGTCTGTGATACCAAAAGGATTGGAAGAATGGCATCACAGCCAGGCTGATCTTATGAGAAGGATGTGAGCTGTAAGTAAGTACAATTAACCCAGTCAATACATTAGCCCAGAGAAACTCTCACACAAGTTAGAATAAAGTATACATTTATTTTATATATGCATGGTAGGTAAATGCTACCATGGACTAACAATTCAAGTAGGATATATAAGCAATACTTTTTGCTTGTGACTGTTTCAATAGAGGGGCTTGCGCCTGCATTTGTTACAGAAAATGACAGTTCCACGGTTTAAATAGCAATGGTGCGCACCTGCATTTTTTACATAGAAATGTGTTTTATTCATTCACAAAGTCACTCCTACAAAGTCTGTAGGAAGGAAAAAGCGGTTATTTAGTACTAGCAGCAGTGATTCACTCCTTAGCATCACTTTTCAGGGCTTCTAATGTTTTAAAGTCCAAACCCTAACTAATCGAGAGTTCATAGAAGTGTAGGATGGAAGCAAACTCTTACGCAGCAGCAGAAAAGGCAACGTTCCTCAGGATATGTTACTTTAAGTGAAATGCTGTAGTAGTTTAACACGGGTAATCGGGACCCTGCAAAGGACTCCCTAAAAGCACATGCTGTAAGCCTAGGAAAGGTATGGGTAGACAACCAGACACCTGGTATCCTAATCCAGTCACACTGGATCGCCTACTTGGCTTGAGGCAAGTTCTATCTTGAGCCCCACAGTACCTTAGAGTGGCTGAAGAAACTGCAGCTGAATTCTTTCCTGTGCAGCAGCGACGCACCTGGTCTCCTGGTGCCTTTGTCTGGTGACAAAAGGAATAACTCTAAATGGGATCTCACAGCAGCAGTCGCGAAAAAGGATCCCCAGCAAGGATTTCTTCTGTGTCCCACTTCGATCTGGAGTTTTTGCGTCTTTTTTTTACAACATCAACAGTGAACTGTTACTGCCCGGTCGATCTTCCTCGATTCTGCAGTCATGCACTCTAGTGAGTGAACTTCAATGAGTGCTTCTGGAGGTCCTACTGGAGCTCATGTTCTGGGAGGACTTGTTCACGCAAAGGCATTGGACTGCAATTGGGTCAGAGGTCCCTTGTATTCGCGGTTTGCAGTCCTGGAAGATCACAGCACATCAGGGGATGGTTCAATCAGCAGTTCGTCTCAGGGCTGGTTGGTTCCATCAGTTAAAGGGAAGGGGTCATCCTCTTTAGACCCAGTTTTCTTAACAGAAGCTCCAGAGAACTGAGGTCTCTTCAGTTACTGGAAGGGTCTGCCGGCGTCTCTGGTAGTTTTCAGCTTTGGATCTTCTGTTCCAGTGGTAGACTTGTCTTCTACCTCGGATACCTCACCTTTTTATTAGGATTTCCCATTCACTCCTCTGCAAACTCTCCCTGCAGTTTACAGAAAGGGGTGGGTGGTTGTCCAATCAGGACAGCCAGCCCCCCAGTGGAAACTGGTTCCATTCAGGCACATCAGCAGACCAAGAACAGGGCAGTGCCAAAACTCCTCCCCTGCTTCCGGTCCTCGCAGACAAACCGGAGCCTAGGCGGGGACACACAGGGTTCCAGCCAAAGACAAAACTCAGACCTCTCCCTCCTAGAATGGTAGAAGGGCTAACAAAGGATAAGCACACAAGAAATGGCGAAAAATAAATAAATAATGGAGATAAAAAAGGAAAAAAGAAAGCAGCCACCATGCTACAACATGGGTGACCCTTTTGTGCATAACCAAGGCTGTAAATAGTCAGCGGTAGAAAATAGCACGAGTTGACAGAACACGTTAACTGCCTCCACCCATAACTATAGGGTGGTCACTGACCAATAAGTCACAGGAGCAGAGAGACGGGGGGATACTTTGCACATAAGGTGGTGTGTGTCAGTCTAAAGTTTTAGGAAGGATTCAAAGTATCCCTCTTTCCTTAAGAACAGTAGTTCTTTGGGAAAATGAAAATATAAAGGGAGAACTCAAAGGGTTCCCAGCAATACTGCACATAGGGTGCTATATGCTGCAAAAGTGTAACACAGATGCCTTTAAGGGAAATGGAGGAAAGCAAGACTCCAGAAAAGAAGGTAAAATATAAAGAACAAATTCCCCATGGTTTAAGCAAATGGGAATGCATGAGGGGGGGGGAGGCTTCCCTCATTTAGGAGTACAAGAAAAAGGTCCAGAAGTTCAGCAAAAAGTGCTGACGGTCTCACTAGGAGAGGCGATTAAGCATAAAACTGAAAAATGTCCTTAACGGGGCGCAGTAGCCAAACAAGTTCAGAATAGGTGGATGTTTGGTTGTTGGGACCGATTTTCTATACTGTGGCCTGGGGGTCATATGTATAGCAGGCCAACCTATATTGTGACTCAAAGCTGTAGCCAAATCAGTTCAAGGTAGCAGTGACGAGAGGTCTAGGCCAAGTCTCAAGAGGTGGTGAGCTTGTAAAGGTTCCACAATGAGTACACACAATGGGAGTCCCAAATCACACTTAGACAGTATGCATAAAAATTGTTATTTATTTATGGCCAAGCAATGTAGAGTAGTAGATGCGTGCCTCTGCAGGAAATCCTGCCCCCTACCTCCTATATGTTGGAAGCCTGACATTGTGCCATGCTTGACACCAGCAATTGTGACCATACCACGGCAAGTACTCGAAAGAAGGTACCCTCTGAGAGAGCCTTATCAGATGTATCCCAGAAGAGATGTTCATCTAAGGGAAGAATTCCCTGAAGGAATATGAAAGAGTGAAAGAGGATCTGGTGACGTCAGGAAAGACAAGCATGACGCCCTGAGAATACTTGCTGAAGAGAAGGCATGGATCTTACAGAAACTGATGACCAAGTTAAGAACCAAGTAAACTTTCGTATGCGAAAAGATTACACGTGTGCGAAGCACTGCAGAAAATGTAACCTGTTCAATATCTGTACAGATGGTGCAACGCAAGTAGATTAATCTTATAAGATGTCTATATGTAGTGAATAGACTGCAGGCGAAGCTGCCATTGTATATAAGCTGGACATCGGTGTCATGAATTTAGTAAGCCAGGACCCAAGGAAAGAGAGGGTGAGAACTGTGTTGCAGTAAGAATAGGCTGAGATCGTGGAAACGAATGGTGAGGCGGTCTGATCTGGTGTCAAAGCTGAAGCAGCCAAGATCCGTTATCTATTCTTGAAGGTAGTGATCGTGCAAAGCCGAATCATCCCTTGTTAAGGTGCAAAGAAGGAACACTAAGCATGCCAAGTTTGAATCATTTAAGACATTTAAATGCTGCAAAATCGACCAAATCGTGGTGTTCTGTCACGTGACCGAAGGTTGGAAAGAGTTGAGTGTGGAGTCCTAGAACCATAGTGAAAGCCCGCACACCCATATATTCCCAGAGACAAGAATACTTTGCAAGGCCAAGTTCAAAGACCATCTTCAATGCAGAATGCATGGGTGATGGGTGATGAGAGATGAGATAATTGGGCTCTTCCTCCCAGGCGGGAGGCTTCGGCCAAACAGTAGAAAAGACACTGGAAAAAGGGATGCCATCCCAGAGCCCGAGACTGGCCCCCTCAGAATACAAAATGCCTGGGGGAGGACCGGGGGGGGCAGGGGGGGGGGGGGGGTTATCCAGGCCACAGATATTTCTTCTTCCAATGACGAGGACACGGTTTCCATCCTCGCTGTTTGGGACAGCGGGAATGTCGAAGAGGTGGTAGTCGGCAGAGGCGATGAAATCGACACCGCCGGCGCTGGGCCCAGCGATCCTACTTCCCCGACACCTCCCAGAGACTTGTCTCAAGACATTCTTTCGACTCTCCACGCACGCTGGTGTCGGAGATGCAGAAAAGGATGCGGACGGCACCACCGGCGCCGGCCCTGTGGGCACCTGGCCCACCACCCCTCTGAAGAAGAGGAAGCAGCACCCTACACCATCCCCCCCCCCGTTCTGCCCCCACCTCCCCGCAATGGGAGATGCAGGGACAGAAGACACAGACGGCAACATCTCTACGCCTCGAAGGGCTTCTCTCCCAGACAAAGTGGGCTCATTCACTACATGGTCACCCGTGCATCGGGAATCTTGCAGCTCACACTGGAGGAGACAAAGGAGGGCTTCCTTTATCAGCACCGAGAGGTGAAAAGGAGGACCATTCTGGCGGTGCATGCCATGAGCGATGAATGGGATTAGGGCCTGGCCCTGCTGGAAACACCCCCCTTCCTCCGCTTCAGCCCCCATGAAAAAGAGAAGAGCTGGAGAAGAAATACTGGGTTCCGGAGTCTGCGTCCAAGTGTCTGCGGTCGCAGCCATCACCAGATTCTGGTCTCAGCGGCTGTGGGGCAAGATTGTATGCAGTACCCTTTGGGTGCACTACAACAACCCTGACCTCCTGGCAATAGGAACCCAACTTTTGGTATAGGTCTGTACTACACAGGTGGTAGCGTGTTGAGCAGCCAGGCTGTTCTCAAGAGGGGTCAATGTGAGCTGTAGGGGAGTTGCACAGAGATTCAGTGACAAGTATTCAAATAAACTCTTAAGTGGGCAATATAATAGTAAGACACAAATACACTCCAAAATACACATTCTTATTGTTTCCAAATCAGTAAGTACCCCTTTTGGGATGACACACACACACTTCCTACACCCTCAGGTGACTTTACTAACAAGGGCACTGTGGACATTAATATACTACTGTTGGCATGTAGAATCATACTTAGGAATATGTCAAAGGAAAAAGGATATTAGAACAAAACAAGAGATCACACTAATATTCTGAAGCAGGTAAGTACTTTTGATAACCCCAAATCAAAGTTAGTTAACCCTTTCCTGGAAGGAAGACCAAACACAATGTCAGAGGGAAGAAGACATTCAGGGAGCCATACTAGGCCAAAGTCAATTGGGCGAAAGTCTAGGTGAGCTGAAGCACTTCTTGCAGCTTTGTAAAAGTCTTGCACAATGTTTTAGAGGTCTTTGTAGAAAAGAAGAAATCGAAGCAGGGCCCCAAGCTGGTTAAGCTTGTGAAGTAAAGAAGCTGTTGGAAACTCTACAGAGCAACCCAGACAAGTCTCAGCAGAGAACAAGGGAGTTTACAACAAGAGGTAAGTTCTCTTAGACTGTACAGTACCTTTGGTAAGAAGAAAAAGGCTTTGGCTGGCTTCTGTTCCTGTGCAGCTCTCCAGATCCTGTGTTCCTGGGCCTCAGTTGTGGGGACAAGAGGGAGGACATCTGTAGGACTCTGCACTGCAACTGGACGATCGGCGGCAGAAAAGGACCAGCTTCCATCAGTGGCATTTCACGGTTTCAGCTCCCCTCGTCTAAGCAAATGGCTACACTGTGGACTCTTGGCTGTTGAGATGGGCTTTCCTTGCATCTGGGGTCCAGCACTCTGAGGTGGCTCAGGCTCGGTCAGTCCTGCTTACTGGGAGTCTGGAGGATCATCCTGGAGCTCTTGGCCAACTTGAAAGCAACGCACACAATCTGGTGTTCTTCTCCATGGCTATTTGGTTCCAACAGCAACTGACTTGGAATTTCAAGCTCCGAGAGGATGTCCAAGTGGCTTACTTTGCAGTTGATTGGTCCCATCAACTCAAGGGGAGAAGTCGTCCTTGCAGGGCTTCTCTGGTCGAAGTGAAATTGGAGTTTCAGCACAGCAGCAGGGCTTCACTGGGCAAACCAACAGTCCAGGAGTTGCAGCAGGCATCCTCCAAGTTCTTCGGATTCCTTTGTCCAGTGGTAGACTCTGCCTTCCAAGCCAAAAAACCTCACCTTTTATGCAGGTTTATCCCATTCATTCCAGCCTAGCTGTTAGTCACCCAGCGGGGTGGCTGTCCTTGCCGCACAGCCAGCTGGCCAATCACCTAAGAGTGCATTTCTGTCTCCTAGGAGACTAAGCACAGGGAGTTTCGGGCACCTCCCTCGCTTACTGCCTCGCCAGACACCCTGGAGCCAGAGGTGGGCTTATTTATTTGAATTTGTAAAGCACCCACTGCCCTTAAGCATTGTGGCGCTGTTAAGAATGCTTGCTTGGTTACATCGGTGAAGTTATCAACATACATACATACATAGACGATAGCGTCAGACAATTACAGAAAGAGCATAACAGTGATCAGTGATTACATAGATTGGTGGGCAAGTATATGGTGCCAGCCACATGTTGCATGGCGGCAGCTACAAACAGTTGCGGGTCAAGAATAGTATGCATACATTAGTGCTACCTAAGGGTAGAAAGGCGGCAGCATCTCATGAATGCGTAGTCATGTTCAATGGGCAAATGCGTGGTGACAGGCACAGATACATAGGAGAGAAGCTACAGATAGGTGTGTGGTTGGTTTCATACATAGAATAGCATGGAGCCAGTCCCTTATTGGACGGTGGCAAGTGCATACTATTACATAGGTTTAAATCAATGGGCACTAGCCTAGAGCAAATCTCATGAAATGGCGGGCAACTACATACACTTACTGGGGTGGGAGGAGAAGGGAGGGAGGAAAGACTAGGGGGTAGGTGAAGGGGGTGGGGACAAACATGGGCAGGCGGGGGGGTGGAGAGAGGGGACCTGAAGGGGGGGGGGGAGGGTGGGGGGTAAGACATACAGGGGGAGTTTGAGTCGTACGGGGGCAGCGGAGGGGGTGGGCAGCATTCACTCACGCTGAGGCTAGGCGGAGGGGGCATTCACTCGCGCTGTGACCAGGGGGAGGGGGGCATTCACTCGCGCTGTGACCAGGGGGAGGGGGGGGCATTCATTCGCGCTGTGACCAGGGGGAGGGGGGGCATTCATTTGTGATGTGACGAGAGGGAGAGGGAGGGGGTGGGGGGGCATTCACTCACGCTGTGACTGGGGGAGAGGGTGGAGGGCATACACTCACGTAGTGACCGGGGGGAGGTGGAGGGGGCATACACTCAGACTGGCGACCAAAGGGGAGGGGGTGAGGGACAATCACTCGTGCTGTGACCAGGGGGAGGGTGTGGGGGGGTACACTCACACTGGCGACCAAGGGGAGGGGGTAGAGGGGCTTCACTCATGAATCTCGCCAAAGACAAAACAAAGGGACCAAACCTGGTTTGGCGCGCAGAGTAAATCTCCAGGACCTTTCCACAAAGAAATGGCGAAAAAAGAAGACACTGGCCATTTTGACAAAAATGGCACCCTTGGGTGCTTTACAGCAGCTGCAATTGTAGCCCACAGTAAAAACACACAATGGTAGGAAAAAGGAAACCACTGCCACCAACCATTCATTGAGGAAAGGGTAACATAAAAATGTTAACATGAGAAGCTAAATAAAGGGGATAACTAAGTAAGCCCTCCAGCACCCTATTGTTAGTGTGTGCTGGGTCTAGAAAGTTACAATGGAAGTAAAGTCAGTTTCACTTCACTGCTCTTGGAAACAGTAGTTTATCCAAGAGAAGGTATTTAAACATTGTGAAATCTAAAAGACTTCCCTGTGCCACTGCACTGAAGGTGCTGTGTGACACAATGTAAAAAGATGATGCCTTTTTAAGTTTGTCAGACTCCACAACCAAGAGTGCTCAAATCCCATTAAAAATACATGTGTGGGGGGGGGGTTAAGGGTCTCACTCTCTCCAGGTAAAACATTAAAGTCCTAGAGTCCAGCAAAAGAGCTGTGTCTCTAGGAATTAGCACATTTCTGAGAATTCTCCCTAACAGCGGTTGTACGGAAGAAGTCCTCCAACCCGTCGTCCTCCGCCACCATTCTCCCGGACAGCGAGGGGAAGTTGGATGCGTTGGGTAGAAAGGTAATCGACTCGGCGAGCGCTTTAACAATCCTGGCCAGGTATGACCGGGATTTATGGTACAAGATGGCCCCGCTACTGGATTTCCTCCCCAAAAAAAACTGGTTGAGGCGATGAAGATCCTTCAGGAGGGCGAGAGGGCGTCTGACCACGCCATCACTGTGGCCCTGGACATAGCGAACACTTGGTTCCACCAGATGTGGAAACGGGGTTTGCCTCCGTCATTGTGGCTGGTTGAAGGACACAAACTTTAGGCAAGCAGTTCAGACGAGGGTCCTGGACGTGCCGTTCGGTGACAATCTCTTTGGAAAGGCCGCTGATGAATCACTTCAGGCCATCAAGACCGACAGACGGCCCATGCCGTAGGCACACTGCAACCGCACCGTCCATCCTTTCGTTCGTCAAGAGCGAAGTCTGGCAGTTCATCTAAAGGTTTTGGCGGAGGATCGTCCTCCTACTGCCAACCCTCCCGTTCCACGACCCAGGTATCTTACAGGGGTTGTTCCAATGCCTTTGGAGGATTAAACCAGCTAAGACGTCGGGCCCCCACCCCGGTAGACCAGATGGCAAACTTCATCAGCCTGTGGGAAGACCTCTCAACCGATCAATGGGTGCTGGACGCGCTCGCCCACGGACACGCTTTGGAGTTTCAGCAAAGTGTTTGCGGATACCACCAGTGGCCCGGCAGGAACACATCCCTCAGCTGCGGCTGGAGGTTCAGACCATGTTAAAAAAGGGGGTGATAGAGCTAGTTCCAAAGCGGCTCCGGAGTTTACTCCAGATACTACCGTGGGCTGGATGCCTATTCTTGATCTACTACGACTCCAGTACAACAAGTCCCAAAAATTCAGGATGGTCACGTTGCAGCACATGCTCGGCCAACTGGAGGAGGGAGACTTCCTGTCGTCACTGGATCTAGGAGATGTGTACTTCTACGTCCCCATTCACGAAAAACATTGCAAGTTCCTGTACTTCGTCATACATAGGAAACACTACCAGTTCAACGCTCTCCCCTTCAGACTGAAGTCTGCGTCAAGAGTCTTTATGAAGTGCCTGGCACTGGTGGCGACCAGTCTGTGCCTACAGGGAATGCATGTGTACCTCGACGACTGGCTCATCCGTGCCAAGTCAAGGGACATTGCTGTCGATCACACGGAGAGGACAGTTCGGCTGCTGACGGATCTGGGGTTCTCAGTGAACTATTCAAAGTCCTGCTTGAGTCCATTGCAGGGCGTGCTGTTCCGGGGGTCCAGGCTCAACACGGTATCCTGCCTGGTGGCCCCCCTCAGAAGAGTATAGTGGCCATTTTGGGCATGGTGCAACGGCTGTTAGCACTGAAGATCGCCACAGTGAAGACCAAGTTGCTGCCAGGCATGATGTCATGTATCTACCTGATCAGGCTCTGCAGGTTGCGGATGCGACCACTGCAGGAATTCCTGGACGCCCACAGGTTTCAGGTGTCTGGAAGCTTGTAGGACAGGATTGTGCTCGACGAGGAGTTCTGTCAGGCATTAAGGTGGTTGGGCGTGCAAGCCAACATCGCCGGTGGTACAGTCTTCCAGAGCTCCCCTCCTCCCCCCCCCCCCCCCGTTCCAGGAGACAATCACCACAAACACTTCCCTGGAGGGCTTGGGAGCCCACACTGAACGTCTTCACGCCAGAGGCCTGTGACTACCTGAGGAGAGGGAGCTACACATCAACGTCCTGGAACTGCGAGCAGTGTTTTGGGCGCTCAAGTCATTCCTTCCATCCCTCAAGGGCAAAGTGGTGAGGGTCTTCATGGACAATACCACCACAATCTTTTACTTCAAGAAGCAGGGGGCTCCAGATCCCTGGCGCTGTCCAGAGAGGGGCAGGAATTGTGGCACTGGCCCGTCGCCCAGGGGTTGTTTCCCATTCGAATTTGAGTGGCAGGAGTCAAAAGCACTGCTGATTCTGCTGCACTCTTGCCACGAGTGGGAACTTTGGCAGGATCAAGTGGAGAACCTTTTCCTTGGGTGGGACAGACCCCAGATCGATCTATTTGGGACGGCAGCGAACACCAAGTGCCGGAGATTCTCCAGCAGGTTTCACCAACCGGGGAGCATGGAGGGGGGAGGATCACGTTCTCCTTACTGTGGGAAGGTCTGTTCCTGTATACATTCCCGTCATTTCCTCTGCTACTATGAGTAATCAGTCAACTCAAACAGCGCCAGTGCAAGATGATCCTAGTCGCCCTGGCGTGGCCGCGGCAGATTTGGTACCCGGACCTTCTCAGCCTGTCGTCACCACCAGTCAATCTACCAGTGGTTGCGGATCTGCTCGTCAGAGAAGGTCGCACCATCCTGTACCACGACCCAGGATCACTGATCCTGAATGCGCCTGGCACCTGCAGCCCTAGAGTTCGGTGGGTACGATCTTGCGGCAGACTTCAGGGAGGTCCTTGCCAGTGAAAGAGAGTTGTATGTACTGTATTCTTTATTCATGAGCATGTGGATCGATGGTAGACCCCGTGCTGGAAAAGGAACAAGTTACTTGCCTTTAACTGTTCTCCAGTTTGGGTCTAGCATGGATTCACATGCGAACCCTCCCTCCTGCCCCTCTGCAGCTCTTCTTGGTCATACTGCCACTTAATGTGCTACCACATCTGAAGATGGCTGCCAGAGGTGGGGCTTGGGGGAGGGAGAGGGCAGTATTACGGGGAATATTCATGAGCATGTAAATCCATGCCAGATCCATGCTGGAGAACAGTTACATGTAAGTAACTTGTTCCTTAAAGGGTGTTAATCTGCAGTGTGCCTTTACAAAATCGGGAACATTGCGTTGCAAAGGAAATGTACTGAGAAGCTGGTTATCTTATTTTGTTAACTTCATATGGTAGGGTAGCAGTCTTTTGAGAAATATGTTGGTAATGGAGCATAGCACTGGAATGTTCATCCACCTTCCTCCACAAACTGTAGCTATACTGGAGCGAGGACATGGTAACAGAAGGAATTTTGTACAAAACTAGGAAAAAATAGGCGCATTGAACAAGTTCCAAAGCAAGGCTCCTCCCCGTCTTATTGTCTGCAACTGCCGCACTCCCGATTGCTGCTCATGATTGCATGGTCTGTGCTGAGATTTTGGTTACTCCAGGTTTTAGTAATTTTGTACTCCTTATTCCCATTCCTGACTTTCTGCTGGGAACAAATCGCTTCTGAGATTGGCTCCAGAAATCCCTACAAAAGCAAGGCTATGTGCATTCTTTACATCTGCAAACCTTTCATAGAATGTAGTTCTATCTTCTACCACCAGGTAGATACAGGTACTTACACTGGGTTATTGAATACCCTCATCAATTGACAAATCAGTTTAGACCGCCGTAAACAGTTTTCAGATAACCCCATGGTTTCTGAACTGGTTCAGCAGGTGAGAAAGCTTTCCCCCATACCTTTGTGAAAGAGTCCCTTACATTGGTGGAAAAGAACAAGTTCAAGACTTAATGCTTTTGTCACAGTTTTAGTCTAAACGTTTTCTTTTTGTCTTGTTATATTCACTTCTTGTGCAAATGTGTAAAGGATTGTCAAAAACAATAACTGAAAATAAGCTCTCAGAAAATGTTTCACTTCTATGTAAAGCAAACCATTGTTTGGTCTCCAATCTTAGCCAAGGGTTGGAACCTGTGCTTCCTACCAGAAAGGCCAATGCCACATTTGTAGATGCTGCAACATACTTAATCAACCATTAACTTAACTGGCATCCAATGCCCAGACACCTTTGAGGATATTTTGCTGCAATGTGTTAATGAGATCCACCTCAAATGTTACTGTGGACTTCCAGATCTGGTTCCAAGGGCCCATCCATGGAATGCCATGGGACGCAAGCATTTTGGAACACCTGCTAATTTGAGAAGCAATAACTTCCTTTGCCTTGAAATCCCTCATGGATTGCGCCAGTTTTTCCTTATTCTAGACTGAGAATCATTCATCCCTGTCTCATGCTCAGTGCAGGTTCTAAAGTACAAAACAGCTCTATTCAAGTATGCTCCATGCACTTGTTATGGGAATGTTAGTTGGTATGCACGCCTCATACATGTCGACTTCCTCCGATTACAGACCTCGTGCAAGATAATTTAGTTTTTTTCAATTCTGACCTGGCTTAATTCAGATTTACTTTATCCTATTACAGTAGTGCTGTGGTCCTTGTGCAGCCTCCTTTGTCTAGCCTTCTTTGGAGGCCTCCTATGTTTAACCCTGGAACTTACTACCACTAGTATTGGACTCTGCAAATTGCACAGGGTGTACTACTTCAAGTTTGCCTTCTGTTGAGGGATATGTATGCTTCGTAGATTGAGTGAGTTAACATTGTAAAACAAGTGGTTATTGTTTAGTCTTTGTGGTAGAGTAGTGGTAGTGCAGTAAGTTGTTGCAACAGTGGACTAAAATGAATGCTTATCTGTTGTATTTGCTGGCTTAATTGTTAATCCAGAGACTGAAAAACAAGGCACAGACTCCAAATACACATGCCCGCCACCTCTCCCAAAATATCGTCTAAAATACTCCCTTCTGGGACCACCCCACTCCTTAACACCCACGCCACACCAAAGGTTCTTCCTGTGAGTCTCTCAACTACGCTTTGCCCACCTGGAGTCCCCCCAACCCCCATCATCCTTCTACTGCACCTACACTCATCCCACTAACTAAAAATAGCACTTCTCTCCCCCCACTCAAATGTGCCCTCATAAACACAGGCTCTCTCCCTGCCCATGCCATGGAGATCCATGACCTCCTCGCCAAACTCTACCTCGACATCCTAGCCATTACCGAGACTTGGATTCATGAAGCAGCTGGTCCTGCTATATCGTTAGCTCTCCCACCAGGCTACTCCATTCACGGACGAGCCAGACAGTATATGAAAGGGGGTGGAGTAACCATTATAACCAAAGAAGCTCTTTCTCTCAGAATAGTCAACCTCCCTTTGGAGGGCAACGCCTATCCCATCTCTGCCAAACTACCCATTTCCCCTAACTGCACAATCTCGATGCACATCGTCTACCGGCTTCAGACTTTCAGGAGCACCTACTCCATCTCCTAGGGGATAACCTTGAGTCTTCCACTACTTGGCAACTTTAACCTGGGCCTCAATGACCTTAAAGACAAAGCAGCCATTGCACTGGCGAAAGAACTCAGACATGGACTTGGTGCAAAGAATCCCCAACCCCACCCATTGCAAAGGTTGCACCCTTGATTGGGTGGCCGACCACAACTGTTCTGCCACTGTCTGCTCCAACACCCCATGCGCTTGGACTGACCACCTCATTCAATTCACCATTCCCAGAGCTATTGCCACTAAAACACTCACCTTTTGGTTGAAGTGCGTGAAAAGTATCAAGACAACCTACCTTTTCTTGAAGTTCCTGCTCTTAAACCCCCCTTCTCTAATGACCCAGGCTTGTTAACAGATGTCTACAGTGACGCCCTCAAAAAAGCAATTGACGCTATCGCCCCACTAGAACCTATAAAAAAGCACAAAAGTCTATGAACGTTTATTCTTGGTACACAACAGAACTTCAGGCCTTATGCACCTGTAAAGGTAACGCATTGACCAAATGGCAAACCAACCCCAGTGACTCGTTTTAGGGCGAATTCAAAAAGTTATCTGCCCAATACAAAAAAGCCATTATCCAAGCTAAGGCCAATTCCTTCAACACCCGGATAACCAATGGCATGTCCGCGTCTAAAAAAATGTTTTGTCATATTTAAAGACTCAGTCGCTCCTACCACGAGCTCCGATGACATCCGTAAAGATGAAGCTTTGTCTTCGAGTATACAAGCAGCCATGCTCAATAAAATAGACCTTCTCCAAAAGAAAATCCGAGCTCACCACAAAGCTTTGCCTATTTCCGACCCTACTCTCTTGCCCATCCATAACACCACACACAAAGACAATAACTGCTTCTCCTTCCAAGATGTTACTGAAACAGAAGTCTTAGACGTCCACCAGCACTTAAAACCATCCATCTGCAAAGGTGACATATGTCCAGCTAACCTCATTAAAGAATGCGCTGACTCTCTTGCACCTTTCTTGACAGCCTTCTTTAATGCTTCATTCGCACCCGGCCTTGTCCCGCCATGCATTTAAAGAAGGCTTCTAAAAAAAAAAAAAAAAAAAACTCCCTACACCCTACCTCCCCTAACATCTACCGACCTATTACTACAGTCCTGTTTCTCCTAAAAATCCCTGACAAGGCGGCTTACAATCAAATACAACACTTCCTCGAGTCAACCGCATCCTTGGCAAGAGACAGTCAGGCTTCCGCCAAGGTCACGGTACTGAATCTGCGCTTCTTGCTCTTAAAAACCAAATAACGGGAATCCTGGGCAGAGAGCAAACCAGCTCTCCTCATCCTGGATCTTTCGGCTGCGTTTGATCTTGTGGACCACAACTCTTGGTACACATCTTACCAACGCAGCTCAATTCTCCATTGAAGCCACCACCTGGATCACTTCCTTCCTTGAAGGGAGAACCATGAAGGTCTTCTCCAACCAGGTGTGTGCAGCCTAACTGCAATCCACTGCAGAGTCCCCCAGGGCTCTTGCACGGCATCAACTCTGTACAGTCTTTTCACCAAACCGTTCTTCGACAAACTGGACACCCTCGACATAGCATACACAAACTATTCCGACGACACTCTAGTCCTCCTACCTCTTTCGGGGACCTATGACCAAGATTCCAAATCTCTCCAAGAGCTATGCCACCATTCAAACCTGGACGGCAGCAAATGGGCTCTGTCTCCTAGTCGGCCTTAAACTCTCAGCAGACTTAGTAAACAATATAGCGACTTCACTATTGATAATACAATTATCTCAGCCTCACCTTCAGTGAAGACCCTAGGTGTGTACTTGGACTCCACACTTTGTCACGCCAGGTAAGCGCAATCGCTTCTGCTGCTTCATTAACAAAACTAATAAATGCAGTTAAACCTTACCTGTCTAAACTGAATTGCCCCTCAATAGCTAGAGCCACCATTGGGGCCAAACTAGACTATTGTAACTTCCTTCTGGTTGGCACCTCGGCCAAAAATTTGAACAGACTTCAAGTCTTACATAACAATGCTCTTATAGCCGCATTAAACGTCCCTTAAAGAGATCACATCTCGCATGCCAGGCGCGCGGCCCATAGGCTCCCAGTCAAAGAACTGATGTTCCTGGTGCTTACAGCCTCCGCTCCCCACCTGCCAGAGAAAATTGTCAGAGCCCCCTCCTCTCGTCCCAAGAGCGCGTCACACCAACCAGTTGTCTATCCCCTCAATCAAAAGGGTCAAAGCTGGCGGCGCCGGCTTCCCCCACATCGCTCCTAAACAGTGGAATGCCTTACCAAACTCTCGGCCGAGACCTCACACATGTCATTTCGGAAAATGCTAAACCATGCTATTCAACTAACCCCACTCCCTTCCACACTAATCTGTGACTAGCTTCTTACCCTACAGACCCTCTCCGGCCTCCTTGTAACAGCAGCACTGAGCCCCACCACCCTCCCTTTTTCTCACTACACCATTGTCATGAACATTGTTACCTTACTGTTGGCAGGTTCACTGTAACTACGGACCACAGTCGGGCTGTCTGTCTTCTCCCCTGTTTCCTCCCCTTTGTTTTTGGTCTCTTTCATGCAACTAAGTATGCCTTCTTGTAACAGCGCCACGATACCCTTGGGCTGTTGTGCGCTATATAAATGTAATAAATAAAAAAAGGCGAAGGTCCGTGCAGTGGTAGTTGATCGCAACTACCAACATCAAGCAACACCTTGTCTATGGCCAGCTAGCCATGTCAGCCATGCATGCAACCTCGTTTTGTCTGAATGGCGCACGTTGAAACCATGAAAATGGCAGCTGTGCACGGTAGAAAGCCCAATATCCTAACCCTTTCCTCTGGTCAAGTTTTAAGGGAAAAAAGGAACACAACTCGCAAAATGGCTATGGTTCTGTCCAGCAGATGCCCCAAAATTATATTTGTTTCTTGTTATTCCATGTTATACTATGGACTTATTTGGATACATTTGTGTTTTTAAATCTGTCTGCTATAATCGTGGTGACTATGCATAACAAACAAGTCATCTGCACCAGTGTGTTTGTGTTTTTTTTTTTTTGGAGGAAACATTCCCGTTTGGCTACTGTCCCTGTTGCAGAGATTCATGTGTAATCTGTAGGTCACTTGGTTTGGCAATATCTGCAGAACAGTGGACAGACTGTGTGGTGGCCCCTGCCACCAACAACTCTGATCTCCCTCTGTTCTGTACCAAACCCAATTAATGAAGGTGTGTATGGTTTAGTGGCAAGGGCATTGTTACCTAGAACCTTCCTGCTTTTCAACAATGCTTGGTGAGTGAGTAATGTCCTGATGGGGGTAGCAGGCAGGTGGTTGCTTGATGCCAGGTTCCCACAATGTGTTGTGTGTGTATATATGCGGATGGAAACCTTGACTCACTGCAGTGATCGCAATAAAAGTGGCACACAATGGTTTTTACTTTATGTAAAAGTATTTTCCTTTCTTTCCTTCTTTGTGGCCACTTGTTTTCAGGCTGAGCAAGACCATCCTGCTTTCAGAAGACTCTGAGGTGGGAGATGGCATGAGGAGAGAGCAAAGGTTGGCCCTGGCAGAGGAAGATGAAGAGGTGGAAAGCGTAAGTGGGAAAGTGAAAAGAAGGAACCGGAGTTGGGATGAGTATGAAGAAGCATCAAGTTATTCACAGGAGGTCAGTCCCTTTTACTACTTTGTTTAATGTACATGCTGGGCTTGTCTGTGGCAAAATGACAGCAGTTGTTTGGTCGTGTAGCCAAGGACACCTATGTGCATTTTCTTAAATTTAAAGCGGGGGGGAAAAAGATGTTATCCCATGTCCTTTATTTACATCTATCGAATGGTATCAGTAGAAATTCAGTGCACCTGTATGCTGCCTAATATGGGAAATTGAGCTAATTGTAGAAAGCGTTCTGAAACGGGGGTGTTTGTTTGGGATCCGCTTTGAGGTACGGGGTGCTGCACAGAATGCAGCGCCTCTATCTTTACCTGCGAGGACAGTCTTTTACACAACCTGGGCATACTACACTGGAACAATCGAGTGTGGGAATTGGGGACAGGTGAGGGATTTTATTTTTATTTGGATTGTATAGCAATTTTATCCAAAACACTGTATAAAATTGAAACTAACTATGAATAACAAAGTTCAGTAACATGAAAATAACACATAACCAAAACTATTAAAGAGATTCTGCCCATGGCAGAGAAAGTAGTCTTAAATGCTCTTTAGGTGGTTTTTAGACCATTTGATGTAATCCAAAGGTAACTTTTTTACAGTTGGGGAAAATAAATCAAGGGTCAAAATTAAGATTCAATGAGCAGGAGCTAAAACCATTTTCTGGGAGTCTGGCATCACCCAGTAGGCAGGAGCGTGTACGCAGTGCACTGCAAATCTAACTTGTACATGACTTGCGCATTCAACTTTTTGTCCATTATGAAAGATCCAGGACATTTAAATGTGTGATAATTATTTTATATTAGTAAACACTCAAAGGTAATGTCAAGTGTTCGTGTTTGCAGGATACAATTTGGCCTAGGGAGCCAAAAGTAGCTCCTAGTAACTGTTGGTAATCTTACGTCCCATCCCCTTTCCTCCATACTGCACAGGCGTCCCTTCCACAAGAAAAACCTTCTTCCCCTTTAAATTTAGAGGCGCGCGGGGGTGCAGCCCTGGGAGCATGCGCTACCCTGACTCCGGTCATTCAGGTACTTGGTCCTCCGGTCTCACGCTACTCCCTGGCGCATGTTGACTTCAGCGCGCTTTAGCAGGTGTCCAGCTTGTGAGGGGCTCTTTCCTACGTTTGACCCCCCACGCTCTTTGCCTCCGCTGCCTTGGGCCCGACCACGGCTGGGAAGGTTGTACCGCGTGCGACACACTGACTCCACGTGCACTGAAGAACAGGCTAGCTAGGTGGAGGAAGCTCACCTCCAGAGGACTTGAAGAACTTTGCCAGACATAGATCTGGGCACAAGGGAGGGCTGCTATTTTCCATTGCATCCCGTAAGGGCGACTCCTTGAGGAAACACCCGAGCTGGAGGAACCTCTCTGGTTCCTGTACCAGCACACACACACCAAGGCTAGTCCAGCTAACGGCTGTTAGGCCCTGTTAGGCCGAGGGGTCATTAGATCCTTCCGGATGCAGTGCTGAGGGACCGCAAGGTTCTTTTACTGGGTGTACACACCCGAGTGGCAACGCCTTTGTATGGGCTCAATGTCCGAGGGGGGCACCTGCACGCAGTACTACCGGCAACAATGCTGTGGGCAATGCGCCTTGCAGACCTAGACCCGAGGTGCAGGGTAGGCCTCATGCTCCACCACCAAGAGTCTTGGAGGAAGCCGGGCCCAGGGAGCCATGCACCACGACTTCGGCACGTGGCATGCAGCTTGACAAAATGGCTGCCGTGCCAGTCAACCTGGCCGCTCGGCCAATGCCACTCCTTGGAACAGAGCAGGCGGGTGAACGAGTTTCAAGGTGGGACTGGTGTCAACCAGGTACGTGGCCTGCAGTTTATCCATCAGCAATGCAGGGCAGGTTCCCCTTGAAACCTAGACAGTGCGCCCCGGCCCCAGCAGCCCCCAGCCACTCAGTCAATATGACCTGCTACTTCTTCAGCCTCCGAAGACATGTTCTTCGAAAGGTTCCTGGCGCTGATGCAAACCTCCCCAGATGGGGGCCATCATGCAGGATGCAGTCAGAGACTTGATCCCTCCGGTCACTCCATTGGTGCCCATAGTCATTCCTCCCATGGCTCCGGCGCAACAGATCCCAGCGGAGCCCCTGCCGGCTCCTTCGATTCCAGCTCCTCTGCCTTCCCCAGCACAGGTGGTTCCTCATCAGCCTCTGCAGCAGCCTCTGGCTTCTGTCTCTACACCACAGCACACGGTGCCCAGCACTCCACCACCCGCTCGGGACCAGCCGGATACTCGTGTGGACAGACTAGGAGGAGGACCCTGCCACGCCATCGTCGGCAAAGGCCTTCCATGACAGACTTGCAGGTTTGGCTGAATATCGAGGCCTTCCTCAACCCGTGGTTGAGCAGCCCGAGGGGGGGGATCTTAGCAGAAGTCCTCACCCTACGACCCCCCCCGTACCAAAAAAGGTATCCCGATGCAGAAGGATGTTGTTGCCTTGGCCAAGAAGGGGTGGCCCACTACACTCTGCCCAACCTGTCAACCGGTGCCTCAATGCCAAGTATAGACAGATGGCGTTGGATCCACTCTTGCTGTCGGCGCACCCTGAACCGCACTCTTCGGTGATCGCTGCAGCATCACTTTACTCTAAGCCTCAGTCGCCCTTGGCCACCTCGTCTTCGGTGCTGCTAGGCAAGAAGATCTTGGAGTCGAATGGGAAGAACTACTCCAATGCCTCCTTGCACCTGCGTCAATCCAACGCGGATGCCAACCCGGCAGCCGCTAACCAAAGATGTTGGTTGGAAATGGCATACTTCCTTCAAAGCGGGTCTAGGAGAAGCCAAGTTGGTAGCGCAGGACATCATGGAGTCCACCGTGGCCCACATCGATACCTCTGGCCGGGCCATCTGCATCGCCACTGACATGAGAAGGACGGCCTGGCTTCGGCTATTAAATTTAACCCTGATGTCCAGGAACGCAAATCGGACCTTAAGGTAGTGACCTCCTTTCACTCTATCGCAGTCGAGTAACTAGATAAAAAGAACAGCTCGCAAACAACGAAGACCCCGCCCAAGACATACACCCAGTCGCATCAACGCTCCGATGGGGCGGTCATTCGGCGGGTTGGGAACTTCCAGGAACGGAGGTTGAGACAACCTTACCGCTCACCAAGTATCCACCGGCGCAAACAAAAGCGGGGGTGGGCGTGGGAGCGAACAAGGGCTTTTTCCAGTCCGCCTCCTCAGCAGCAGCCTCAGAAGGGAGAAGAAGCATGATGCGTCCCTTCTGGTCCACGTATCTACAGTGGGGGGGCAGGCTTTCCTTTCACATGCTTTTTTGGCACCAGTACTTTGCGGACCCCTAGATCCTCTCTGTAGTATCCTTGGGGTACCGGCTACTGGTCCCTTTGCCTCCTCCCTCCACTCCCACAGAATGGGACGGCAACTCTGTTGGCGGAGATCCCGTTGCTAGTCGAGAGCCAGGCAGTGAAGGAAGTACCAGCCTCCCAGAGAGGATTAGGCTTCTATTCCAGGATTTTCGCCATACAGACGAAGAACCAGGCTGGCCTGAGAGTTGTGTTGGACCTACCCACCTTCAACCTCTCACTGCCTCTTCAGAAATTCAAGATTGTTACGCCAGAACTCATTGCAGAGATACTAGAAAAGGTAGACTGGATGTGCTCCCTGTAACTGAAGGACGCCTATCTACATGCCTCGATTTGGCAACCACATCGCTGCATCCTGCGCTTCAGGATCATGGGCTGCCATTTCCATTACAAGGTGCTATCCTTTGGCCTCAGTTCTGCCCACAGGGTATTTGCCAGACTCATGAATGTGGTGGCAGCCATCCTCACGGCCACCGTGTCTGCCTGTACCTGGACGACTGGCTTGTCGGGGCGAGATCTCAGGAGGGGGTTGCCCACACATTTTCTCCACACTTATGAACATGCTCCACGACCTGGGGTTTACTATCGACCTCAAGAAGTCTCCGCTGCAGCCCACACAGAGCCTCACCTTCCTGGGTGCTCTCCCTTTCTGTCCTTCTTTCTCTTTCTCCCTTTCTTTCTCTTTCTCCCTTTCCTTCCTGAGCGCTCTCCCTTTCTCTCTTTCTTCCCCCCCCGCACCCCTGCCCCCCCAGAACAGTGACCTAGGCCTGGTGTTACCAACACCTTCTGGGTGCATGGCAGCAGTCCTCCTGGCTGTGCGAGACTCAGGATGAGTAGGTTACAGCTGCACTTTGCAGCTTCATTTAATCAGGAGAGGGGCCTCTAGGCGGAGCTTATCAGCATACCTCCTTCTCTCCACCAGGGACTTCAACCTGCAGACGGGCAAGCCTTTCCAGCAGCCGACCCTGCAGATCACCATCACTACGGACTCCTGCTGCTTGGAAGGCTGAGGGGCCACTGTGGACAGCCACACCGTCCATGGTGTGTGAACCCGTCAGGAGTGTCAACTGGCTGGAGCTCAGGGCCCTCTGGTTGGCTCTCGGGGCTTTCCTTCCTCTTATTGGAGTCAAGTCTGTCCTTATTCAGACCAACAACTCCACCGGCATGTACTATGTCAACAAGCGGGGGGGGGGGGTGGCAAGGGTACCAGGTCCCCTTTGCTGTGCAGCCTAGCGGTCCGCATGTGGGAAATGGGCCCTGGAGAAGAACATCTACCTCAAGGCCATCCACCTCCCCAGGCAGGCCAACTTGGAAGCGGGCACACTGGGAGCAGACAATTACGAATGGCAATTGAACGACCAGGTACTGCAGGTGATCTTCAACAAATGGGGCCACCCCCGGGTGGATCTATTTGCCTTCTGGAACAACAGGAAGTGCCATCAGTTTGCGTCTTGGCAGGGCCAGGGCCCCGGCTCCTTGGGCGACGCATTAGAGATTTGTTGGGAAGGCATGACAGCCTATTCTTTTCCTCCCACACCCCTGATCCACAGGGTAATCTGCAAGATAAAGGAAGCTGGTCACCTCCGCATCATTCTGATAGCTCTGTGGTGGCAGCCGAGACTGTGGTTCTCTAAACTGCTCAGCCTCACGGACAGACCACCCTTTTACCTTTCGTTGCGTCCAGCCCATCGGTTGTCCCAGCAGGGGGGCAGGGTCGTCCACCCGGCATCACAGTAGTTTGCCCTCACAGCATGGTTCCTGAGCAGGTCACCCTACAGCACCTGAGCCTCTCCCAGGCTAACTTAAAGATCATCCAGGGCGCCTGGAGCAAGGCTACAAGGAGCCAATACAAGAGTAAATGGACTAGGTTCTGTCATTGGCCAGACTCTAAAGAGATTGACCTGCCCCCTCCGCCCCCTTAGGTGCACACTGGATGACGTACTCTCCTTGGCGCATTTCGGGCATACAGGTGGACCTGCGTTGCACCTATCTGGCAGCCATAGGGCCCTAAAGAAATTCGAAGGAGAAAGTCTTCTCGTCTTCCCCCCGATAGTCCGACATCTAGCATTCTTGTCCAGGCTCTACACGCCCATCAAGAGGCCACACCCCATGTGGGACCTCAATGTGGTGTTGGGCTCCTTGGCGCACAAACGTTTTGAGCCAATGGCGTCCGCGGACATCAGGCTGGTCACCATTAAGACAGCTTTGTTGGTGGGCCTCACCTCCACTCGCAGAGTCGGCGAAATCCAGGCTCTGGTGGCCTCGGAACCCTATACCACTTTCCACAGGGACTCACCCCAGCGGTCCCACCTAAGGTACCATCCGCTTTCCATCTTTCAAAATAGTGTTTCTTACGTTTTTGTTGACCCCAAGGATGAGGCTGAGTCTTGCACTGTCTGGATGCCAGGTGCGCCCTGAAACTGCATCTGGACAGGACCAAGGGCTTCCGTGAGTCAGACGCACTTTTTATCACCTTCGGGGTGAAGAGGGGGGGGCAGGAGGGGAGAAATGCTGGCATGGCATCAGGCATCCAAGGCTTCTATTGCACGGTGAATGGTTGCGGCCATCAAGGAGGCCTATGATGGGCAGCACAAGCCACTGCCAGCTCACATGCATGCTGTCTGAGCCAAGGCCACGGCCATCGCGTTCCAGCAGCAGGTTCCATGCCACCATGGCCACCCTTTTGGCTTTTTGCAAGCATTACTGTTTGGACACTGGCTCTCGTCAGATGCGGCCTTCGGACAGGCGGTTCTAAGGAACTTGTTTGCTTAAGGAGGGTGGTCTCTCCACCCTGGAACTACTTTCAGTTGTAATCGCCCATGCAGTATGGAGGAAAGGGGACGGGACATACAAGTAATTATAAGTTACTCACCGGAAGTCCCCTTTCCTCCCTATGTCCCACCATCCTGCCCTCTAATAATACTGGTGTCATTAGGCAATGTTGAATATTGTCGACGCGTCAATGGGTAGTGAGGTGAGGTGTGGCGCTGGTGGTCGGAGTCAGGGTAGCGCATGCTCCCAGGGCCGCACCCCCCACGCGCCTCTAAATTTAAAGGGAAGGTTTTTTTTTCTGGTGAAGGGTTCAGTCTCCCGTCCCTGTTAAGGGACGCCCATGTAGTATGGAGGAAAGGGAACTAACTACGTTAGTCACTACGGTGAGTAACTTATCATTTTTAAGATAACCAGGTTCTACTATGGTAGAAGAAGCTAAATAGCTGGCAGCAATTATTATATGAAATTTGGCTGAAATTGACAGGGTGGAGCACGGGCAGGGAAACATTTAAAAATGGTACATAGCATATATGAAACTGAAATTAGAAGCAAATAAGGTGGAACCATTGAAGTGAAAAAGTATCTGAACTGCAGAATGAACAATACACTGAAAGAAGCCTCACATATTTAAGTAATCCTAGGTAGAGCACCAATATAATTTAAATGGGGGGGTTAGGGGGAGGAAACAAGCTGTCTTAAACTAGAGGAAAAATACTTTCTTCCAATGCTGTACACCTAAAAACTGCAAGAGCGGGTTACTGCCAGGATTTGATAATGGGAAGGAAGAATCTGAAAATACCAGTATTCTACGCTCCAGCATTAATGGGCATATGAAAATTAGCAAAAAAACTCCATGAAAGAGAAGTAGTTGTCGATGAAGCAGTGTAAACTTCATCTTAATTTCAGACTGATTAGGATTCAAGCAGAAGTCACGGACAGCCATCGAAGAGTCTGTAGAAGGTAGACCTTAAGACCAGCATTGTGAAGAGAATCCATGACAGAATGACTTGAGGAAAAAGGTCTGTCGGCCTCGAAGTGTGCCTGAAAGTCAAAATGTAAAATTCATAAAGCCAAAGGAATTGTCTAGAATGTAAAGAAAAGAGGACACAGTACTGAACCTTCCAGCACTCCATCCATCAATGCAAAGTTACAAAACTGAACATTTCCAGGAAACTGAAGTGGCTTTGTAGATGAGAAAAAAGCATCTTCAAGCAATGCCAGAAAAGCTATGTGAAGACTGAGAAAGGGAAAACCTAGAGTAGACTGCGTACAAAGCAGTAGACACATTTATCATAATTGAAGGCATGTGACGAATTGAGTGGTGTCCAGTCATAATGTCGAATCAATAATGTCGAATTACAAAAATGTCGAATCCAAAAAGTCGAAAACAAAAATGTCGAATTTTTATTTTTTTTATTTATATATTTTTTTTGGGCTCCGGGGATAAAAAAAAGGGGTAAAACAAAAAAAAATTAAAAAAAGGGGGGTTGGGGGGGGACCCCCATTTCGAAAAAAAAGCAACCAAAAAAAAAAATTCGATATTTTTGTTTTCGACTTTTTGTTTTCGACTTTTTGACTTTCGACATTATTGGATTCGACTTTTTGACTATAAACCGAATTGAGTGAATAGTCCAATACCGGAAAGCAATTTTTGTGGCATTACTTGGACTGAAACTTGTAATGTGTGGTGTAAGCAAAGTGCTTCTTTTTGCACTTTGCTTCCCATTGACCTTCGACCACATCTGGGTCTTGGCTTATTATCAGGGTTAACAAGTTCCTTTTTTTCGTGACTTGCCAGCTTCAATCATTTTGATTAGGATGCACTAATCAGTCTCTGCTACTAGTGCAGCAAATGTCTTATTCTCCAGCATGGGGTCTGGCATGGATTCACATGCTCATGAATATTCCCCGTCGTCAGGCTGGGAATCCTCGGTAAAGAAAAAACCAGTATCAGTTTCGTTTCTGATCTGTCTTTCGTAGTAGTAACCAATCACTGATCTCTGCGACATACTGACCACAGCCAATGACTGCCCTCTACCTAAGCCCCGCCTCTGGCAGCCATCTTCAGATTATTACCGCACGTTCAAGTGTTGGGATCCTCGTGCTATTGCTCTCGAGCGTTAGTGCTATTTTTTCACGTTTTTTCTCAAAAACTTCGATTTTTTTCGGTCAAAAAGAGCCTCAAGCTCCACCGATTCTTCATCATTTTCTTACAGCAACTTCCCGGTTGCTCTTCCCTGTTGCTCTGGTGATATGTACTAAAAAGGCTTGGCGCAGTGGACATTTTTTATAATCCTTTTACTTGTGTGCACAGCTTTGCCCATTTCCTTTTTTTTTCTTTTTTTTTTGTTTAGTTCCATGTGTTCAAAATGGCTGTCCTCATTGTACAAGGCTTGTTCTTTGTGCCATTTTCTTTGTTAGCCATATTCCTTTGTCTTCAGGTCATAAATCTAAGGGCATGCGCTCTTGCGGTAGACCAGACCTGGACTCTTGGGTCAGTGAACTGGCTGAGCCTGAGTGTGGGGACCATTTGGACCCAAGCCACAATTGGTCCAGGGTATGTTCCGTTTCTTGGGCCAAGTGTGAGGTGACTTGTTTTCTGGATTGGACTGCATTCACCTGTATGAATGTTGAAGATCCCTTCTTTAGGTGGGATGGGGCAGTCGCCAACCCACGATCTGGATAAAGGGGGCAGACCTGGATACATGCGGGATGATCGACCACAGGATCCAAGCATCTGAAGTCTAAGAATCACTGGAGGGCACTGAGGACTGCTCCAACGAGCCTCCTTAGATGGAACTACACTGTGGTCCCTAAGTCTTCCTTCAGGTCCACTGGGTAGACCTGAAATGGATCATCTGGCCAACATTTGAATTGCACCTGCTTGGTACTGGACTGCACCGTTGCATGGGCACCTTTGCACCTCATTGCTGGTAGGTTTGCAAGCATCCTTGAAAGTCTAATCCTGCTGCTCATAGGTGTGTGGGGGAGAGGGGCACATAAATATCTGCTCCCAAGGGAACTGAAATGGAGCAGTCTCATTCTGTCCAGGGATCTCTAGAAGGGTCTGACCTGACCTTCAGTGGAAGAATTCAACCCACAGCCTGTGACCTTTCAGCAACTTCATCCAGGCTGATCCCTGGTGCCCCCATTGATTTGCTATCCTAGGGTTTTGCTGAATTGGCAAGTCAGAGCCTGGGTGTCGCGATACAAGCTATGACTAAATGGCTCATATCTCCAGTGATCTACCTGTTGTATGTAACCTTTACTCACTATATGCCAGCAGTTGTGCGGGATATTGTGACTTTACATAAAATGTGTGGGTCTGGATCATGACTATAAATGCATTTGACACCTTAACCTTCTTTCCGGAGCTTGTGAATCTTCTTAGATTCACATGCTTTGCATAGTCTGCCATATGATTTGCTCAGTGTGTAACCTTTTTGTTTTTTGAAGTCGCAAAAACGGGTGTCCCCGTCACACTATCCCTATAGTAAAGGTACCCATGATACCCAATGTGGCTACTTCCTCGATAGTGTTAGGGGAGTTTTCCTAAATACTACCAACAGGTGACTATAAAACTGTCGCTTGGTATAAGTTGTACTACCCAAAGGTTTGGAAAAAAATGGCAGAACAGCCAGGCTTAACTTAGGAGGAGGATGTGAGCTGTAGGGAAGTACATTTAACTCGGAAAAGACATAGCCCCCACACTTAGTTATAGTAAAATCGATATTTATTTTATATACAGAAGGCAGTTATATTCAAGTAAGTACTATTTAAACTAATCCACACAATAGAAAACCTCAGCAAAATACAGTAATGAAATGAACACAGTTAAATGGAAGGTAAAATCACTTAGTCACTCAGAAAATGTTCTGTTGTAGGAATAAAAGGGGCTTTTTAGCACCAGCAATAGTAACTCCATACTTTCATAGACCTATATAATACTGTTCATAGGCCACAATGCTTTAACAGTTCATCCCTAACTATTTGTGAGTTCTAAAGAGTATGTTTGGAGGGAATGCAGGTAAGACCAGCAGATAAGGTGAAGTATTGTCTGTAGAATGCTTTTGTTGGTCAATTATCAGGGACCTTGGAAAGGACTACCTATAGGCGCACAAGCTTTAGGCCGGGGCGAATGGTATGGGTGAACACCCATACACCGGATTCAGCACTCCAGTAATACTGTAAGTACTACCCCCCGAGCCCCACATAACTGAGGCGTGATGAAGCTCGATTCTTTCATGATGCTACAGTGGAGGACCCAGTCGCCTGTTCTTTTTGCCAGAAGGTGGGATTCTCGAAGGGATGTCGCAGCAGCAGTCGAGAGAAAGGACTCTAGGCAAGGAAGTCTTCATATTACCACATCAGTCTGCACAATTCTTCGGTCCTGTACTCTGGTGAGGGGAATTTGGGGAGGGTGCCGGAGGGATCTTGTGTCTGGAGTAGGGCTGTACCGAATAGCATATTTAGTATTCGGCCGGATACCGAATAGTTTGTCAACTATTCGGCCGGAGCCGAATAGTGAGCCGAATATTTTTTTTTTTAGGCAAACATATTCTAGGGCATAAAAAATCAGCATTTCAATGAATAAACTAAGGAGGCATTCTATTGCATGGGTACATATTTATTAATTGGACACATCTCTGTAAGCTTATGAGAAAAGACAAAGAAAAAATACAAAAGTTACGGGAAAAGCCCTCACTCTTAGTAAGAGTAACCTGTAAGGGGAAGGTTGTATTTTAGGAAAACAAGCCTTTCAACATTTTCAGCTAAGAGGCTACTTGTGTGTTTATCTCCAGGTGAACTGAACACACTCTCGCTGTACACACTGGTAGGAGGAGGTGCCAAGTACACACGCGCAACTTTTGCCAACTCTGGAAACCGAACATTGTTCATGTCCCACCACTCCAGCGGGTTTGCAGTTTTAGGGAGCAGCGGCTCTCTCAAAAAGACAGTGAGCTCAGTGTCCAGGGAACTTATGGACGGACTCTCACCAGCCGTGGACTGCTCAACAACACTGTCCCAGAATGCCCATATGCCACATGGTGGAACGCTCTTCTTGGATGGTGGCTCATCCTCTTGTGGGTCAGGGTCTGCAGGTTGCCCCTCAGGAGGGGAGGACTGCTCACAGAAGGCTAAGACAGTAGAGTGCATAGAACATTTCACATTGTTGGCCACAACATCATTGCTGAAAAAATGTTAATTTGAACCGCGGATCGATGCCTGTTGCCACACAGTAGATAGATATAGCCTCAATGTCTTTGAATCTTGCCTCTACAGCCTTCAATAACTCTGCTTTCACTAGCTTCACACCAGTGTCCCTAACCTCGCCAGAGCTCAGGTAGGCCCTTAAAGCTTTCACAGCAGGAACAACCAAGGAGATGCTTGATGCATGAGAGCAAATCTCCTTTGTGAGCTCTGCAAAGGGTGCCAACAAAGATGAAACATTTTCTGCCAAAAGCCACTGGCAGGCAGAAAGATTTGACACTTTATCGTCCTCCGCACAGTACAAACTTACTGGCCGCCTCTGCCCCACCTGTCGCCCCAGCATCAAAAAGGACGAGTTCCACCGTGTAGATACATCTTGAATCAATTGCAATTCAGGCAGCCCTAGATCTTTTTGCAGTGCGTGCAGGCGGGACGTGGCCGAACTAGAATGTTTGAAGTGGCCTACAAGTTTCCTTGCATGTGCCATCATGTCTGACACGGATCTTTGCACAAAAAGGCCATCATGGATGCAAAGCTGTAGGGTGTGAGCAAAACAACCCACACTAGCTAGGTCTGCTTCTCTGAAGGCCTTGCACATGTTAGCGGCATTATCCCGAAGAATGACGTGCACTTTGGAATGGCTAATTTGCCACCTTTCTAGCATTTCTTGAAATGCTAATCCTATTTTGGCACCAGTATGGCTTCCGCCAAAAGCCTCGCACTGCAACAAAACTCCATGCCTTTTCATGTTGCTGGCCAGCCAATGCCCTGTTAAGCTCATAAAAGATTTCACAGTGTTCTCAGATGTCCAAATGTCCACAGTAAATGCAATTTTCTCAGCCCTCTGAACCAATAAACTGGCTCACTTTCTCATACAGGTCGGGGATGATGCGCGTTGAAAAATATTTACGTGATGGAACCTTGTACCTAGGCTCCAATTTATGGAGTAAACGCACAAAACAGACATCCTCAACAACAGAAAATGGTTGCAAGTCTAGCGCTATCATTTCGCCAATACTGCGATGCACTGCATGTGCGGAAGGGCTGTCCAGAGGCCATGCTTGTTTTTTGTCCAGACAATCTTTAATCGACAGCTGTGACAATGCCCTCTTGCAATTTGCGGGAGACACATTGCTATTGATTCTCCCAACAACTGCCTTTTTTCCTTTCATATTGGACATATTCATTGTGATGTTTGGACCGCAGATGGTTGGTCAGTGCTGATGTGCTGCACTGTCTCGAGTTTGCAGATCCATGAGACAAAACCGCAAGGCACACAGAACACACTGCCTTGGAGTTATCGTCCATTTTTATGGTAAAGTAATCCCACACAGGGCCTGTTTTCTCCTTCGTGCTACTCATGCCGACAACAAAGGGGGTTCTGCAGCTCTGAGGGATAGGGTTTCTGCTGGGCACGTCTCCTAGCTGTTGCTTGTGGGCCTTTAGGTAAATCAGAAGCTCGTACTGGTGACAAAGAAATGTAAAGCAAAAGTCAAACTTAATTTTTTGGCAGGGCAGTACTGCATGATGGCTCTGGGCTCTGAAGTGGTATCGGGGTTAACTTTAAAAAAGTTTTTGAAAAAACCTTTTATCAAAAATAACTATGTAAAAAACCGAAATATGAACGACAAAAACTTCACTTGAAATTGCCAGGAGTTGGTGTCATTATGTACATCCATTGACGCCAGCAAGCATAATATAGCAGTCTTGCATTTAATCAGGCATATGAGTGTTAACCTCCCACCGCAAGCTTCCCCTGAATAGTAAAACCCCCATATTACTCACCAGGATTGTGGGCACTAAGCAGGCATCTGCATCAAGGTGGTGTAAGTCCGTCTCAGGGGTGAGCTTCCTTGGTACGTGCTGTCTTTTCTGGGCTGTGGTATAACTAAAGTAAAGAAAAGGATGATGTTACTGCTAGACAAGTGTTGCAGGATTAAGAAAATGCACAATTTTTCTACTCATCACATTTTGTCACAAGTCTACAAGAACAAATACATGGCCCAGGACAACTGGATCATAAGATCAAGAAACTATGGCCTAAAAGGAACAAACTATGAGACTCTTTGGGACGCAGAAGTCCCATCACAGCCAGTGGGACTGAGATCCACTCATAAAATATTTCAGACACAGAACTCTATGGAGGGCAAGGCTAAAAGCAACCCTGGGGGCTGCTCCAGCAGGGACATCATGGCACAATAGAGGGGGTGGGGGAACATGGGAGATCACCATGGGACAATTGAGGGGTGGGGGTAAATGGGAGTGCATTGCGGGACAAATGTGGGGGTGGGGGAACATGGGAGAACATTGCGGGACAACATTGGGGGTGGGGGTAAATGGCAGAACATTGCAGGACAACAGTGGGTGTGGGCGGGAATATGGGAGATCATCATGGGACAATTGAGGGGTGGGGGTAAATGGGAGTGCATTGCGGGACAAATGTGGGGGTGGGGGAACATGGGAGAACATTGCGGGACAACAGTGGGGGTGGGGGTAAATGGCAGAACATTGCAGGACAACAGTGGGGGTGGGCGGGAACATGGGAGATCATCATGGGACAATTGAGGGGTGGGGGTAAATGGCAGAGCATTGCGGGTCAACAGTGGGGGTGGGGGTAAATGGCAGAACATTGCAGGTCAACAGTGGGGGTGGGCGGGAACATGGGAGATCATCCTGTGACGATTGAGGGGTGGGGGTAAATGGGAGTAGATTGCTGGACAACTGTGGGGCTGGGGGGAACATTGGAGAACATTGCGGGTCGGGGGGGCACATGGCACCCCTGCTGCCTCACCGTGATGAGGGGGAACATTTCAAAGTGAGGCCGCCGGGGTGGCTTCAGTGCCCCGGCGGCCTCATGAGTCTGGGGGGGGCCTCTCCTGTAGGAACGGCCCCCCAATGCAAAATAAATGTCGGGCCACCGGCTTTGCACCAGTGGCCCGACCAGCATACCTGCAATTACTGCGGTGAGACCGTGGGGGTGCAGGGCACCCCCGCGGCCTCACCGTGGTGAGGGAGCATGGGGGGCACATTAGAAATGGAGGCTGACGGGGTCGGCAAAGTGCCCCGGCGGCCTCATAACTCAGGGGGGCCGCAGCCCCCCCCAATTCAATACAATGTCGGGCCACCGGCTTTGGCCCGGTGGCCCGACAAACACAACATTATTGCGGTGAGGCCGCGGGGGTCCCCTCTGGCCCCACGGCCTCACCGTGCTCAACGGGAGAGGGGGGGGGGGGGCACATCTCACAGCGAGGCCGCCGGGGTGGCTTCAGTGCCCCGGCGCCCTCATGAGTCTGGGGGGGGGGGCGCTCCTGTAGGAGCGGCTCCCCAATGCAAAACAAATGTCGGGCCACCGGCTTTGGCCCGGTGGCCCGACCAGCATACCTGCAATTACTGCGGTGAGACGCGGGGGTGCAGGGCACCCCCGCGGCCTCACCGTGATGAGGGGGTATGGCGGGGGGGGTCACTTACCTGGTGATTTCTCTGGGTCCGGGTGCTGGCATCTGCTGGAGCCCGTCTGTTGGCATAGGAAGCGAGGGAAGGGAAGAACTGTTCCCTTCCCTCGCTTCCTATTTCAACACGTTAGGCTGGTTCCTCTGTGGTCAGACTGCAAAACCCAATAGGCAAACAGCTTCTTTGGCTTCTGCAGCCTGAACACTGTCAAACTTTCTATGATTGGCTGTCATCTCCCAAACAGGGAGAGGGCAGCTAATCATAGAAAGTGGACTTCGGCTTTGGGTCCCTAAACAGAAACTATTCTGCCGAAGCCAGATAGCTGTATTTCAGCCGAAGTTCGGCAGAATAGGGACTCGAAGCCGAAGTTCGGTACAGCCCTAGTCTGGAGGTCCAACTGGCGCTCACCAAAGTTATGTGAGCATTCGTTCATGGGAAGTCGCTGCACTGCAGTTGGGTTGGAGGTCCCCTGGTATTGGTTGTTTGCAGCCCAGAAAGGTCACAGCACGTCGGGGAATGGCTTGTTCTGAAGGTAGGCTTATGGCTAGTTGGTCCCACCAGCCAAAGGGAAGGAGTCGTCTTAGCTCCTCTTTTAAAACCGGGTTGGGATAGTAGTGGTCTCTTCAGTTAGTGGAAGGGGCTTGATTAGTCTTCGGATCTTCTGTTTCAGTGGTGGACTTGGCTTCTCCCTCAGGAACCTCATCTGTTATCGGGGTTTCACTCATCCTCTGACAACTCTCCCTGTATTTTACAGAAAGGGGCGTAGGCTGTCCAATCAGGACAGCCAGCCCCCTACCCCCCTAGTGGGAACTGGTTCCTTTCAGGCACACCAGAAGACAAAATAGAGTTTCGGGATGATCCCATGCTTCCTGTCCCCGTAGACGCAATGGAACATCGGTGGGCTACACAAAGGGATCTGGCCGAAGAGCAAACTCCAATTGGGACCTCCTCCCAGGATGGTAGCGGGACCAAGAAAGAACAACCACACAAGAAATGGCGGAAAAAGAAAGGAGCTACCATGTTGGAATAAAGGTGACCCTCCTGTGCGTAGCCACAGCTGTGAATACAGCCTGCAGTGGAAAATGCCACAAAAGTAGGTAGAACACTTCTCCAGCATGGGGTCTGGCATGGATTCACATGCTCATGAATATTCCATGTTGTCAGGCTGGGAATCCTCGGTAAAGAAAAAATCAGTATCCGTTTCGTTTCTGATCTGTCTTTTTTAGTAGTAACCAATCACTGATCTCTGGGTCATACTGCCCTCTCCCTAAGCCCCGCCTCTGGCAGCCATCCTCAGATTTTTACCGCAGGCTTAAGTGTTGGGAGTCCTCGTGTTTAGCTCTCGAGTTTTTTTTTTTTACTGCGTTTTCACGTTTTTTTCAGGAGAATTTCTCATTTTTTCGGTTTAATGGAGCCTCAAGCTCCACCGTTTCTACTTCCGATAACGGGGACCCGTTTCGGAATTCTTCTGCGCCCCTCAAGGGTGAAGTTTTCGTCGAGTTTACACTTCTCGGAGGATTCCGGAAGATCTGCGGCCTACCTCAAGGACATGGCCCAGGACAAAGGGAGCTCGACGCCCGGATCCAAGCTGTTCAGGAACTGCCCTGGATGCGGATTATATAACTTTTTCAAGGAGGACGAGCATTTGCGATGTCTGTACTGCCTCCATGGGGACAAGACGCACGTGGAGAAGGACTGTGCGTTCTGCAAGAACCTTTCTGAACGGACCGAACAAGATCGTCGTTCCCGCCTCGCCACCTGGCTGGAGAAGGGCACAGCAAGTGAGAAGGCAAAGAAGAAGTCTGAGCGGGTTTCTAAGTCCTTTGAGGGCGCCCCGGCGACGGGGGCCTAACAGAAGGCCAAGCACCGCGAGTCAGCGGGCTCCGGGAGCGCCGAAAGGTCGGGCTCTTCGGTTGCCAAGCAGGGCGCTACTTCCCCGGCACGCCAAATACATCAAGGCGCTGAAATTCAGGATGGTCACCCTCCAGCGCGTACTGGGACAGCTGGAGGAAGGCGACTTCCGATCGTCACTGGACTCGAAGGATGCTTACTTCCACATCCCCATTGTAAAAAGGCACAGGAAGTTCCTCAGGTTCGTGGTCCAAGGACGCCACTACCAATTCAGAGTCCTACCGTTCGGATTAAAGTCGGCACCCAGGGTTTTCACCAAGTGCCTGGCACCAGTGGTGGCGCAGCTGCGCCTGCAGGGGATCCACGTCTACCCCTACCTGGACGACTGGCTAATTCGGGCAAGGTCAAAGGAACTCGCCGTCGATCATACGGCGAGGACCGTCGGGTTGCTCACAGAGCTGGGGTTCTCCATCCACTACCCCAAATCCCACCTGGTTCTGTCGCAGTAGCACTGTTTTTGGGGGCGAAGCTCGATACAGTGGAGCAATTGGCCTCCCCTTTCGACCACAAGCCAACGCTCTGGATCAGTGAAGAGGAAGTCCGAGAACCTGGGTAGGCCGCTGGAGCAGACCCGGTCGATCTCGAAGAGGGAGCGAGGCGTTGACCCTCCCCCCAAGGCGAAGGCCCAGGACGCACCTAAGGTGGTGAGGGCCTTGATCCACCCAGCTAAGGCCTCTACCGAAGTGGTCTCTGCGACCCTGGCGGAGCCAGCTGAGACTACACCAATGGAAACGGCCTCTGGGCCCAGAGTATCCCTGCCGCCGCGGAGGGAATCCTCTTTCCAGCCCATCGCAGCCCGTTTTTGTTGGTGCAGTTAAGGTAGGTTTGTAGAAGGTCATAACTAGCAGTGTAAAAGAGCAAGGGGCAGTTTGTAAATCTTTTGTGGTGGTGGAGTGAGGAAACCTGCAGGGTATGTTAAGGTTTTAATTTGGATTTGAGTGAAGAAGGCCTAAGATGAGGCATGTTTGATAGCCCGTTCAGTAGAAGTTTGTTTCCTTTTAGCACATATCAAAGTACCCATGTTCAGATTGCTATTTTTGACTGGTTTATGATTTTCACTGAAAACCTAATGATTTAAGGCCACCCCTTACACCTGGATTTGATGTCAATTACTTTTTTTTAGTTTTTGGTGCTACACAAATTCCTCCCACATATTCCTCATCTTGTGATAATTTGTTATCGCCAGCTTTGCTGCTTCGGAATTTTTTTTTTTCGGCAGAGGGCGCTGTGTTCGAGGTTGTGGCGTCGACTGTCCCTCGACGGGCTCCGTACCTTGTCGACGACACTGATGGTGTAAGTAGCTGGAGGCGCGCCCGTTGGCTTCAGTTCAGTTTTTCCGATTGCTTCGCTCTCGTGAACGGCGCGCTTCGAGATTTTCTGTCAAGAAAATGTCTTCATCAACCGATTCGACTCCCAAAACTGGGTTTAAGAAGTGTATCGACTGCGGGTCAAAGATGTCTATCACCGATCCTCACCGTATCTGTCTTTGGTGTCTGGGCTCAGACCATCGAACCGGCGACTGTGGCTCCTGTCAGTCCGTGACGGAGAAGACCCCCCCGTGAGAGGAAAAGTAAGTTAGCAGTGGGGCGGGAGGCGTCAAAGGGCTTTTCGAAAGCCTTGTCAAAAAAACATAAGAAATCATCTGATTCAAAAGAATCGGAACGTCGTAAAAAACATTTTGAAGAGATCACGATCTCGTAGCAGGTCGAGACAATCTTCTTCGTCGTCTTCTAAAAACTAAAAAGGAGACCTAGATCTCCATCGTCCTCATCGGATACATCAACGGAATTAGTTCGATGCCCAACAAGATCGGATTCCCCTTCAAAATGGAGAGCTTTAGAAGAAAAATGATGCCGGTCTTTGAGAACGCGGCCTTGACCCCCCTCGAAAAACCTCAGAAAAGCCAGACCCCGGTCGCTCCACAGGACGACACAGGGAAGTCGGGAACTACGGCGGTAAAACCCAGTAGTACCCATAAAACTCGAGTCGACGAATCGTCGAGAGATCCTCGAGGATCGAGTGTTTCTCCTATCCCTCATAAAAGGCAGAAATTGTCGAAGTCGAGTGCCGACAGCTTCGACAACGAAGCCTATATTATCCTCGACACCTTTATCGAAGGCCTCCTCGAGTGTGTCGAAGGTTCCTTCGAAGAAAACGCCAATTCCTTCGTCAAAAAATCAGGAGGAAGAGAGAAGGTTTACACCTTTACCCAAATCGGATTTTTTTAGGTCCATGTCTTCAATTTTCGAAGAATCTGGCTCGGAGGAGGAAGATGTAACTCCTTATGGAGTAAAATATGGCACTACACAAGTTCCAGAGGAAATTATAAACCCTGAAACAAAAATGAGACCTATGTGAAGCTCTGCATTCTGCTAGTGGTGTGGACACATCACCTGAATTGGAGTTTGCTGCACCTGATCCTGCAGAACACACAGACTCTGGGTATAGGAACTTGATGAGTAGGGTGATTGAATATATGGGTTGGGGAAGAGCCTCCCCTACTTTTGAGCAAGACGATATGACGGACATTATAGCCCGGGGACCCCGAAAGACCCAGTTCTCCCTTTCCATAGGGCGCTCCAAAGGACAGTTGAAAGGAACTGGGGAAAGCCTGATGGCATTGCTGCAGTAGACCACAATCTTCCAAAGAAGTACAGAACTTCTACTTCTGATCCAGAATACCTGAATAGACACCCTACGCCAGAATGTCTAGTTATTCAGGCTGCTACTACTTCCAGGCAGTCAGCATACCCAACCATACCTCGGGACAGGGAGGATAAAAAGGTTGATGCGTGGGCTCGTAAAGTTTTCACTTCGGGTAGCATGGCCTTGAAATCGACCAATGTCACTTGTACCCTAGCCAGGTTCACACATACCCTGTGGGAATGCATTTCGGCGGTGGCTGCACATATTCCGGAAGGCGAGGAAAGGGAAGGCTTCCTGAATATAGTCAATGACGGGAAGGAGGCAATGGGGAATGTCTCCAATACGGACTGGATACTGCTGATAGTATTAGCAGGTCCATGGCATCAAGCACAGTGCTACGCAGATTTGTGTGGTTGAGAAAGTCGGGGTTTGCACCAGATGTGCAGACCAGGAGGCTGTTTGGTAGTAAGGCTGACGAGAGCCTAGAAAAACTACAGACCTCGAAAGCAGCAGCTAAATCCCTTAGTTCCTCCATGTGACAGCCTCAGAAACCCTTTTCGGGCTCGTTTTTCTGGAGGGGTCGTCCTTTTCGGTACTACTCCTCTGTTGGTAGAGTAAGAGGACAGGCTTTTCAAAGGGGCAAAAGGAATGTCACTCGTGGTGGACGGGGAAAGACTACAAAGCCATCTTCAGGAACGGCATCTATGCCCTCAGCGCTCCTGCAGCCGCCTCCAAATCTCTCTGAGGTCTTATCATACAAAACACCAGTGGGAGGCAGAATCTCTCCGCATCTGAAGGAATGACGAGGCATTACTTCAGATGCTTGGGCACTGGAAACAGTAGCCCAAGGTTACTGCCTTCCTTTCCTAAAAAGACCTCACGATCATCCACCAGGAGCCAGCTCTACCAAAATTCCAGACCCGCTCCTTTGGCAGGAAATTATAACCCTGCTAGAGAAAGGTGCAATAGAACATGTACTTGTAGCGGAGAGGAACAAGGGCTGGTACTCCCCCTCCCCCCCCCCCCCCCTATTTTCTCATCCCCAAAAAGAGACGGAGGATTGCATTGAGACCCATCTTGGACTTGAGAAATTTGAACAAATTCTTCAGAAAGGACAAGTTCAAGATGGTAACCCTTTCTCAGATCCTTCAGGCTCTCCAACTCCAAGACTGGTTGGTATCGTTGGACATTCAGGATGCTTATTTTCATGTGCCAATCCATCCCAAGCACAGAAAATACCTGAGGTTTGCAGTTGGCGGTTCTCACTATCAGTTTCGAGTTCTGCCATTCGGGCTGACCTCCGCTCCGAGGGTTTTCACCAAGCTGATGGCGGTAGTGGCAGCGAGTCTCAGGAGAGGGGGGGGGGGGGGGGATTCACGTCTACCCGTACCTGGACGACTGGCTAATAAGAGCACGTTCTCCAGAACAAGCTCAGGAACACCTGTCGATCACCTGCCACTTCATCCACAACCTGGGCTTCTCCCTCAATTTCAAGAAGTCCCACAAAATACCATCCCAACAACTCCGGTTTATCGGAGCAGTCTTTGACACTTCCTCGGGCAAAGCCTCGCCGCCCGAGGTGAGGGCTCTCCACATCAAGCAGATGGTAACAAAATTCCAGAAAGCCCAGCATCTGCCGGCCTCCGATTTCCTGAGGTTGCTCGGCCTCATGGCATCCTGCATTGTTCTGGTTCTAGAGGGCAGACTGAGAATGAGATCCCTCGAATGGGCCCTAGGAACTCGGTGGTCCCAATTCTCGGGGAATATGTCAGATCTTCTGCAAGCGCAGTTGCTCAGGATCTATAATGGTGGGCTTGCAACGACAACATCCTCAAGGGAGAATCTTTTTGGCAACCATGGCCGGAGATAACAGTAGTGACGGACGCCTCACTCACGGGGTGGGGAGCTCACACCAACGATCTGACAATCAGCGGACGTTGGTCTCCATCGGAGTCCAAACTACACGTCAACCTATTGGAGCTGAGGGCAATCAGACTAGCGCTGAAGGCCTTCCTGCCCTCCGTACAGAAAAAGAATCTCCCGATAATGACGGACAACAGTGGCCATGTACTACCTCAACAAAAGAGGCGTAGGATCACTACCTCTGTGCAGAGAGGCAATGCAGCTCTGGTTCTGGGCAATACAAGAAGGAATCGCTCTATCGGCACTTCACCTAGCCGGAGAGCAGAACACGGCGGCAGACGCTCTGAGCAGGCAGAGCAGTCTCCCACGAGTGGGAGTTGGCTCAGGAAGTCCTTCTGGAGATCTTCGCCCTTTGGGGAACCCCTCAAGTGGATCTGTTCGCAACTACGGTAAACCGGAAGTGCGATCAGTATTTCTCGAGGGGAATTTCCCCCGAGAGGAGCTCTAGGAGACGCGTTCGTAGTGGATTTGGATTTTCCCCTGCTGTACACTTTTCATCCAGTCCTTGTGATTCCTCAAGTAATCAGGAGGTTGAGAAAGTTCAGGAAAACCATGATCCTAATAGCCCCGGACTGGGCCAGGAGGGCGTGGTACCCGGACCTTCTGAACATGTCTATCTGCCCTCCAGTATGTCTTCCACAAAGAAAGGATCTTCTCTCGCAAGAGGAAGTTCTGGTTCTCCATCCAGAGGTCACCACACTGAACCTTAATGCATGGTTTCTGAGAGGTTGAGCTACAAGGATTGGGATCTTCCGGATGACGTAATGGAGATTTTGCTTTTGGCCAGGAGGCCAGCAACAAAATCCTTGTACCGGTGTCGTTGGAATAAGTTCAGTAACTGGTGCAAAGATGGGGATGTGGACCCTTTTCAATGTAGCAAACCAATGGTGCTTTCTTTTCTATTACATCTGGCCAATCTGGGGCTCCAGATCGGAACAATCAAAGGATATCTTGCTGCGCTGTCCATTTCTTAGCGCTCCTCAGAAGAGTTTTCTTACTTTAACATACCATTAATAATACAGTTCCTGGAAGGACTTACAAATGTATATCCACCAATACCATTTCATGTTCCAATTTGGGATTTAAATTTAGTTCTTAAATTCCTAACATGTATACCATTTGAGCCTCTGCACTCCTGTCCATTGAGGTTTTTAACACTAAAGACTGTTCTTCTTGTGGCATTAACATCAGCCCGCAGGGTTAGTGAACTACAGGCGCTTTCGTGTAAACCTGCATATACCACATTTTACAAGGACAAGGTAGTTCTGAAAGTTAAACCATCTTTCTTACCGAAAGTATTTCCCGACTTCCATTTGTCACAGAAAATTGTTTTACCAACATTCTATCCTCCTCCTTATTTGGGAAAAGAGGAGGAGAGATTACATAGACTGGACCCCAAGGGGGCCCTCGCTTTTACATTTAAAGAATGACAAAATTACGTCAAGACGATCATCTCTTTGTGGGTTACACAGGTCGTAAATTGGGGTTAGCAGTGACAAAACCAACTATATCCCACTGGATCATTCTAGCTATATTGGAATGCTACAGATTAACAGGAAAAGACCCACCGGATGGGCTATGTGCTCACTCCACTAGGGGAAAGGCTACTTCTGCGGCTTTGAAGAGGAGTTCCTGCAAAAGATATTTGCTCGGCTGCAACATTGGGATCAATGCATACTTTTATCAAGCATTACTGCTTAGATGCCATCTCCTCCAATGAGGGGCTATTTGCCAGAGCGGTACTTCACTCTGTCCATGAAAACAAAAATAGCACTCCCACCTCCAAATTAATCACTGCTATGGGAGTCTATCACAAGAATACATGGGAGGACACAATCCATTCGAAGAACAAGTTACTTAACAACTGTAACGTTCTTTCGACTGGATGTTCCTCCCACGTATTCCTCATCGACATTCCCAGCCTACCCCATAGTACAGTTTCTTTTCTTACAATTTCCTCTCACGCTGGGCCTATCAGTCACATCATACGCCTGGATGTTCCACAAGTATTTCCTGAAAAACAGAACTGAAGCCAACGGGCGCGGCTCGAGCTACTTATAACATCAGTGACGTCGACATGGTACAGAGCCCTTCGAGGGACAGTTGACGCCACGACCTCGAGCACAGCGCCCTCTGCCGGGGGAAAAAAAAAATTTACATTTCCAAAGCCAGCTTCGCTGCTGATAACGAATTATCACAAGATGAGGAATACGTGGGAGGGACATCCAGTCGAAAGAAAGTTACAGTTGGTAAGTAACTTGTTCTTCTCTATGCTTATTGCTAGAAAACCTATTGGTAAGTGACTCCAGATATTGTCTTCTGCTGTCCATGCCATCAATGAGGCTAGCAAATTGAAAAAAAAATGTGTACTTGGATGTTTAGTTGAGCTTGTGTCCTCACCATTCAATGTTTTTCTGGTGTAATTTTGCATCCCAGGGATATCATTGGTAACCAGTATGGATTCTGGGGGCATTTCCAAAATGGATTAGTCTACAAAATATATCTTCTACTACCATTTAGTGTTTTGGCAGGAAGTAAAATCATTCCATGAGATGTTGCATGTTTATTCATGCCTCTTTCCCAATTTTTCCCTTTGTCAGGTTCTTGCAAAAAAGAGGAAAAAAAGACAGGCCAGTGATCAAGAACAGTTGGCTAATAAGCTGGACAAGGCCCTGTCACTCACAAAACTGGATAAACTGAAGTCCTCCTTTAAGTTTACCGAGCGGTGTACAGGAAAAGAGAAATGTGGGTCTGTAGGAAGTGGACACTGCAGCAAGTATGTGCTTCCCCAAGAGACCTTGCTGGACAAAGAGGAGCAAAAGAAATGGGCAAAAGGACTGCATTTGCCATTCAACACCTCCAAAGGGGTTAAACACAAAATTACTTCCAAAATGAAGAAAACAGAAGTGCGATTAAAGTCCAAAGGTCTGCTGAAGACTTCCCATTCGCCAACAATATCTGAAGTTAGCAGCTACTCATGTAGTAAGTAATGCAGAATATATGTTTTCATGTCCCTTTATCCTTTGATTTGTGTGCTGCAAGGGACATGGTCAACATTTTAGTCTTTCCATTTAACCTATTGATGATTGGTTAAGTATCTTCTTGGTTGATTGGTATCGATTGAAAATGAAACTGCTTATTTTTTTAGAAATAGTTTTTCGGGTTTGTTTGTCCCATGGTAATTATGCAAAAGATGTATACGTTTTGGCCGTGGCACAATTGTTTGCGGCCAAATTGACTTTGGTCAATTTGGCCGCAAAACCAATTTTGCCACGGCCAAAACCTTCTAATTAAAAGCCCCCACACACCTCTCACCTGCCCCCTCCTTACCTTTTCACCGTATGTGCAAGTTGTGACCCTGCAGCGTCGGTTACACCCCTCCTATGCGGGTCAGATGGACGCTGCAGGATTTTTTAATTTTTTTCATTTTTTTTTATTTTCCTGGCCCCCCCCCCCGCCTCCAGTCCTCTGGAAGCGGGGGACACCCCTGCTACCCCAAAGGCAATGTCCTCCCTCTCCCCGTGTTTGGTAGTGACTGCCCAAATTGCCGTTACTAAACGACCAAATGGTACTGTCCGAATTCAGCCAATTGTACCATACGGTCAGTTAGAAACAACCAATTTGGGTAATACCAATGCAAAGCTGCCTCTGATGTTGGAGAGATTATACTACTCCCATGTGTAAAAGACTCCTTGTGGAGTGTTGACCTCAGAAGTAGGAAATCTATCCTGTCTGAATAGGGTTGTCCCTAAAACATGGCAGCTGTTAGAGGAACCTTTTTTCCAAAGAGTTCTTGTTGTGGACCTCTAACGGAATAAATAAAGGGGATTAATTTTATGCTGCTAGGGGCTCGCCAGCCAACAGTAAATGATCTAGATTTCACACTTTGTACAACACTCCAGGCGGGGTGTTTAAGAAACATTCAACAAATAGCATGCTTTGTAGGTTTGCGTGTTAAAAGTGGTCAACTGCAGCATTGTCGAGTAACTAAAAAGAATCTTGGAGTTAACTCTTTGAGAGAAGACCACAGTAGATGTCGGTCAAATGTAGCTTCTTGCATGTACAAATTGGAATGTAAGCCATGGGATTTACCCATCTTAATTAGTAAAGCGGGTTTTAAGATAAAAAATTCCAAAAGTGGGACTGTTGGGCGGAGGTTTCCTAAAGTCCACTTATAGTAAGACTTGGCATGCAGGTCCCCAACTCTTGTTGTACTACTCAAGGAAACTTCGGTAGATGGCAGAGCAGTTGGGCTTATTGTAGGAAGGAGATGTGAGCTGTAGGTAAGTACACTGAACTCAGTAAGTACAATAGTCGAACGAAACACTTGCAGATAAAATGTTATATTAAAATGTACATTTATTATATTTACACAAGGAAAGTGGATAAATAGCTTTAACACATTTTGTAATAATACTTTTCAAAGGCCATTGCGTCAATGGTAGTTGCTTGCGGTACAATTGTTAGTTAGAAACCAATGTCAGTTCTACCATATTATCGGTACGACCGTGCACACTTGCGTTAAGACAGATATACGGTATTTGTATTTAGTTGGCAAAACCACATAAGATAGTCTTAGGAAGGAGAAAGGTTGGTTAATCGCACAGCAGCAGAGTTTTGTTCTGGAGTAATTTTTCAGACTAACTAACTGCTTTAGTCCAATCCCCAACTATACTAGAAAGTCGGTGTAGGAGCG